>NC_140970.1:89208991-89216491 GCF_056783735.1 Eptatretus burgeri | reverse complement strand
CAAAACAATATTTTTTACAAGTGTTCAAAAGATGTCTGCACAGAGATTTGTAAATATAATTTTTAAGTGAGTCGATAATTATTTTGCTTTTAGGGCAACACACAATGGTAATCATTATGTCACACCTGCACCCAATTTCTAACCCATCCTCATTTCCTGTACATTTTTCCAAGGAAGAAAGAAAGAAACTCTCAACGAAGAGTGACATCTTTAGTGTCTTGATCTTTCACTATGACGATGGCTCATTTGCAGTCTCTCTCTCTCTCTCTGTCTCTTTCACTCTCAGAGTATGCATTTCACCACGAAACCCATCCATAGCCAGTTTGAGACATTCCCCTTCGAGTTGCAAGTCCTGTGGGCCCGTTGACCATCTTGGCAAATACCGCATCACACAATGACCGCTGAGAAACGTGATCCGAAGTTGTCAGGGTCCTAGATGGTCGTGGATGCACGGACTAAAGTGATTAGATACCTTGCTCGTTTGCTCACACCATATTGACTTTCATCTGTCATTCTGCACTCCTCTTTCTCTCATCATACATGCTCGCATCTCCATCCAGCTCCGTAAAAATTTTTTTGTAAAAATTAAACCCATTTTGTTCCATCTTTAGTTCTTTCCAACGATCAAAGCTTGCAGCAATACACATTAATCCTTGTCCATCAGTTCCCCTTGGGGATAGTCGTCTCCATCTCCAAGACGAGCATAAATAGCAGCTTACAAACCTTGAAAGCAAGTTGTGTGAGCAGGTATGGTACCTGCTGTGTTTAGCATGGTACCTGGACCGCCTGCCTGTCGTACACAGACAGCTGGGTGTTGGGGCTAGCTGACCCTCCTGTGCCCGAGGGGGCGCGAAGCGTTCCTGGAGAAGGGGGCGACTGGCTGCGCCCAGGGCTGGCCACCGGGGCCTGTTCCCCCTCCATCTCTGCTTGCGATTAAAGGGACAAGAAGATGGACAAGAGGAATGTAGATGGTGAAAAATGAGATGCAAATCATGGACAACCAGCAGTTATATCAACCTCAGGCACATGGTCATGTCAGAGATCAAACGGTAAACGTCGTGATGCTTTCTCAGGACTCGTGAGCCATTATGGGACGTTTGGTGTGGCGAGGAAGGTAGCGTTTAAAGACATCAGAGAGGAGAAGGGTGGGGCACAAGGAACTACAGAGACCAGTTAGAAATGAACTTCAAGCACCAAGCGAAGACCCCCCCTCCCCCAACCCTCTCTCACCCATCCCCCACGCCTGAAAACGCTCAATTCATCTGAAGGATTTTGTCCCGTCGATAATTGTATTCCTGTCCCACAGATTGTCCACACCACGAACCTGTTCCGGATGCTTTCGTTGAGGAAGAGGATCGAAGAATATGATGACAAGGAAGACAGGGAAAAGGGGTAACGAGAGGAGAGGAGAAGGTGCGGGATTATTTAATGAAGAGAAAAAAAGGAGGCGAGGTGAATGCAGCGAGGAATGGAGGGATGAAGGAAAGAGGGAGGAGAATGCGGGAGAGGCAGAACGCGCACAGCTGGAAGAGGAAGCGATCGAGAGGTTGTGAGAGCGAGGAAAAAAATTGGTGAGAAGCAAAATAAGTGAACGAGGGAGAAGCGAGGAGTCGGAGGAGAGAGATGGGGAGGAGGGGAGTTGGGAGAGGAAGATGGGGAGGAGGGAGTTGGGAGAGGGAGATGGTGAGGATGCGAGTCAGAAAAGAAAGAGATGGGGAGGAGGCAAGTCGGGAGAGGGAGATGGGGAGGAGGGGAGTTGGGAGAGCGAGATGGTGAGGAGGGGAGTCAGAAAAGAAAGAGATGGGGAGGAGGAAAGTCGGGAGAGGGAGATGGGAAGGAGGGGAGTTGGGAGAGGGAGATGGGGAGGAGGGGAGTTGGGAGAGCAAGATGGTGAGGAGGCCAGTCGGGAGAGGGAGATGGGGAGGAGGGGAGTTGGGAGAGGGAGATGGGGAGGAGGCGAGTCAGAAAAGAAAGAGATGGGGAGGAGGCAAGTTTGGAGAGGGAGATGGGGAGGAGGGGAGTTGGGAGAGGGAGATGGGGAGGAGGGGAGTTGGGAGAGCGAGATGGTGAGGAGGCCAGTCGGGACAGTGGGATGGTGAGGACGCCAGTCGGGAGAGTGGGATGGTAAGGAGGCCAGTCGGAAGAGTGGGATGGTGAGGAGGCCAGTCGGGAGAGGGAGATGGGGAGGAAGGGAGTTGGGAGAGGGAGATGGGGAGGAGGAGAGTTGGGAGAGGGAGATGGGGAGGAGGGGAGTTGGGAGTGGGAGTTTGTGAGGAGGCCAGTCGGAAGAGTGGGATGGTGAGGAGGCCAGTCGGAAGAGTGGGATGGTGAGGAGGCCAGTCGGAAGAGCGAGATGGTGAGGAGGCCAGTCGGGAGAGCGAGATGGTGAGGAGGCCAGTCGGGAGAGCGAGACGGTGAGGAGAGGAGTCGGGAGAGGGAGATGGGGAGGAGGGGAGTCGGGAGAGGGAGATGGTGAGGAAGGGAGTTGGGAGAGGGAGATGGTGAGGAAGGGAGTTGGGAGAGAGATGGGAAGGAGGCGAGTCAGAAAAGAAAGAGATGGGGAGGAGGAAATTCGGGAGAGGGAGATGGGGAGGAGGGGAGTTGGGAGAGCGAGATGGTGAGAAGGCCAGTCGGGAGAGAGAGATCAGGAGGGGGGGAGTTGGGAGAGGGAGATGGGGAGGAGGAGATTTGGGAGGGGGAGATGGGGAGGGGTAGAGTTGGGAAAGGGAGATGGGGAGGAGGGGAGTTGGGAGAGCGAGATGGTGAGGAGGCCAGTCGGGACAGTGGGATGGTGAGGAGGCCAGTCGGGAGAGTGGGATGGTGAGGAGGGGAGTTGGGAGAGTGAGATGGTGAGGAGGGGAGTCGGGAGAGGGTGATGGGGAGGAGGGGAGTCGGGAGAGGGAGATGGGGAGTCGGGAGAGGGAGATGGGGAGTCGGGAGAGGGAGATGGTGAGGAGCGGAGTCGGGAGAGGGAGATGGGGAGGAGGGGAGTTGAGAGAGAGAGAGATGGGGAGGAGGAGAGTCAGAAAAGAAAGAGATGGGGAGGAGGAAAGTCGGGAGAGGGAGATGGGGAGGAGGGGAGTTGGGAGAGCGAGATGGTGAGGAGGCGAGTCATAAAAGAAAGAGATGGGGAGGAGGAAAGTCGGGAGAGGGAGATGGGGAGGAGGGGAGTTGAGAGAGCGAGATGGTGAGGAGGCCAGTCGGGAGAGGGAGATCTGGAGGAGGGGAGTTGGGAGAGGGAGATGGGGGGGAGGAGATTTGGGTGGGGGAGATGGGGAGGGGGAGAGTTGGGAAAGGGAGATGGGGAGGAGGGGAGTTGGGAGAGCGAGATGGTGAGGAGGCCAGTCGGGACAGCGGGATGGTGAGGAGGCCAGTCGGGAGAGCGGGATGGTGAGGAGGCCAGTCGGGAGAGCGGGATGGTGAGGAGGCCAGTCGGGAGAGCGGGATGGTGAGGAGGCCAGTCGGAAGAGTGGGATGGTGAGGAGGCCAGTCGGGAGAGGGAGACGGGGAGATGGGGAGGAGGGGAGTCGGGAAGGAGAGAGAGAGAGAGAAGAGAGAGAGAGAAGAGAGAGAGAGAAGAGAGAGAGAGAAGAGAGAGAGAGAAGAGAGAGAGAGAAGAAGAGAGAGAGAAGAGAGAGAGAGAAGAGAGAGAGAGAAGAGAGAGAGAGAAGAGAGAGAGAGAAGAGAGAGAGAGAAGAGAGAGAGAGAAGAGAGAGAGAGAAGAGAGAGAGAGAAGAGAGAGAGAGAAGAGAGAGAGAGAAGAGAGAGAGAGAAGAGAGAGAGAGAAGAGAGAGAGAGAAGAGAGAGAGAGAAGAGAGAGAGAGAAGAGAGAGAGAGAAGAGAGAGAGAGAAGAGAGAGAGAGAAGAGAGAGAGAGAAGAGAGAGAGAGAAGAGAGAGAGAGAAGAGAGAGAGAGAAGAGAGAGAGAGAAGAGAGAGAGAGAAAAGAGAGAGAGAAGAGAGAGAGAGAAGAGAGAGAGAGAAGAGAGAGAGAGAAGAGAGAGAGAGAAGAGAGAGAGAGAAGAGAGAGAGAGAAGAGAGAGAGAGAAGAGAGAGAGAGAAGAGAGAGAGAGAAGAGAGAGAGAGAAGAGAGAGAGAGAAGAGAGAGAGAGAAGAGAGAGAGAGAAGAGAGAGAGAGAAGAGAGAGAGAGAAGAGAGAGAGAGAAGAGAGAGAGAGAAGAAAGAGAGAGAAGAGAGAGAGAGAAGAGAGAGACAGAAGAGAGAGAGAGAAGAGAGAGAGAGAAGAAGAAGAGAGAGAGAAGAAGAAGAGAGAGAGAAGAAGAAGAGAGAGAGAAAAAGAAGAGAGAGAGAAAAAGAAGAGAGAGAGAAGAAGAAGAGAGAGAGAGAAGAGAGAGAAGAGAGAGAGAAGAGAGAAGAGAGAGAGAAGAGAGAAGAGAGAGAAGAGAGAGAAGAGAGAGAAGAAGAGAGAAGAGAGAGAAGAGAGAGAAGAGAGAGAAGAGAGAGAAGAGAGAGAAGAGAGAAGAGAGAGAAGAGAGAGAAGAGAGAGAAGAGAGAGAAGAGAGAGAAGAGAGAGAAGAGAGAGAAGAGAGAAAGAGAGAGAAGAGAGAAGAGAGAAGAGAGAAGAGAGAAGAGAGAAGAGAGAAGAGAGAAGAGAGAGAAGAGAGAGAGAGAGAGAGAGAGAGAGAGAGAAAGAGACGGAGAGCGAGAGAGAGAAAGAAAGAGAGAGAGAGAGAGAGAGAGAGAGAGAGAGAGAGAGAGAGAGAGATGGGGAGGAGGAGAGTCAGAAAAGAAAGAGATGGGGAGGAGGCAAGTCGGGAGAGGGAGATGGGGAGGAGGGGAGTTGGGAGAACGAGATGGTGAGGAGGCGAGTCAGAAAAGAAAGAGATGGGGAGGAGGAAAGTCAGGAGAGGGAGATGGGGAGGAGGGGAGTTGGGAGAGCGAGATGTTGAGGAGGCCAGATGGGAGAGGGAGAAGGAGAGGAGGGGAGTTGGGAGAGGGAGATGGGGAGGAGGTGAGTCAGAAAAGAAAGATGGGGAGGAGGCGAGTCGGGAGATGGGGAGGAGGGGAGTTGGGAGAGCAAGATGGGGAGGAGGGATTTTGGGAGAGGGAGATGGGAAGGAGGAAAGTCGGGAGAGGGAGATGGTGAGGCGGGGAGTCGGGAGAGGGAGATGGGGAGGAGGGGAGTCGGGAGGAGAGTCGGGAGAGGGAGATGGTGAGGAGGGGAGTCGGGAGAGGGAGATGGTGAGGAGGGGAGTCGGGAGAGTGAGATGGTGAGGAGGGGAGTCGGGAGAGGGAGATGGGGAGGAGGAGAGTTGGGAGAGAGAGCTGGGGAGGAGGCGAGTCAGGAAAGAAAGAGATGGGGAGGAGGAAAGTCGGGAGAGGGAGATGGGGAGGAAGGGCGTTGGGAGAGTGAGATGGTAAGGAGGCCAGTCGGGAGAGGGAGATGGGGAGGAGGGGAGTTGGGAGAGGGAGATGGGGAGGAGGAGAGTCAGAAAAGAAAGAGATGGGGAGGAGGCAAGTTTGGAGGGAGATGGGGAGGAGGGGAGTCGGGAGAGGGAGATGGGCAGTCAGGAGAGGGAGATGGGGAGGAGAGTCGGGAGAGGGAGATGGTGAGGAGTGGAGTTGGGAGAGTGAGATGGTGAGGAGGGGAGTCGGGAGAGGGAGATGGGGAGGAGGAGAGTTGGGGGAGAGAGGTGGGGGGGAGGCGGGGCAGGAAAGAAAGAGATGGGGAGGAGGCAAGTCGGGAGAGGGAGATGGGGAGGAAGGGAGTTGGGAGAGTGAGATGGTAAGGAGGCCAGTCGGGAGAGGGAGATGGGGAGGAGGAGAGTTGGGAGAGGGAAATGGGGAGGAGGCGAGTCAGAAAAGAAAGATGGGGAGGAGGCAAGTTTGGAGAGGGAGATGGGGAGGAGGGGAGTTGGGAGAGCGAGATTATGAGGAGACCAGTTGGGAGAGGGAGATGGGGAGGAGGGGAGTTGGCAGAGGGAGATGGGGAGGAGGGGAGTTGGGAGGAGATGGGGAGGAAGCCAGTCAGAAGAGTGGGATGGTGAGGAGGCCAGTCGGGAGAGTGGGATGGTGAGGAGGCCAGTCGGAAGAGTGGGATGGTGAGGAGGCCAGTCGGGAGAGTGGGATGGTGAGGCGGCCAGTCGGGAGAGTGGGATGGTGAGGAATCCAGTCGGGAGTGTGGGATGGTGAGGAGGGGAGTTTGGAGAGTGAGATGGTGAGGAGGGGAGACGGGAGAGGGAGATGGTGAGGAGGGGAGTCGGGAGAGGGAGATGGGGAGTCGGGAGAGGGAGATGGTGAGGAGGGGAGGCGGGAGAGGGAGATGGGGAGGAGGGGAGTTGAGAGAGAGATGGGGAGGAGGAGAGTCAGAAAAGAAAGAGATGGGGAGGAGGCAAGTCGGGAGAGGGAGATGGGGAGGAGGGGAGTTGGGAGAGCGAGATGGTGAGGAGGCCAGTCGGGAGAGGGAGATGGGGAGGAGGGGAGTTGGGAGAGCGAGATGGTGAAGAGGCCAGTCGGGAGAGGGAGATCTGGAGGAGGGGAGTTGGGAGAGGGAGATGGGAAGGAGGAGAGTTGGGAGAGGGAGATGGGGAGGAGGGAGTTGGGAGAGCAAGATGGTGAGGAGGGAGTCGGGAGGAGGGAGTTGGGAGAGAGATGGGGAGGAGGCGAGTCAGAAAAGAAAGAGATGGGGAGGAGGCAAGTCGGGAGAGGGAGATGGGGAGGAGGGGAGTTGGGAGAGCGAGATGGTGAGGAGGCCAGTCGGGAGAGGGAGATCTGGAGGAGGGGAGTTGGGAGAGGGAGATGGGGAGGAGGAGATTTGGGAGGGGGAGATGGGGAGGAATAGAGTTGGGAGAGGGAGATGGGGAGGAGGGGAGTTGGGAGAGCGAGATGGGGAGGAGGCCAGTCGGGACAGTGGGATGTTGAGGAGGCCAGTCGGAAGAGTGGGATGGTGAGGAGGCCAGTCGGGAGAGTGGGATGGTGAGGAGGGGAGTTGGGAGAGTGAGATGGTGAGGAGGGGAGTCGGGAGAGGGAGATGGGGAGTCGGGAGAGGGAGATGGTGAGGAGCGGAGTCGGGAGAGGGAGATGGGGAGGAGGGGAGTTGAGAGAGAGAGAGATGGGGAGGAGGAGAGTCAGAAAAGAAAGAGATGGGGAGGAGGAAAGTCGGGAGAGGGAGATGGGGAGGAGGGGAGTTGGGAGAGCGAGATGGTGAGGAGGCTAGTCGGGAGAGGGAGATGGGGAGGAGAGAGTTGGGAGAGGGAGATGGGGAGGAGGCGAGTCAGAAAAGAAAGAAATGGGGAGGAGGAAAGTCGGGAGAGGGAGATGGGGAGGAGGGGAGTTGGGAGAGCGAGAAGGGGAGGAGGTGAGTCAGAAAAGAAAGATGGGGAGGAGGCGAGTCGGGAGATGGGGAGGAGGGGAGTTGGGAGAGAGAGAAGGGGAGGAGGTGAGTCAGAAAAGAAAGATGGGGAGGAGGCGAGTCGGGAGATGGGGAGGAGGGGAGTTGGGAGAGCAAGATGGGGAGGAGGGATTTTGGGAGAGGGAGATGG
>NC_140970.1:89057991-89173491 GCF_056783735.1 Eptatretus burgeri | reverse complement strand
CCGCGCAGGTACTTCGGTAGATCGAATTTGGCGAGCAACCCTATCCTGCATGGGTGGGCAATTGGCACGGTCGTGGTGGGGTTAAACCCCCACCCGTGACTAGCTCCCGGCGTTGTTCCGAGAGGGTCACCACAGAATTGTCCGTCCGGTGGGCGACGTGCCGCGATTCGAGTGACGCGGCCGTCTGCACGCCGGTGGGCGCGAATTCGTAACAATATATATATATATATATATATATATATATATATATATATATATATATATATATATATATATATATATATATATATATATATATATATATATATATATATATATATATATATATATATATATATATATTGTTGTGGTTGACGAAATTCGCAAACCACCAGTCAGGTCCCGTAGGTGAGATATCTCTGTAAGTATATGTGTATTTAGGCCCAAACCCGTTGTTTAGAGGGAATAAATGTCATTCATTCGGGCTGCGACCCTTCAGGATAGCCGTTTTTCTTTTACTATCTTTATTTTGGACCAGCCGCCATTACTACCATCACACAACAACCACCAACCGCAACGCCGCTTCACAACCACAGCCACGACCCTTGCCGTCACATCTCGCTCTCGCAACCATCGCATCACCGCCATTCCCGCGCCGCTTGTGGGCACCGATTCTGGACTCGTACAGGGCGCGCACCGAGCAGCGGGTGAAAAAAAACACCAGCCTTTCCGAGAAATCGGATCAAAAACGATTCACGCCCACTTCTGTTCCGTCCTATCAGCGAGCGTGGGGCGATTTGGCCCCGCCTCCAGGTGCGTCGGAGTATAATCCCTATATGCAGATTCGCGGATCAAAAATCATTCATGCCCACTTTTCCTCTGTCCAATGGGGAGCCAGCCAGAGGTGAAGGGTCGAAGGTGAAGGAGCGAAGCCCCGGGGGCTATAAAGGGCCGCGTTCGCTCGCCAGGCAGTAGTTGAGTTGGGAAGAGTTAGTAGTTGAGTTGGAAAGAGTTGAGAATTTCTGAGAAGAGGAAAGCAGTTGGACGGAGCTGAGAAGAGTGGAGAGTTGGAGAGTGGTGGTGGCGGCGGCGAAGGCAGTCGAGAGGGCGCTCTTGTCAGAGTCGGGGAGCTGCGGAGAGGGGAGGCCGGTAACGCGACCGAGGTCACGGTGGAGACGCTCGTCACGGGACCCAAGCCAGCGAGATATCCTCATTCCCCCGAGCATCAACAACCCCCTCCTGTTTCCCCCCGCGCTGAGATAGTGTGAGAAGGGGGCCCCGTTCCCACCCCATTTCCAGGCAGTGCCAGCGAGGCCCGCGGAGTCGGGGCGCCACCGCCATTTTGCGGCTCATCACCAGACGGGTAGGCTCGACGCGGTCTCGGCCCCAGGCCCGTCTGCCCCCCTCATCGTTGAGGGTGGTCCCTTTTTCTTTTGCTTTGAGTATATGTGTTGTCGGCGCCGTCTGTGAAGTAAAACTGTATAAGTGTTGCCGTGTGCTCGGTAGTCGGTAGTAGATCTGCATTGTGTTTCTCTTTTACATTTGCTTTTTGTGCAGAATTGTCGTGTCACTTTTACATTTGCTTTTTGTGCAGAATTGCCGTGTCACTTTTACATTTGCTTTTGGTGTATAATTGTATATGTGTGCTTTCCGTTTGCCGCGGAATAAATGTGCTTTATGTTGAACTGTTTTTCCCGTTTCGCTTCGTCTTTTCTTCTATTAAATCTCCATCTTACTTCACGTAAAGGGTTGGTCGTGGGCTAAATAACGCCCAATAATTAATCGAACCGTCGAGGTTGACGATAACACCGCTCGGTTATCCCGATAGTACGGAACGGGTCGCTTAAAGTGGCCCGTGTCCGAAGTCGACCTGCGGCGAGGTGCGATCGCCCGGTCTACCCTCCGTGTGGGTACTTAGGTAGGTCGAATTTGGCGAGCAACCCTATCCCACGCGGGGGGCCGATTGGCACGATCGTGGTGAGGCCGAAAGGCCCACCCGTGACTAGTTCCCGGCGTTAGTCCGAGAGGGTCACGACGGGATTGTCCGTCCGGTGGGCGACGTGCCGCGATTCGAGTTACGTGGCCGCTCGCACGCCGGCGGGCGCGAATCCGCAACAATATATATATATATATATATACTATGACATACATCAAGAGAAGTGGACGTTGTCTGTCTGTTATACATGCAACGCATATCTCATATCACAATTAATTACCTCACACTTATTAAAAGATATTATGAAGGAGCGAACTAAGCTATTGTCGTGTCCAGGTTACTTGGCACCAACGCTGGACGCATGAGCCGAACTGGCTTATTACTTCCTCAGACCACGTTGCAAATTATGGTGAACAACGCGTGCCTGGGTCGTGAGGAGAAACTCGAGAACCTTAAAGGTTTTAAAACCAACGGGTTTATTCCAGAAACCACAAACAACTAGTGGAAGATTGACCTGATGAAAAGAAAATACGTCGGCTGATTGGGATGCGGAAGAAAGGGGGACACGGGATCGATAATAATTGTATACAATGTGAATAAAAGTGAATCTAAAGAAATCTGAGGTGCCTCACACCAGATTCAACCACAGATGGGAAGGGAACAAAACCGGGGGACTCAGTTCTGGTGTTAGTAGGGATGAGCAGGTGATTAGGGGACGATGACACACGGGCAGGTTGACAAACTGGGCAAGGCAGGCAATAGGGAGACAAAACAGTGGGCAGACTAAACCAGGCAGAGGCAAGCAGGCATGCAGGACAACCTCCTCAAAACTCTCCTGACTCCTTTTTCTCCTCATACTTGCACAAAACCTCCCAGTCACATTCTCCATTCTCCTCAGACCCTTTCTCTCCGTCATGTTCCCCGTTCTCCTTAAACCTTCCGATCATTTCCCTTCAGCCCCCATCGCCCAATCCAGCTCCTTCCTCTTCTCCCCGGGCAACACTTCATCCCTGGAAGGTGGCCAGAGCTCCACCCTATTTGCTTGCAAAGTCTCCCGGTCGAGGTTGACATGGAGGTTATACATACAATTTCCTTAACCATAATCCGTAATTCTTATCATACAACACCCCTTGTATGGTGCACATTCAAACAAGACATTCAAATTCTTCAGCTAACGTTTCCCTACTTATTACATTGAGATGGGCTAACTACTCGTACATGGACCATGCTACTCTATACATTTATATCTGGTCTATGGGAATATCTAACCCCCCACCCCCCCAATTACGATTGTCACACTATGCTAAGCAATGTTAACCCATTGGAGTCATTTCCACAACAATATAAAGGTGTTTCAGTCTGTTTCATCAAATGTATAAAGCTTTATATGTATGACGTCTGTTTGTAGGATGGCACCCCAGTATCTGCTTGCAGTCTGCAAGCATGCACCACTTGTAATTTATGTACATATCAAACACGTAAGTATTCCAGATTATTTACATTCTGCTCATCAGTCAGCTGACAGAAGCTTTGGAAACTTTTTATTGGTAAATCACCAGCCCACCACTTGGGCAAAATAATCAATCCACCGATGCGTTTCTGGCTCCAGTGCCATCATCAGTGTGGAACAGATTGTGTTGGGTAGTCGATCTCGTCTACCCTTATCAGTATTTCCGTCGATATGTTTGTCTGTCTGTATGTTGGGTTGTCGATCTTGTCGAAAAAAAAAATAATTCAATAATTTTTTTTTTTTGAGGTTTGTTCTACCCTTATCAGTATTTAAAATGGCGATTTCGATGAAACTTGGTTGCTAGGTTCATTCCATGACCTAGTTGTGTGCAAATGAGAACCGTTGCTATGGACACCACCGTTGCCTAGCAACGGACCATTGAAATTTTCAAAAAAATCTCAAAAATGAATTTTTTCGAAAATCAAAAATCGGGCCACGAGCGACTGTGGGCATTACATTCAGCCATAGTGTTAAAAATTTCCAGCCAGATCCTATGAAAACTTTCGGAGATGATAGACTTTGAATGAACCCTGGTCGAAAACAATAAAAAAACGAAGTTCGTTATATCTCAGAGACTATGAGTCAGATATACATGAAACTGATATGGTAGGTTCATGGTATGTCCTAGTTATGTGTGAGAGAACCGTTGCTATGGATGCTTTTATTGGCTTGTAACGGCTGAAAAACGACGAATTTCGACTTGTTCGACTACCCATGTCCGCCTACCGGCTTGTTTACTTGTGTGTTTGGATAATTATATGCACTCCTGAACTGCTGGACAGGATGATTTGAGAACTGGTGGTTATACTCAGTGGAGTCGAGAAGGTTTTTGGTGGTTTAAAAAGAAGAAAAAAAAACAACCTGGGTTTCAGTGTGGATGGGTGGAGGACCCAAATTATGTCGATGTAAATGTGTATTGTATAGTGCCACCTGGTGGGTGCTGGTATTACACGTCATCCTGTCTGTAATTCTTGGGGAATTAACCCGTTTGGCGTAAGGACGAGTTTTTTGCTGGCACCATTTTAAAATGTTCATATGTTTGACAGCGTACAGAGAGAGCTGGCTGGGTGCACCGAGGCATTCGCAGCCCAGAGAGTGTGTCTGACCACATGTACCGTATGGCAATCATGGCATTTTTACCCCAAGATCCTGTACTCTGCAAGGAAAGGTAACTTCAAATCACACTTCAAAAAAATTATGTATTTCTAAATTCTTTGTCGACTAAAATAAACTTTTCACCTCTATCAGTACCTTAGCTATATCTCATTAGCTAATCTGATGAGGTAGAGGATGATGGTGTTTACCAAATAAATGAAGTTTGCATTACAATGCAGCTCAAGTGTTCTCAAGATGGATACGGTGCTGAATGTTTGTTTATAAAATGATCGTTTTCTAAGCCTCATTGATGTCATGCCTGGTGTTGGCTTAATGGTTAGGGTGGTGGGCTTGGGATACTAGGATCCTGAGTTCAAATCCCACTCGGTTGTTGAATTAATACCAGGTGCGGTTGACTCTGCCTGTCATCCTTCCGAATTTGGCAAAATGAGTGGCAGCATGCTGGATTGCTGGTATCCTGTGTCGGAGTGGCAACCTGTCCAGGATTGTGCCCACTACCCAAGGAGATTGCTAAGGCAGCACCAACACTCTGCACAGAGAATGGTCCCAATGGATGCATGGATTAATGTCAGTACAAGTCTGTTTTACCGAATGGAAGTTTGTGCTTCCATCAATACAAAATCATTAAATGCATTTCAAATGTGAAATTGGAAGAGCAGCAGAACAGAGCTGATTATGTTTGAAATAGCATCCTCTTTTGCACACCTACACATTTCATCGAGTTGACATGCAAAATGGAAGCAACTGCTAGACGGCGATTTATAGGGATGCTAGCCTGTAGACATATTTATACAAAATTTATTTAGTTTTTGACCCCCAAATGTCCTTTTCCTTTCCTTTCTCTTAACCTTCCCTGCCTTTTCTATTTCCCTCTCCTCTCTGTACCTTGTTCCCCACCTCCCAATGTCCTTCCCTCCCTTTTCCCCTGAATTTAAATACTTATTTGTCTTCTTTTTTTTAAGTCACGCTTTTATATCCATTCAGGTGCATGAAGATGGCGCTGGTTCATGACATGGCAGAGGCATTAGTGGGTGACATTACCCCTGCGGACAACATTCCTGCCCATGAGAAGCATAGGCGAGAAGAGGTATTACAGTGAAACGAAACGGGATGGGATCCTTGCTGTAGAACACCGAGGGGGGGGGGGGGTTGCGGGGTGGTGTACGACAGGCAAGACTGGTTGTTTTTTTGCAATCCATGGTTCTTTGTTTAACCTTCTTGCTCTTCAAATTTTGACCAGAAGCAGAGTAAAGAAATCCAGATAAGTAGTGGAAGGGTGATGTAATGACTCAGTGGTGTAATGGTTCGAGCTTCCGCTCAGAGTCTGGGAGGTCAGCAGTTCAAACCCGGCTGAGTCATAACGAAGACTTAAAAAATGGTATGTACTGCTTCCTTGCCTGACACTCAACATTCAAAAAGGATAAGGGCATGGACAATCCCCATCGGTTGGCATCCATGGGGCAGAGAAAATTCCTCCTTGGGAGATGTCCCACTGAGTGTGGCGAGAAAAGCGGCGCCATTGTCGTGACGTCATGAGTACCCAGAGTGCCCTGGGAAGTGACATCACTTCCCTCAAGCCCAGTAGCTGTTTGTCTCGTCTCACAGGTGTGTGTGTGTGTGTGTCAGCCAGCTCCATTATGAGCCTAAGATTATGTAAAATTACAAAAAAAAAAAAAACAATGAGGGAAATTTTGGCGACTTCATTTGTTCTCTGCTTTGGGTGTTGAATTTGTCATGTTCAGCGATGTTGCTATACCAATAGGCTATGGATAATTGGCGACAGGGCCTTTTTCTCTGTGCCTGTTTTGCCTTTTATGTATATTTTTCTTTTAACAAGAGAAAAGAATGGGGGGGAGTTGTTCTAGTGTCACTGGAGTTAACACTCCACAAGATGGCCTGCACAGGGAGGCTTTAATTTATTCTCTAGTGCACCAAATGGTGGCTTCGGGGGTTATAATTATTTCTTTGTTTGTACACGTCGAACGCAACAAGCACATGCCCGCTGGTAATTTACTCGTGCACGGATAAGCAACCAATCCCAGAAACCACAAGAAAAATGAAGTTTAATGAAACATGTAGAAGAAAACAGATGATTTCAGACCTGTCGTGCTCACACCCATCATTATGAAATCTTTAGAACGTCTCGTTCTACACTACATGAAATCTGCTCTTCCTGCTTCCCTTGACCCTTATCAGTTTGCTTATCGCTGTGATCGATCAGTTGATGATGCTGTTTCACACTCTCCATCACGTGTTAAACCATCAAAATAAACGAATGCCTATCTTTCCCAAGTTACTTTTCTTAGATTTTAATTTTGCTTTTAATATCATTTCACCTCACAAACTTCATTTTAAACTCGATGCACTTGGTCTGGATGGTTTGATTGGTAACTGGATTTTGGATTTTCATTTAGAATTTCGATAGACCACAGGTGGTCAAAATTGGTTAGAAAATTTCTCAGACGAACACCTTGAACAATGCTACCTCAGGGCTGTGTTTTATCCCTGATGTTAGTTAGATTCATTGTTCGCTCATGATTGTGTTGCATCATCTGATAGCTTGCTGCTGGTGAAATTTGCAGGCGACACGACCGTTGCTGGCCTGATTCTCAACATTGATTAAAGTGATTACTGTAATCAAGTCAAAAAACTTGTGGAATGGTGTTCTCTAAACAATCTCAAACTCAACATCGTGAAGACGAAGGAAATTATTGTTGACTTCCGGAAAAACAAAACTCCCATTCTACCCTTGGTTACTTACGATGCTGAAGTTGAGATTGTCACTTCTTTTTAAGTTTTAGGCATACATACTGTATTTCCAATGATCTTAAGTGGGAAATAAACACCAATCACTGTGTGAAAAAGGCTCAGCAATGATTGTTCTTTCTTAGAAGGTTGAAAAGTTTTGGTGTTGGCCGTCCTGTGTTGATCGAGCAGTGATAGAGTGTATCCTGACACTGTCTGGTATGGCAATAAAGACTGCTTGTAAAATTATTGGGTGCGATCTGCCTTTCATCGAGAGCCTGTACTGCAGTCCAGTAGCAAAAAAAGTGAAAGCCATCATATGAGATGAGATCCATCCGCACACGCCATTTTTGAACTTCTCTGCTCAGGTTAACATTGTTATTCCATCAAGACCAACTGTAATCGCTTGCACGACAGCTTTTACCCAACTGCCATCCACACCCTCGATGAATGTACAGGGTACGTCTCAGGTTTTTGTGAGCATCTTAAGAATGTATATGGATATTTTAAATCATGCCACTCATTTCATCACCAAAATGTTGTTTTAGGGCTCTCTTCGCTCATCACAATGAATCCTCACAATGAATTTATTTCTTATTCAATGTAATGTTTTTAAGCACACACTATCAAAGTACTTCTCATTGTATGCGCATCGCATATATATGACAAGAAACGAATTGTCATTATCAGGGCAGGAAGCACACAAAACAACAGTTTGCAGAAATAAACTACAAGGGGACTTGGTCGAGCGCATACCTCCGCCAGGCTGAACAGTTTACATTTTGTATCCCACTGATAAGCCAGATCTGGATCTTGACCTGAACCAAAATCTCATCGGCTTGTTCTTGTCACCTTCCCAACTCATCCACCAAGTTTTGTCATTATCCGTCCACAACATTTTGCAATATCATGATATTATATTGGTTTTGACCCCATCTCTCAGTGGTGAAGAATCAGTTAAAAATAAAAATACTCGTATCTACATCCGGATCTTCACCAGAATCGAATCAATTTGTCCTTGTTACACACCCGACCTGTCCACCAAATTTCGTCAGAATCCATCCATAACTTTTTGAGAAATCCTGCTCACAGACAGACAAACAAGAAAAAGACGTCGTGCAGAGCACGTTACTTGCAAAATCCATAAAAAAATTTGACCTCAACAATAAGTGGTTCAATTCAATGATCAAATGTGCAACTCGGGCCTCTTCAAATTTCAAGTCAATGGGATGAAAATTGAGGATTTTATAAAATACCACCTTAGTTGTTGACCTTTTGGTCCATGTTGACCTCAAAATAATTGGCTGGTTGAATTTATTGACCGGAAATATAAATCCTCTTCAAATTTCAAGTCAATTGGATGAAAGTTAAGGATTTTAGAAATTGGACAAATTTGTTGACCTTTGGCCTCTATTGACCTTTGGCCTATGTTGATCTCGAACAATAGGCTTCTTGCTGATGACAAACTCTCCCATGTCATGATGTTTCATGAAGATCGGTTTTAAATTGTGACCTGCAGGTGATTGACAGACAGACAGCATAACAAAATCGACTGACCAATATACTTGAAAAATCTCGAGACATTGAAAAATCTTCGATTTTTCAAGTAATAGTCAGAGAGGGGTGAAAACATAACCTCCTTCACCTTAGGTGGCAGAGGTAACGAGAAAGCATCCCAAAATACATACAAACCCCATCCGCCTCCACTTTGTAATCAAACTAAACTTGACAAAAACAACTGATATATATTGTTGCGGTCCAGGGTACCGAGACACCAGCTTGTCACTCGGGGGGATTAATCCCGGTTGTCCTCGGTAGAGCCGGACCTGGCGCCACCGCTCACAATTAAAGTTATGGGATGGTGCGTTGTTTTAAAACCACGAACGCCACCCAGTCAACCACGAGTTCCAGTGTCCGCCGTCTAATTATTCCGTTTGACTAGAGGTCACGTGGTTACCTGAGCAGGGAGCTCGCCCTCGGCAAAGCACCAATATTATCTGATTAGATTTTAGTTAGGGCGGCCGAGCGTTTTAACCGCTGGTGCGTACCGACAATTTTTTGGTCAAATCCATGGTAATTACCTCCCAGTGTATCTCGGTTCAGACAATGCTAGACCAATGAGAGGGAAAGAACAAACACGGACAGGTTGGAAATCGACAAATAATTTATTAATAATAAAATAAATAAATAAAAAGAACTTTTTATTTGCTGAGGTAAATGAAGAATTTCAAAGCAAAATCAATCAAAATGCTAGGAAAGAGACAAAGAGCAGATGCTTATCGGAGGTTGACTTACTTAGAGCTAAACGCAGACAAGGGTACCCAGCAGATCCTTCAGGGGGAGGGGAGGGGGAGAATCGTCTCGCTCACCAGAAAGTCGTCCATGAAGCGAAAACGTCCTGAAAATGCGTGCGTGCGTGTCACGTCCATCGCCAGCACCCAGCTTTGCTGTGCACCCTCTCGCGGAGTAGCCTTGAACGCCAGTCGACGTCTGGAGGGCACCGAAATCGTCCGTCGCGGGTTTAGACCCTGGTGTTGTTGGTGATCGACCCGAGCCTCACTTGCTGGCGGCACTGCTCACACCCAGACGCTCGCTTGCTGAAGCACTGGAAGGGCGAATTGTCTCTTCGGCGCTGGTTAGACACCCGCTTCTTGGTCGCTTCTCTCACCCTTTGCTTTTTCCTCTCTGGACTTTTTCTCCTCAGATTTTTTTCTCCTCAGAGAACGTCCCTCTTTCGCTCCTTTTTTTTAATATCTCAGAACGTCTCTCCTCACATTTTCTCTCGCTCGTTTTTATATCCCCGGGCCGTTTCCACGGGGTGCCGTCTGCCCCAAGCTCACCCCGCCCCACCAGGGCACGGTTACCACGACGACCCGTTCGCTCTCAATAAAGGCGGGCGTCGGAGCTCGCGAAAGAATGTTGCTGAGGAAAAACGAGGGCGGGCTTCAGAGCTCGTGAAAGAAATGTTGCTGAGGAAAAATGAGGGCGGGCTTCAGAGCTCGTGAAAGAAATGTGTGTGAACGTGTCTGTCGGAAAGAAAAAGCTTCCCATAAGAGAGGGGATCTATCCTTTACCCTTCTCAATGCATCACATTTAAGATCCAATTCGACATGGGGATGGGGCTAATCTGAACATGCATTTAAGGAAATAACTGTCCGAGGACCCGGATGTGTGGATGCATTCATCAGACCGGATTCTAAAATCCGTAACGATATATATATATATATATATATATATATATATATATATATATATATATATATATATATATATATATATATATATATATATATATATATATATATATATATATATATATTGTTGCGGAAATGGCCCTTAGTGTGTTATTATTAAATATAGGATTAGCCCAGATTCCCCCTTAAATGCATGTTTAGTCAGGTTGTTCGGTAATTGGACGTTACATGTGTGTCGGGAGGTGTAGCAGGCTGTCCAGTGTTCGTACAGTAGTGGTGGACCGGGAGGCGCCTTGCATATTTTTCCTTCCCCTCTCCGAACTAGCCCCGCCCAGCACTCGGAGAGTGTCTGTTGGTGAGACGAGTCGGCAGCCGATTGGTGGAGGGCAGCTGCAATCTCGAGCGATGGACCAATCACGGATCCCTGGGGGAGTGTCTAAGAGAGCGAGCGCCGGAAAGGCAAGGGTGGATCTGCCTGAGCGTGGAGTCGGGCGATCGGCAGTAAGAGTAACTGCATGAGGGTTTTTGCGATCGGCTTTCATGAAAAGGCCGCCCCGAAAGGCAAGAGGAACTGCATGAGGTCTGTCTGCCTTCTGCTGGATGAGAAACGACTGTGAGAGTCGCGATCTGCTGTATAAGAAACAACGAGTGGGAGTCGCGATCGGCTGTGTGAGGGACGGCTGTGTCTGTCTGTGATCTGCTTCATGAAAGAGGCAGTAGAAACGACGAGTGGGAGTCACGATAGGCTGTGTAAGGGACGGCTGTGTCTGTCTGTGATCTGCTTTGTGAAAGAGGCAGGTGAAACGACGAGTGGGAGTCGTGATCTGCAGTGTAAGGGACGGCTGTGTCTGTCTGTGATCTGCTTCATGAAAGAGGCAGGAGAATCGACGAGTGGGAGTCACGATAGGCTGTGTAAGGGACGGCTGTGTCTGTCTGTGATCTGCTTTGTGAAAGAGGCAGGAGAAACGACGAGTGGGAGTCACGATAGGCTGTGTAAGGGACGGCTGTGTCTGTCTGTGATCTGCTTCGTGAAACAGGCAGGAGGAACTGCATGAGGAGAGTCGGCGATCGACTTTTATGCGGAGGTCCTCGACAGGTTCATCCGGAGTCCAGTGACGGAGCCTCTGACTGTCCCTACTCACGGCACGGCTCTACATGTCTTGTAATCCCGTCGATCCGCCTGCGGAGCCCAACACTCCGATTTGGCCTGATCTGGTGAGCAGGCCAGGCCTGGATTTGTATGCTGGACCTTGTGAAAAGCCAGCTGGAGCACACCGTGGATCTTCCGCTCTTGTGCCGTCGACCTTACGGTGGCTGAACGCACTGAGGCTGCGTGCGGGGGCGGTGCGACAAAAGGACGACGCCGCCATTTTGCCACGCGGCGTGTTCGAGCTTGTTGCTCGAATCCGTTGACATCGGCTTGTCACGAGCCGCATTCGTGCCTTTGACACTTTCCCCTCGTCCATGAGGCATCACCAATTACTCTGTGTCTTGTCTGCATATTGTCTAAGGTTTCTCTCGCGAGGGTTCCCTTCAAAACCTGTAATCCGTAACTCCCTAGTTGAGAGCGGGTTAGAGATTAATTATAACATTGTCGTGAATGCTTTGCTTGTGTTGTGTTCCCCGATGTGTCCCCAATAAATCTGGCTGATTCGTATGAAAGTTTCCGCGATTGAGTTTATTCGTGCCGTGCTGAGGAACAATCCGCTCGATTTGCATTTAAAACCAAAATGGTTACGGACTGGCAGACTTCGCTCGGTCTCTGACAAAACCAGTCTGTAACCGGGGTCTATTTCCCCAACTGGCAAGGCACAGGTGTATGTTGCTCTTGTGATCCGAGGCACGTGACCCAAGGCCTGTGCTGAACCGGCCGGCGTTATAACCCCGGAGACGGCGGTGCTGTTAAGTGACGCCAAATCTTCAACATTTGGCTGTCAAGAGTAGGGTGCAAACCCGCCACCGTTGCCGATCCATAACACTGGTAGTCAGGAGTGGGATGTGAACCCATCCACCCCCATAATTTGCAGGACACCGATTTAACAACATCTGCTGTCGTTCGCACCCCGAACATTGGTTACGAGAGGCGCGAAGAAAAAAAAAAACGTCGCTCGCAAATTCCAAATTTGCTTTGATATTATTTTGAGCGGATTTGGTGTCAAACTTCGAAATTGTGAAGAAAGATGGAGTCGCAAAATGGCAGCGCGGCTCCACCTCAGCGCGAAACGAAGCAGGAGAGGGTTACTATGAATAGCGCGCAACGAACCGTACAGTACGAAGAAAGCGCTCCAGCCCACCGGTCCAAACCACGTGGTCACAGCATGCGTCATGGCAAACAAAGCAGGACGCCAACGCGTACATTGACGAGATTCATGCACGATTGGCGGATACCTTGGAGCAGAGGTGTGATGGGAATTGTATTGAGGAGTTACAAATTAAATTGGACGAGGCATTACGGCATGCAGACGAGGTTCGGGAAAATTATGTGCACGGGGAGTCACAACAATTGGCCGATGCACAGGAACGAATTTGGTGGCTGGAAAATGACTTAGCCAACACAGGCGAGGAACTACATGGAGAAATGATGAAAGTAGAGTGGTTTACCCATAGGTTGGAACATGAGAAGAGCGAACTGAACAAAAGAATAGAGGAGGAGCAAATTAGTAACTCTCAGGATAGGAAGAACTTGGAGGAAGAATGGAAAACAAAGCTGGAAAAGGAAAAACGGGACACGATTTGGAATTGAAACATCTGAAGGAAAAGGTAAGAACAGGCAATCAGATAAGAGAAAGCCTAGAACAGAAGATAAAAAGAGGAGAGAAATATCTGAAGAAAAGGAAGGAAGAATTGTTGGAAAAGTCAAGACAGTTCAAGGAACTACAGGGAGAAATGAGGAAAGTAGAGTGGAGTACCCATAAGTTGGAACAGGAGAAGAGCGAACTGAACGAAAGAATAGAGGAAGAGCAAATTAGTAACTCCCGGGATAGGAATAACTTGGAAGAAGAATGGAAAACAAAGCTGTAAAAGGAAAAACGGGAACACGATTTGGAATTGCAACAACTGAAGGAAAAGGTAAGAACAGGCAATCAGATAAGAGAAAGTCTGGAACAGGAGATAAAAAGAGGAGAGAAAAATCTGAAGAAAAGGGAGGAAGAATTGTTGGAAAAGTCAGAACAGTTTTGGAAATCGGAGTGCAGGGGAAATGAACTGGCACGTCAACTAGAAATCGGCGAGGAATACGGTAAGAGAATGGACGAAAGTAGGAGGGAAGCATGCGAAAGAGGTGCGGAGATGAGAAAGGAATTGTGGGAAAAAGATTCTGAGTTACAGAAACACCAAAACAAAGAGAGGGAATTACAAAACGAGCTGAGGATGTTAAGAGAGGAAAGAAAGAGAACGGAGAATGAAACGTTAAGGAACCACACTGTGCAGATCGAACAGTTAGAAGCCAAAGCAACATTAAAGAATGAGATGGAAGGAAGAGTAGTGAAAGAACAACGAATGAAGCAGGAAAGGGAAATCAATCAATTGAGGGAAACGACGAGATTGGAGAAGGAAGAACAAGAGAGACAGAGGGAGACGAAACAAAAAGAACATGAATTTGAAATTGACCAACTAAAGGAGAGAGCAAGGTTGGAGTATGCAGAGATGGTGAAAGAACAAGGAATGAAGCAGGAAAGGGAGATCAACCAATTGAGAGAAACGACGAGATTGGAGAATGAGGAACATGAGAGATGGTGGACTCGGAAACAAAAATAACATGAATTTGAAATTGACCAACTAAAGGAGAGAGCAAGGTTGGAGTACGTGGAGATGGTGAAAGAACAAGGAATGAAGCAGGAAAGGGAAACGACGAGATTGGAGAAGGAAGAACAAGAGAGACAGTGGGATAGGAAACAAAAAGAATATGAATTTGAAATTGAGCAACTAAAGGAGAAAGCAAGGTTAGAGTACGCGGAGATGGAAAAACTCTGGAAAGATAACGAACAACTAAAAAGGCTCAGAGAGAAAGAACGACTCAAATGGAAAGGAAAATGGAGCCAGGAAGTAGGACAGCACAATAATGTGGGATGTGCGACATCACCACAGGGAGGAATGTTAGTGGTGCGGGACTTGATTGACATCACTCGTCGGATGACACCACAATTAGAGCAAACCCTGGTGATTGAGACATTGAGGGAGCATACGGGGTTGTTGACGAATGAAACACATTTTGAGCAGGTCCAGCATGTGGAGCTGACAGCCCCAGAGGAGTGTGGTGGACCGATGATGAGCAACCTGCTGGAGGGAAGCGACCGGACCGAGGTGACTCTGGAACGAAGCAGGTACGAGGGCACATGCATACATGGTGTGGACGATGAGTTTAAGTTAGGAATTGGATTTTATGTTAATGAAGAGACTCTGTCCGATGGGGTGCACGTATGCGTGACCCCTGAATGTGTGTGTGGAGTGCCTGTGAATGAATGATGTGAGCCCACAGTCCAGACTACAGCACCGGTGTGTGCTGCCAAGGCCGAAACGTGTGTGGGTACTCACGTGGCGGTCGAGAATGTAACCCTGGAATGCGAGGCAGTGGATCAGTACGCAGGCAAGGTTGAATGTGGGGAATGTGAACACATAACCTTGGAATGTGTGGAGCCTGCTGTGTGTGGGAGTCCTGAGCGTAGAATGAGTGCTGACGTAGGAAATAGGTTAGAGGTGCAAGGGGAAATAGAAATGCCACCAGAACAGAACTTGAGCCAGGGGATAGAAACCATAATAGACAGCAGCTCCGCATGGGTTCTTGTAGAGTTGGAGGTGCTGCATCCAGGAGCAGGCTTTAGAAATTGGATTTTGGTTTCTCTCTCGGCCTCACAGTAACTATGGGGTAGAGCGCAGATGAGTAGCAAGCGGCACTGGCATGTGTCACTTGGTCTTCAAACCTCTCTGAGGACACGAAGGGTTTGGCTAGCTGAGTGGGGTTTATCGGTCTTCAGAGAGTTAGGGAGAAGAGCGGGAGGCCGCTCCCGCGATTGGGGTTTACCTGACTTCCGCGAACCCTGGAGAAGAGGAGGGGGTGGACCACAACCCCAATTGAGACGTGACCCCTTTGAGCCATGGTGGAAAGGCGGCGGGGTCATGTAATGGGTAATGAGGGATTCGTTCCCTCACTCCCCTTCCAATGAGCCAAAGAAGCAGGCCATATTGGGATGTAAAAATCTTGATTGAAAATTATATCGAGAGTGATTGCAAATTGAGACTGATAGAAGGGATAAGAGTGGCACGAGTGGATTTGGTTGATTATTGAAAAAAAAAGTGGTGGAGACATCACAGGCAGACTGTTAAACACACCTGAAACAAGTGGATGACAAAGGGTGGCTTGTTTGAGGAAGGATTGAAATGCCTGGTTAGAACCATGCAGAGGTTCATGAGGCTGGTGAAGAGATTTTGATGTTTTGTTTAAATTGTTGGAAATAAACGATTAGGGCAGTATGGAGTAGGCCAGCGGACGACGGACGTAGTGACAGATTGATTGGGGTTTGGTAAAAAAAAGTGTATCAGTTAAATTTGATGACCAAGTGGGATCCAAGGGACTGGTGTGGTTTTGTTTTCACACAAAAGTGAAAGGTGTTGGATGGTGTTGTGGACTGGGTGTGTGGCACTGTGGAATGAATGACTAAAGTGTTTGGGTGAATGGCGTGATTGTGCAAATGAGAAGAGTGAGTGTGAACAACGTACCCTGTCGGTAGGAGTCTCCTAACCAAGTTAGTGTAGGTTAGGGGGGCTTCGAGGATTTTACATGGATTCTGGCTGCTGTTCTATTGTGCAGGCGGACTGCGAGGGGTAGGTGCAGGCCAAGGTATGGTGGTACTGGCTGGGAGTGTGACATGGTATTGGAAGTTGGTGAGTCGGGAGAGAGGGCACCAGGGCTTTGGGGGTTCCTGGCAGGTGAAGGCTGTCAGAGGTGCCAGGAGAGCACGGTAGGGTTTAGTGCCAGGAGAGCACGGTAGGCTTAGTGCCAGGAGAGCACAGTAGGTTTTAGTGCCAGAGAGTACAGTATGGGGGCGAGAGAGCCACCCCTGAGTTAGGAGCGCCATAAGCACGCTCAGGTGAGCCCCGGGGTCGCTGGGTGTCCTCCACGCCCGATTGGAGGCAGGCAAAAAGGCTTGGTAGTAGTCACACTCCCCAGCCAGCAAGTTATGCCTCGCATCACCAAATGAAAAAAGACAAATAAGGGCCTTGCCCAGGTTTAATAGAATGGAACAGTGTGCCAGGTCAGGAAAAATGAGTCATTAGGATCATTCTAGCCATAGCAGGGTTTGTTGCATTGTTTAGAGCTAAAAGTAAATGGTTAGGTTCGATGAACTCTCCTCCGCATCATTCATGTGTTACACCTGGTATGAGTCGTGTTGATCAGAAAATTTGTTAGCAAGGGCCAGGCTAGGTCACCCTCTCCAAGTGCCAGAGAGGCCACCAGTATGTCATGAGCACACACCCACGAAGATAACGTTTGAGTCAGAAACACACCATCCTGTCTGTACAGGAAAAAAAAAGGAGAAAAAAAAAACTTATTGAGAGGACCATACCAAAACAAGTCCTGCCAAAGCAAGTCAGGCAAGGAAGGTTAAGGGTACACTCCATCTCACCTGGTTTGAGGTCATCACACCCACTTGCGTCCTCAAGAACGCCTCCAAACTGCATTTGCTTACCATCGATATCACTGTGCCACCATTGCTGTGTCACCTGCTGTCCAACGCAGGGCTTGTTGCCTGCTGCTGCTCGTGAATAGGCCATTGCGGCCAAGAAGTCATTTTGTGGGCTATATGGGCCGAAGCATTTTTGTGGGCCATTGAGGCCAAAGTGCTTTTGTGGGCCGTTACGGCCGAAGATTCATGCCATTTTGTGGGCTCAGTGGGCCGAAGAACTCTCTCTGAGATTAGGCCACTGGGCTGACTGAACTCACCTGGTGAGAGGCCAATAGGGCCACGAAGTGAGGAAACCCTCAGGGGTGAATGGACAATACTGCCGGGAGGGGGCATGAAGGAGCGAACACGTTAAAGAACTTTGAACCTTTGAATGTCCTGCTCCTATGCAAATATCGGTGTTAAAAGTAAAATTGAATGCCCTCCCGTTCAAATCCATAATTAAAATGTCAAGTAGTGTGCATAGAGTGTGAATTTGTTTGTTAGATTCGTGGTCTGACACACTAGGATAGGGACATGCCAATCTTACTATGACACTTTGGTTTTTGGAGTTAAGTGCTTCCAATATTGTGGGTTATAGTAAATGGGAGATTTGTGCTGTACGTTAGACAGGGTCATTCCCGTGGATTACCCAGATGGAGGCTTGGGAAAGCCTCGGGAGAAAGGTGGGGGTAGTGTTGCGGAAATGGCCCTTAGTGTGTTATTAAGTATAGGATTAGCCCAGATTCCCCCTTGAATGCATGTTTAGTCAGGTTGTTCGGTAATTGGACGTTACATGTGTGTCGGGGGGTGTAGCAGGCTGTCCAGTGTTCATACAGTAGTGGTGGACCGGGAGGCGCCTTGCTTATTTTTCCTTCCCCTCTCTGAACTAACCCCGCCCAGCGCTCGGAGAGTGTCCGTCGGCGAGACGAGTCAGCATCCGATTGGTGGAGGGCAGCTGCAATCTCGAGCGATGGACCAATCACGGATCCCCGGGGGAGTGTCTAAGAGAGCGAGCGCCGGAAAGGCAAGGTTGGATCTGCCTGAGCGTGGAGTCGGGCGATCGGCAGTAAGAGGAATTGCATGAGGGTTTTTGCGATCGGCTTTCGTGAAAAGGCCGCCCCGAAAGGCAAGAGGAACTGCATGAGGTCTGTCTGCCTTCTGCTGAATGAGAAACGACTGTGAGAGTCGCGATCTGCTGTATAAGAAACGAGTGGGAGTCGCGATCGGCTGTGTGAGAGACGGCTGTCTGTCTGCGATCGGCTTCGTGAAAGAGGCAGGAGAAACGAGGCGTGTGAGTCGGGATCGGCTGTGTAAGGGACGGCTGTGTCTGTCTGCGATCTGCTTCGTGAAAGAGGCAGGAGGAACTGCATGAGGGGAGTCGGCGATCGACTTTTATGAGGAGGTCCTCGACAGGTTCATCCGGAGTCCAGTGACGGAGCCTCTGACTGTCCCTACTTACGGCATGGCTCGACACGTCTTGTAATCCCGTCGATCCGCCTGCGGAGCCCAACACCCCGATTTGGCCTGGTCTGGTGGGCAGGCCAGGCCTAGATTTGTATGCTGGACCTTGTGAAAAGCCAGCTGGAGCACACCGTAGATCTTCCGCTCTTGTGCCATCGACCTTACGGGGGCTGAACGCGCTGAGGCTGCGTGCGTGCGCGGTGCGACAAAAGGACACCACCATCTTGCAACGCGGCGTGTTCGAGCTGGGTGCTCGAATCCGTTGACATCGGCTTGTCACGAGCCGCATTCGTGCCTTTGACACTTTCCCCTCGTCCATGAGGCATCACCAAGTACTCTGTGTCTTGTGTGCATGTTGTCTCAGGTTTGTCTCGCTAGAGTTCCCTTCGAAACCCGTAATCCGTAGCTCTCTAGTTAAGACCGGGTTATAGATTAATTATAACATTGTCGTGAATGCTTTGCTTGTGTTGTGTTCCCCAATGTGTCCCCAATAAATCTGGCTGATTCATATGAAAGTTTCCGCGATTCAGTTTATTCGTGCCGTGCTGGGGAATAATTCGCTCGATTTGTATTTAAAACCAAAATGGTTACGGACTCGCAGACTTCGCTCGGTCTCTGACAAAACCAGTCTGTAACCGGGGTCTATTTCCCCAACTGGCAAGGCACAGGTGTACGTTGGTATCGTGATCCGAGGCACGTGACCCGAGGCCTGTGCCGAACCGGCCGGCGTTACAACCCCGGAGATGGCGGTGCTGTTAAGTGACGCCGAATCTTCAACATTTGGCTGTCAAGAGTCGGGTGCGAATCCCGCCACTGCCGGATCCATAACAATATATTGGGATTCGCTAGATATCTGTTATTGTCGTGTTTTCTGTGTGTGTGTGTGTGTGTGTGTGTGTGTGTGTGTGTGTGTGTGTGTGTGTGTGTGTGTGTGTGTGTGTGTGTGTGTGTGTGTGTGTGTGTGTGTGTGTGTGTGTGTGTGTGTGTGTGTGTCTGCAACGCGAGGCTCCACAGCACAAACCAGTAAACCAATTTAGATGAAACTTGGCGCACAGGTGCCATATGGGCTGGGAGTGTGTGCGTTTGAGTTTCGTTGCTAAGCAACCACCTGTTGCTATGCAGCGGCCGAAAAACCGCGTTTTAAGAACCCAAACGGTAACTGACGTAGCGCGGCTTCTATGATAGGTAGAGCGACCGGACCAACTCCTGCCTATTCCTTGCATCCCCATCTAGTTATCGCGACAACATAACGTTCCTCTATCTCTCATAGTTTCCGAATGGCAGCCCTCCGAATGCAGAAAGGTGGTGAACCAGGGAATATGTTAAGTGACCTTGACCTCGGAAACCATCGACGGCGGAACGTTCAAATTCGGTGTATGGATAGAGTTTAATAACTACTACAAAATTGAACCGCAGCATTTTTCCAGATTCGATCACCAAGGGTGTCCGGGCTGAAATACGCACAATTCGAAAAACTACTTTCTCGACCTACGTTCACTATTTTCAATACTTGTCCTACAGTTTTGAATGTGGAGAAACGAGACTTCGGAATGAAACACTTCGAGATATTTAGAAAATTTTACTTGAGCCGATTTTTGATTTAGGTTTTATTTTTCAAATGGTAGTCCTGTGAGGAGTGCCAGTTGGCAAAATACGCAATAGGAAAAATCTTGCCAGGCAGAGGAACAATTGCATGTGAACCAATACGTTTTGGCAATGAATCTTCGTCGGTGGATCGGTCAGAATGAAAAGCATCGTATCCAGCGCTTAGATCCTCGTGGATCCCTCGTCGCCTTCCAGCTTGTGTGTGTATATATATATATATATATATATATATATATATATATATATATATATATATATATATATATATATATATATATATATATATATATATATATATATATATATATATATATATATATATATATATATATATATATGTGTGTATATTATTCTCCATATTCTCATAATAAAGATTTGTGGAAAATTTGATGGCAAAAGCTCAAATGGTAAAAACATTATCACGGGGACACACACACACACACACGCACACTCACACGCACATGCACACACACACACACACACACACACACACACACACACACACACGCACACTCACACGCACATGCACACACACACACACACACACACACACGCAAAACCCCATCTGCTGTGTGTGGAACGCAAATGAAGAGGAGGACGTCGTATCGGGAAAATTCATCACGCTTATATACTATAAAGATCTCACTCATCTAAGTTAACCTGTCCTTATTGACAACAATTCTCTCAAAAAGTAGTCGGACACACACAGGAGGAGGAAAAGCGTTCATAGATACAAGGGGGATAAAATAAATAATGCATTGCTTTGGGCCTGGTCGAGCAGAGGAGCCCTTGCCTAGAATCGTTGGGACAAACAGGCATTAGTTTCCCCACACAAGATGTGCTGTGAGGTGGGTCTCTGGCCGATCAGTGCGAACTCGGTGTTTGCATCCCCAGACTCATGGGACCGGTTCCTTCTCCTTTTGAGGTGGGTCGAAAGAACATTGGTGATGCTCCAGTCGGAAATTCTGGGAGGGGCCTTTATGGAGAGGTTGGGGAAAGCAGTATAAGCTCCCTACTCTCCAGATTCTCAGCTTGAACTTTAACAGGGACCTCACCCGAGAGTTTCCCCGCTCTCGGCTGATGTCTGTCCACCATCACTCGGTTCAAAACCGTCCCTCGTGTGACATCAGGTGCGCCCATTGATTTCCTGGCTCGAGCACACAGTCGATTGATTATATTCAAAAGAGAAACATATTGTATTCAGCTCAAGAACGTTTAGTTGTGAGGCCGTTGAGAACAGAGGTAATAAATAGATGAGAAACAAGCACATTTAACAGTGAAAAATACGAAGGGATGGAGGATGTGGCCCTTCTAATACTGTCTTGGCTGACATAAATTGGGCTTTACAATACATCCACTCTAAGCAATGTAAATTACAATTGTGTGTGTGCGTGCACGCGCATTAGTTACGTGTTTATTTATATTTGATTTTTTGAGGATTGAAACATTCTGTTAGAATCAAACTCTCACTCCTCCAGTTTAAACAGTTGGAAGGATTGCTGTTTGTTGCATTAAAAGCATACTTGTAAAATTTGTACATTTGACTGATTTTTCTCCAAATGTCATTTCTAGGAAGCTATGAAAAGCATCACAAGTCATGTTGATGAATCGGTGGGAAAAGAAATCTTGTCTTTGTGGGAGGTAAGATATTTATTTAAAAGAAAGATTTTAATTTCATTTTAATTTCATTGGGGCTGCAAGAGGACTATTTCCATATGCGATTCGTGAGGCATCAGGATAGTAGTTGGTAGCTATCCTGATGCTTCAACTATTTCCAAATGTGCAGTGAGGTGTTTTGAATTATAATCAGCTGGTATGTTTTCGCTTCATGCACGTGACCCGGGTTATTAATTTTTTTAATTTTCCGGAGAGATTGAGGCAGCTGCCAGTTGCCTATGCACCGCCCAGATAAAGGTATGTGTCAGAAGATGTGTTGCATACTTGGAACAAGATCGCCTGTCAGGCAGGTACTCTGCTAGTATTTGTAATTTGTCTTTGAACAAAGGGATATTCCCAGATAAAAAAAAATAGCAAGAGTTACACCATTGTTTAAAAGTGGGAGGGGACTAACAAATTATGGGCCAATTTCGTTACTTTCTGAATTTTCAAAATTGTTAGAACGAATTATGTCGACAAGATTGTTTAAATTTCTACACAAACATAAACTTATTTGTAAGAATCAACATGGATTCTGAAAAGGCCACTCTCCATGTATGGGTCTGATTGACCTCGCCAACAAAATTATCGATGCTTTTAAAAACGATTGTTGTGCTATTGGTGTTTTCATCGATTTATCGAAAGCTTTTGATGCCATTAATTTTAAATTGATGCTGTCAAAACTGTATTCTAATGAGATTCGGTGGGCGGGGGGGGGGGGGGGTTGGTTTACAAGTTATTTAGATAGTCACATCCAGTGCATCAAGTATGTTATTTTTCTGAATTTAAGATTACCTGTGGAGTTCCTCAAGGTTCTCTTCTGGGTCCATTCTTATTTACACACTCACACTGTAAGTTTGTTTTATTTTGTTTCATATGCTGACAACACAAATGTTTTGAATAGTGATAATAAGTTGGACTCATTAAATACTGTTGTCAATGAAAATCTTTTAGAAATGTGTGAATGGTTTCATGCAAATAGACTGTCTGTTGATGCAAAAAAGTGTAATTTTATAATGTTGAGTAAAAAAAGAGAAACTGTTCAGATTTAGACCAAGCTAAGATCCTGGTGAATAATGAAATAATTCCATGAGTTGAATGAACTAAATTTCTTGGTGTTTATATTGATAGCTATCATGGAAATTCCATATTCGTGAACTTGAAAAGAAGGTTTCCAAAGGTATTTGGTATCATTTCAAGACTGAAGTGTTTTCTCCCCCATAATATTGTGGTTCTGTAAAACCGCATGCCTCAAAGGCAATGGCACACAACATACAGCAATCCCACGGCAGTTATTTAAATAGTATGTGTATTTGTAAGTCCTTTCCGTATGTCTAGTGGGTAAAGGGGAAAGATGCGTTGTGTGGGACTCTTTCAGTTAGACTTCTCTCTTCTCTTTAATCTTCAACCTTTGCAGTTCTTCCACTTCTTTGCTACACCCCTTTCTCTCACACGAAACACGCAAGCACGCACGCAAATCAGTAAAGACTAATAGTAACCAAGCAAGTGCGCTGCGAGCGCCTCATTTGCATTTGCATGCCAATTATAAACTGCCATTTCACTTCAGACCTTTATTCTGCTCACCAAATTATATCACCCTCACCACAACCACCTCATACGACCACTAAAAATCCCCGCACCAACCAACGCTTACATTTCCATTACAAATGCGACCATTATTCACATTCTCGTTACAAGAAACTTCAACCTCTTCCCCACAATACCACGTCACAATCCTACCTTATTAGAAACACCACAATATGTTGTTGCTACTCTACAACCAGCTCAACTGCCGCATACTCATCCTACACTCACCACAGTTTCGAGGGATGCTGAGGAGACAAAGGTCGGGTTATTTTGGGGCATAACCCGAAGCACGAACATGTGCTGCAGCTTGTTTCGGACCTACGGGTAACGCAGGGATTTCCCTACAATCCTACCTTTGAATGAAGGCCGGCCCACGTTCGGGTCCAGAGAGCGCCTCTAAAAACCACGGCCCCATGTAAAGGTCGGAACTGTTACGCGTGGCACTGTTAGCAAGCGACTGAGTCGTTTTTTGCCTTTAGGGCTTGGTGGGCATGGCTACGACCGCTATGGATCAATAGGGAAGCTCAATTTCATTAAGAGATTCTTTTGATCAAATGTTTGGCTCCTCCCCTCATCTGGAGCTCATAAAAGGAATGAACGCAGCTCTTTTCAGAGCAGAGAATGTCGCCAGGCAGCAGCAGTATTGACGGGGACAGAGTTGGAGAGTATTGCCGAGAGATCGCCAGGGTCAGAGCCGAACAGAAGACGCCAGAACATCGAGTCAGCCTGACCAGGCTTGGGGTCACGCATTGCTGCTGCGAGCCGGGACTGCTTCCATTTCAACATTGCTCATTTTGGCTGCATTCCGCAGCGACATTTACACATGTAGACTCTTACACGATTTATGATAGGATCTTTTCTCTCACGCATCTTTCTTCTACCATCTATCTCATCTACTGTGGATGCAAAAGAGCAATCAACGCGGGCAAGCCCGACTAACTGTTCTTTTCAGAGCAAAACTCAAGAGTTAACCGAACTGACTTACACCTCACATTCTTCCTCTTGCACTACGCCGCACCCCACATCACATTACACTTGTATCTCTCAAATACGCACACGAGACACCCTAAGTATTTCTCCCTTTCTTAAGCGTTCTGGGTTGCGTAGGTCTGCTAGCCGCACCAGGTATTGAGAGGTCATTAATCCTCAACTGTTTCTATCTCTCTGGGCTATCTATAATTTTCCTCTGGTTTTTGTGTGTGTGTACGCATGATGGTGCCTGTTGTAGCATAAGTTAAGACTGTATAAGAATTTTCAGGATAACTCTGCACTGTCTTCTTTGGTAAATATTGTTTGTCTTTTGCTGTACCCCACAAATTCTTTTCTTTCCTTCCTGTACATTTGCAATAATTCCCATCCTGTGCCACATAACTTTCCTCGCTCCGAGTTTAAATAAATGTGTTTGTTAGAAATGTTCCCAGCCCGTTTTTGTCTTTTCCTCCATTGGTCTAGCCTGGCTCGCACCCTAGCTTAGCCGGGATGTTATTCCTCAAAAATCTGTTAAATAGCCGGTACGTACTTGGCAGCTCTGCTTGGCTGCACCTGATCTGGTAGGTAACCTAAATAACGCAAGTACGTACCGAGGGCATGATTCCCCCATGAGGTCGTCACGTGTCCTTCGATAAACAGTTGTTAGAGGACCCTAAGTCGCGTGGTCAAGTTATTGGCATTTGCGGGCGATTAGCGACCCGCCACGACACAGTTATTCATCTGCGACAGCCTACAATTCCCGGTGAGTCCGCAGAGGAACCCGAGACAGCCCCTCCTTCATGGTTCCCTGGCGACGCCGGGTCCGCAACAATATATTCCGACTGTTTTACTGTTCCCTTGTATTTCCTTATTTGTAATATTGTCCTCTTGCATTGTGTAAATGCATTTCAGTCGAATGTCAATAAATTATTTATTTTACAGAAAAAAATGTATTCAAATATGTGGGATGGCACCTGGATCTCAAACCAATCAATTATTTTATCACTAAAAATTACTGAAACTGTTCGATGTTACACTTTATCAACGAGGTGTTTTTATGTATCAATGTGTGAATAGACGGCTCCCTTATCATTTATGTAACCCATTCATTTTTAATTATGATATTCACTGGTATACTACCAAATCAATGTCTTGTATTCATCTCCATAAGCATAGAACTGTCTTTTCAGCATAATATTCGTTATTTTATCCCTAAATTTTGCAATGGTCTGACGGGCAGCTTAAAATGTGCTTCCTCGTTGAAATTTTTTCCACATACTGTATGTTTAAGAAATGTTTGATTTTGTGTTCCGATTCATAACCGTGGAACTGCTTGGATCGATTTAAGTCCAATTTTCTTTTTCCTATGTTGCCTTGAATTACAAATCACAATTGGATTCCCATTACCTTGTACCTCGGTTTATCGTTTATTGTATTTTATTGTATTGTTATGTTTTTTTTTTGTTACGGCGTGCCCAACACAAGCAAATTGCTTCATGGGATTGTCATCGCCTTCTGTTAATGTTTTGTATTTCCTTTGAATGCAATTTTTATCTCAAGGTATTGAGCGACCGCTATAGCCACATCATTTTTAAGCCCTTTTTCGTGATTTCACTTGGAAGAAGGGTTCACACCTGAAACACCACTTTGCTTTCTTTCCCACAGCTGTCAGCATACGCCTCAACATTCAATTAATTTGTTGTCCTTATTTTGATTCAAGATTGTTCTTCCCGCTTGGGAAACTCAATATTGGGCTGGCTTTTGAATTCATTATCTATTTTGCATACCATTAAAATGAAACCATGTGCATTACGGTACAGGATTACCAAATCGTTATTTTACACCACCCCTCACTATTCCATCTCCAGGCGCTGCACGACGTCATTGCTGGGCACCAATGGCAACCACAATGACGTGTGCCGAAAGGGTGTACTCAGTTTTCACTCTGTTTGTTTGTTTTCTTGTTTGTTTGTCTGGGTGACATCTCAGCCATCCTTTGAGCTGGGAAGCTGAAATTTGGGCACAATAGTGATAAAGTGCTTTGGCAAAAACAATATTTTTTTCATCTTTAACCTCCACCATCGAAGATGGACGGAGGTTACTGTTTTCACCCCTGTCTGTTTGTTTGTTTGTTTGTTTATTTGTTTGTGAACAGTGTTACGGAAAAACTCCTGGACGGATTTCGACGAAACTTGGTGGGGGGATTAGGTATGGTCCAAGGATCATGCCATTAGATCATGCCAAAAGTTAAAAGTAAAAGGGAAAGTTGCAAACTATAACTCTGTGAGCACTGTTGACGTCATATTGAATGAATAGGATATCAGGTTCACTTGAGTGACCTAGCAGTATTGGCGGCGGAGGTTTTGCACTCTACCGTATGCTCCCCCTCTAGTTTGATGAATGAATTCCTTGATTAATTACTTGATTATAATCATTGATTTATTAATTACTATTTTCCCCTCATTTGGGCAATATCTCGGGTACCTTTTTGAGCTAGGAAGCTGATATTTGGACATGACAGTGAACAAGTGATTTGGCTATGCAGGGTATTATTGATTTATTGATTAATCAATTAATTATTATTCATTTTTCGATTAATTAATTTTCAAAGTTACAGCTTCAGATGAAACCGTGGTAGTTTAGGTATGCTATTAGCCAATTGATTGAGAAATTATTTTATGATTATTAGGCAGCATCACCGGGCGCTGAAGGCGCCCCGGCAATGTCGTGCGCTGGAGGATATGTTATTTAATTATTTATTTGGCATGAGGGCAGTGTATTTTGAATGTACCGCTACCCGTTCTTTATTTGATCAGATTTACTTGATAAAATGAATTAATTTAGGGTGAATTAACAGCTCCTTTTCAGAAGGATAATCAGGTGTTGTCAGACATTTTTATTTTCCTTCCTCAGTGTCGGTAGCAAACGTAACGTAACAAGATCGATTAACACTTCACATTGTTGCTGGATTTTTAAAAATGTTTTTTTTTTGTAGGAGTACGAGGACCAAATGTCGAGCGAAGCAAAGTTTGTAAAAGACCTGGACAGGTTTGAGATGGTCCTCCAGGCATTTGAGTATGAACAGGAGAGGCAGACTAGAGATCTGCAGGAATTTTTTGATTCAACCTTTGGTACGTTTTTCCCACAAAGGTACAAGGATTACTTGAGCAGTTTTATTATTGCAATCTTATGGTATATGGACTGGGAACATAATGGCCAATTTGATGCATCAGCATCAGCAGCAGCAGGATTCCGAAAGTAAATTACTTTGTGTCCTTTGATCGACCATGACCCAAAATGGCCAACACACTTCCCATGCTTGACGCCAAGAAAGCTTTTCAACACAAAATCTTCCGAAAACCTGGCTAATGGGAAATCACAAAGCTCACCTTTAGCCATATACAGGATTGGCGGGATGGCCTAGACTTCGAGTGATGCAGCAATGTGTGCATTTCAAATGCCGTCCCTCGGATGGATGTTAAACGGGTGTCCCATCTACCAGCATTCATTGGTGAATGTTACAAATCTCACAATTTCTTTTGCAAAGAGGAGGCGAGCCATCGTGAGCACAATGAACAAATTACAAATTCCTGCTAACATTTTTCTTCCTTTTTTGCAATTGACGACAGTGCAGCTGGTAAACCCCCTCAAGGAATTCCGTTAAATTGCTGGTGCTACTGAGACACCATTACATCACTTGATGTGCAAATTCTGGACCTACCAAATCTAACTAATGCCCATTACCGGCACCTTTTAAGAAGGCTCGCAAACATTGGCCGATTAAACACAAGCTTCTCCATTGGCTGAAAGGTTACATGCTGCCAAGTTTATCATCATCATATTGCACTGGCAAGAACAATCAGCGTTGAGCTGCCATTGTCACACAGAATGAACTTGTGTGCTTCAGGATTGCACAATGATGGTGTCAAGTTGGCCATCCTGCTCCCATTCTCCACTCAGCCTTGTGATCGAATTTGAATGTTTGTGCTGAAGCTTATTTCACCGCAATTTCATTGGTGCTGTCTGTGGGAAGTGATTCTTCACCATTGAGTGATAGGGCAAAAAACGATATGTAGCACAATATCTCAGAAAGTTATGGATGGCCTTGGACGAAACTTGATAGACAGGTCCGGTGTGTGACAAGGACAAATCGATTTGATGCTGGTGAAGATCTGGATACGAGAATTTTGATTTTCAAAGTGATTTTTCACCATTGAGAGATTGGGTCAAAAAACGACATTTAAAAAAGTCAAGGACAGGTTATGACAAAACGAGGTGGATGAGTTGCCGAGGTGACAAGAACAAACTGATTAGATTGTAGTAAAGGTCTGGATGCAGATCCATCCTCAGTGGGAGACAAAATGTAAACTGTTATGGATGATTTCGGACGAAACTTGGGGGACAGGTTGGGTGTGTGACAAGGATGAATTGATTCTATTTTGGTGAAGATCTGAATCTGGATCCGGGTGGAGGTATATGCTCTACCAAGTGCCCTTCTAGTTGCCTCCACCACTGAAGGTAAAGGAGGTTATGTTTTCACCCCTTTCTGTTTGTCTGTGTACAGGATATCTCAAAAAGTTGTGGACGGATCCGGATGATATTCTGTGGACAGGTTGGGTGTGTGACAAGGATGAACTGAGTAGATTTTGGTGAAGATCCAGATCTGACTACGAGAATTTTAAAGTGATTCTTCACCATTGAGAGATAGGGCCAAAAACGATATATAGCATGATATCTCAAAAAGTTGGGACGGATTCGGATGAAACTTAGTAGACACGTTGGGTGGGTGACAAGGAAGAATTGATTCAATTTTGGTGAAGATTCAGGTCTGGATCTGATAATTTTTTGAGTGATTCTTCACCATTGAGAGATTGGGCTAAACTAATATTGTTGCGGGGCCGGGTATCGGCTGCGAGCACGACCGCTAGATGGAGCAGTGGAGTCGGCTCAACCGATCGCCCGGAATTTAGATCGTACCTTTTCGGAAAACTCAGAAAAAGTACGGGTCTCTTTTCGGACGGTGAAGCGTCAATATTTCTGCCACGTGGTACAGGGCTATTCGCCAATTTTCAAAATACCTAGATTTCCACGTGGCGATTTACCGAGTCTCCACACCCTTGACAGCACCCGTACGAAACGAGCCGCTTAGCGTACTCGAACCGCGTGCGACCCGAGCGTTTTATCGCCGAGATCCGTTGGTCCAAATGTCCCATTACAGCGGCAACAGCCTGGCTAATTTCCCAACACGCAGCACGATAAGCCAATGGAGGAAAGGACACGAACGAGCGGATACATTTCTCAAATGGGGATGTTTATTTACAATAATAATTTGGGAACGAGGGAAGCACGCAAGAGCAGAGTTAAACCGATTAAAATAAATGCACGTATATACAGCACGGCACATACAATTTCCGACTTAACTGACTAGCGCCACAAACACACAGACGCACACACCCAAAGAATCGGACCAAAATGGTCTTTATTTGGACCTCCAGCCCGGAGGACAGTCGAGCTGGAGGTGAGAGTCTGTTTGACCTTTTCGCCTCATGCGGTCTTCAAGGACCAGGTCCTCGGGGCAGAACTGGACCCCCAGCACGATCCAGACGCCTTCACAACCAGGCTCCAGGCGAACGAAGTCGGCAGGGCGAAAGCTGTCAGGAGAAGACCCTCCGTTGCCCCGACCACTCCGTGCGCAGACGCTTTTGCACTCCACCACCTTGCGCGCAGATGTTCACTTCTTGCCGTCCAGACCAGACCTCCTTTTGTGCTCAGACGCGAGACCTCCTTTTGTCGCCACTCGCCTCCTCATTGGACGATCCGTTCTCGGACGACTCGTTGCGGCCTCCCGATTGGCCGGGGCCGAACTCTCTATCTGGCTAAGGCGGAGCCAGCCTGAGGTGCTGAGCTTCCTGGTTGGACAAGGAGCACGCCCCTGCCCTTCTGGGCGGAGTCTCAATCTAAGGTGATGGAAATCTCCGCCCCCGTACATGATCGGACACACGTAGACAATGGCGTCGAGCAGAGCGAGGTGAAGATGACTCTGGCGTTGATGGTGGTGTAAAAATAAACGAAAAGAAAACCTGATTTTTTTAAATAACTCCACAGCGCAGGAACATTTAATTACCCATTAAACTAGGGAAAGGGGAGCAATCTATCCACATTCACTTATCGAAATAACTGAGCTACAGGACCTGAATGTTGTGTGCTCATGGCTTCCAGATTCGCAACAATATATAGCACGATATCTCAAAAAGTTGTGGATGGTTTCGGACGAAACTTGGTGGGAAGGATAGGTGTGTGACAAGGAAGAATTGATTCAATTTCGGTGAATATCCAAATCTGGATCCGGATCTGGCTATGAGAATTATTTAATTTTTTAAGTGATTCTTCACTATTGAGAGATGAGGCTAAAAATGATATATAGCATGATATTTCAAAAATGTATTGGGCCTGATATGTTCTCTTGGATCAGGCATTACGTAGTCGAGGTATGCACTCTACCGAGTGCCCTTCTAGTTTACTATGTATTCGACACAACACTGCGTGAAAGATAAATACATTTTGAACCACATCATGCATTTAATTTCCAGTTCCATTCGAATTTGTCTTAATGTTTCACGACAAAGGTTATGACCTTTAAATCCTGTTACTTTGTGAACCATGTGATGAGTAGTGCTGTGATTGCCATTTTGCAGTGTTTGCTGCTGTCCCTTTTCTATTTTGCTGCAGGTAAATTCCACCACCCAGAGGTTCAGGCATGGGTCTCTTCACTTTCTTTGTTGAGGAGTTCTGACCTGCATGTTCCTACATCCGTTGAAAATGATTGTGTTGACACTGAGCCACATTTAGAGAAGAGCCATTCTTTACCCTGAATGTTTCATTATAACCATTCATATCCATATGATGCCGGTGTTGTTCATCCGTCATCCTTTTCAGCTTGACAGTTACACTTGGATAATGAAGTATCCATGTTTTTTTTGTATCATGTCACATCTATGTCGTCAGACGTGGCGGTAACAATCCGGGATTAACCAGTGACACCATCTTTCATGAAATGAATATGCCAACAACAATAGTCGACATTTTTCACTCCAGCGTTGTTTATATTGTAGTTTAACGTAAAGAATATAGTCTCTCTGAGATGCTGGAGTTTTCCATCGTAGACCATGTGCTGGAGAGTCGTAAACTATGTAGAGAACTTGCATCATCCCTCAACTAGCAGTTGTGCAACTTATGTATCATTTGGTTATCCAGAAATCATCATTGCTGTCTTTCTCATCACAATAACACCGAGCCAATTTTATTTTGCAACTGTTATCGTGTCTGTTTTGTCACTGGACTACATAGACGGTTTGTTGCAGCCACGTTCTTTTGGCTGCACGATCAAAATTCCCTCCTTTGGATGTTAAAGATGTGATAGGTTTTGTCCCCAAGTTATATCAAACACATTGCAGGAATAGAGTTAAGGAAAGGTGGATACAAGTGGCAAAAGTGAAGTTTAGGAAACTTGGGTTTTGAGGATAGGAATCAAAGGAAGGTGGGACGGAAGAGAGGACTCTCTTGGTTAATCTGCCATGGGAACGACTGGTTAGTGACGAATGGTATATACAACATTTCCCTTGTAAAATTACTATTTTTACTTGTTAATGTAGTCTGTGAATTTGAGATGGGGCAAAGCATAGGACCACTGCCTCCATGGAGTGAGAGTTGGGCTCCCCAGCCATGCTGAGCAGTGCAAAGTTGTGTTTGGGTTTGTTGTGGGACTGGGGATGCCCTTTCAATTCCTACAGTGAAATGTCCTCTAAAATGCCTATTGATGCATAATGAGCATATTAAAGGATGTCGCCACTGTGGCGCCATACGAGTCAGGGACCAGAGCCTATATGAGGTTTCAAGGTGGGGTTTGAGAGTGTGGACTGTGGAAGAAGAGAGAGGATTGGGAGTGCACAGACTTATTGTCCATCTAGTCTGCCGCATGGAGGAAGTCCAGATACGGGTAAAACTGTAAGGACATCGAAGAGGCATTTGGTATGGCTCAAAGGAATGTCAGTCTTGTAAGGGGAGTGTGTAAAAATCTGAACCAAACATTAGAGGGAGAAACCCCTGGCTGTACCTGAGAGGTAATCAAAGGGAAAAGGAAACACAACCTATAGAGAAATGATAAAAAGGACCTCAGGGGCATCTGTAAACCCCGTCCCAAACGAATGTAAACCCACATGACAGAGACCAGGATAAGACTGATTGCCAGAACCGCCAACGAGACAACCCAATGGGAGACCACGAGGCCTGACATTCTGGGGCTCAGCTGGACCAAGTGGCAAATGCACGTGCTAGTGGTGGTGGAGAGGACGGTACTGAGCTCATCATGATGGCCGTGGAAAATTGACGTGAATCGGCACCTGCAAGGATTACCCAAAGGTGCCACTGCATGGAAATAATCTAAACTTGAGATCATCGTTTATTTGGAACGGACAACCCCAAAATACATCAAAAATTAATAATTTTCCTTGTATCCTTTCGATCTATACACCTCCTGGAACCACGTGTCTCTCTCCACCCTCTTCCTGATACTTTTCATCGACCTGCAACAGCTTCACTCTGCGTTTACAGTTCCAAATTCATCATACACCTCCACAATTTTACTTCAACCTTCCTTTTTCCAAATGTTACACAATCCTTATTTAAAATAAATAAATGAATTCACTTTTGACGATACACCTCCCATAGCCACGTGCTTCTCCTGTAACCACATGATCTGTTTCCACCCCCTGTGTTTACCGATCCAAATTCACCATTCACCTCATTTTTTCGACATTTCCATTACCTAATCTAATGAAATCTCTCAAATAATAATAATAATAATAAAAACGATCTCTTGTAATGCTTCATCTTCCTCTTTCGCACTTGTGGTTCTCTTTACTGTATCATAATTCACTACTCTTCTATTTCAACCAACTACTCTCAATTCGACGTTTCCATCATACCTTGCCTAAAAAAATCCAACTGTTACAGCATTTCTTCTCTCCATTCTCTGAATTCGCCTTTATTGCATACATTAAGAAATGTCTTTAATCGCATTTCTGACCAAAATTTTTAAACCCCGGTTTGCTATGAATGTTTGCTTTCCATCAACCATTCTTTTTTTCCAACTTCAGTGCCAACTCACCCCTCTCTCTCAAAGCAACCATCACACTCTTCTCCCTCCAAGCCTCCCTCTCACTTTTCTCAAAAACTTCCCCCTCACCTTTCTCCCTCAACTCTCCCACTCACCCTTCTCCCACCATTCACCCCCCTCACTCACCCTTCTCAAAGTCCCCCCTGCCTCTCATCCACAAAGCTTCCTCCTTCCCCTGCCCTTTCACCTCCATCTCATCACTCCACCTCCTCGAATCCTCAACTGCCTTCTGCCCCCTCTCTTGCCCAAATTATTTCAAAGAAGCTTGCTCTCCCTCATGCACAGATTTATCCCCTCTCGTCTTCAGTTGTCCTATCCTTCCTTCCGCCCACGGTTCACTGAAGCTTGTGGTGAGGTAGTTGCCCTGAAACAACTTGCCTTGCCTCATGTAAAGCAAACCCAACTGAGGGTAATCTCAGTTCCTTCCATAAAGCTCGGAACAAGTGTGTATCTACCCTCAGGAGAGCAAGAAAACAACATCTTTCTAATCTCGAGTCTGAACTCTCAAACCTCTCTCCCTCCTCCAAATCCTGGTGGTGTCTAATTAAATCTGTTTCTGGTGTATGTTCCCCCTCCATTCCCTCCCTTACCTGAAATGGCCGCACTGCTGATACCGCACGTGAAAAGGCTAAGTGCCTAAACTCGTTGTTTGCATCGAAACCCATCACTTTCAGTACCCACCTTACCCAGTCGCACCCAACTGTCCCTGGACTCTGTGTCCTTTTCTCCTGACAAGGTGGAGAGCTTGCTGTCAAACTTCGACTCAGATTCTGCAACCGGTCCACACGGCATCAACCCATGTGTCCTAAAAACCTGCTCTACTCTTGCTCACCCTCTCTCTGTTCTATTCACCCTCTCATTTGCTCAAGGTCATCGACCATCTGCTTGGAAATCAGCAAACATTACCACCCTGCATAAAAAAGGTGCAAAAACAGATCCCTGCAACAACAAACCAATCGTCCTCCTCTCAATCATCAGCAATGTGATGGAATCCATCAGCGCTTCAGACATTAAATCCTTCCTCTTCTCCAATGGCTTGATTTCCGATCATCAATTTCGTTTCAGACCAGGTCACTCTACCCTGGATATGCTGCTTCTGCTCTCAGAACAATAGATTGAGGTCCTCAATGCCGGAGATGAAATCAGAACCGTATCCCTTGACATATTGCGTGCTTTTGACACGATCTGGCACCCTGCCCTGCTCACCAAACTCTCTTCCTATGGTATCCAAGGCCATCTCCACTCATGGCTCGCAGACTTCCTCTCCTGTCGCAGTCAATGTGTGGCCCTAAATGGAGTTCTTTCACATCCCCTCTTCCTGTCCAGGCTGGAGTTCCTCAAGGCAGCGTTCTGGGCCCTGTTTTTTTTCTAGTTTTCATCAATGATATCTCCGACTCTCTGGAAAATCCTCTTTATCTCTTTGCCGATGACTCCACCCTCTGCCGTACCATCTGTCATCCCTCAGACCGGCATGCAGCAGCTTCTTCACACACTGCAGATCTGGGTAAAATCACAAACTGGTCCAACACAGTGAGGAATAGAGTCTTTCAATCCGGACAAATCTCATACTCTCACGCTGTCTCTCTGAAAGGACCATTTGGACCCCCCCCCCCCCAAACCACTACCTCAACAATCCTTCAGAAGAAGTCCTTTCTTTCAAGCTTCTGGGTCTCTCAAGCTGCCATGATCGTTCCTGGGAAAGCCACATTTCCAACCTGGCCTCCAAAGTCAGTCTCCGACTTGAATCCTCCGTCGTGCAAAGTCCTTCCTCGGCCCACCTGAGCTCCTGACCACTTACAAAGCTTTCGTTCGCAGCCTGATGGAGTACTGCTCTCCCCTCTGGCCTGGTGCTCCTGCCTCCCACCTTTCTCGGCTTCACGCTGTGGAAACCAAGGCATTTCGGATCATTGGCATCTCCCGCGATGAATCCGTTTTGGAACTCTCACTCTCTCACCACAGGCACGTTGATGGTCTTTCTGTCTTCTACCATCTCCTCTCCGGTCTCGTCCCCCCCACCCCCCTCCCCGCTGTGTCTGCGATTTGTCCCCACCATATTTCTGCAGGGTGCTCAAGGTCCACCAACAACCCCCTTCTGGTAAAACTATTAAAATCACAAATCACTGCTCACCTTCACTCTTTCATTCCTCTTTTTCCCTACCTTTGGAATAAACTCCCCCACTCTGTTCAATCCCATTCTTCCCTCCAGGCCTTCAAAACAGCTGTTCACCACCACCTATCATCCCCCATCCAAATCCTCGATCTTTTCTACCCCCGTTAATCCACCCCAAACCCACCTCCTTCAAATTCCCTGCTTTCTTTCCTGAAAGTCCCTGTAATCTCCATCTCATATACCCTGTGTCCCCACCCCATCCCTCTTCATTCCACAGATCTTATAATGTCTCTGTTACCCACTGTATTGTCCTTCCCACTCCTGCCCCTCTTGTCTCATGCCCCCCCCCCCTGCTGTGCGTTATGTGTTCGCTCTCATACGAGCCTTGACAAGGTAAAAAAGAAAACTTCCATACCCATCTATGGGCACGTGCATATGGGCAATCAAACCCCAACAGAGGTCATGGTACGAGGAAAGCTGTGGAGTGCAAACACTCGAGTCGAGAACTCAAACTTTGACGGAACTATGACGCACGTTAAAATTTATTTTATTTGAGGGAAATTTGCTTCAAACAACCATCCGTATTGCATTGGAAGTGCTTTGACTGATTGAGGCAAACCATTTAAATAAGGTGAATGATGTCAAAAATTATTTCAGTGAGTGCGAGTGATGTATCCTCTGTCAAATATTAATATCCATTCAAGGAAAATGTTAAAAGAACTTGATGGCCTATGGATCTCCCAAGTCCCCCAAAGGTCTGTGGAACTATTCTTGTGAAATGCAAGTCAAAGAGAATGTAGTCACCTTTTGAAAACGGTTACCAATGATACCCGATCATGAAAATTGGTGTTGAAGACGATCATCTCCCAAGACCGTAAAGTAGAAAAATTCCCTTTTTCCAAGCAGCGACGACCACAAAGTTGAACTTTGAGCAAAACAAATTTTAAAAACCACAAAAATCTTTTTGAGGATGGCTTATCACAAATTCACCGATTTGTTCTCATTTTGGGATTGGTGTTAGGTATTTGTTGGTGGAGACAATGACCACAAACCTCCACTTCTCTTTCCTCAAATACATAAAATTTGAGATGTTAGAGACAATGTTAGTGGCCTTGAGCGACTGGATGCTCAAAAAGATTCAAAATGCTGACCAAAGCTCAGAAGGTAAAAGGTCATCGAGTGTCGAGCTTGGAATGTTAAATCCAAGGTTATTCCTGGCCATGAGAAACGATGCTGCACTGATATCTCACTGGATCCAAACTTTCACTTTGATAATGGAATTGAAAGGAAGCTTGGACAACACCCCAGTTATCTCCAGTGGAATATTTATTTGTGCAACAATGTACTTGTGTAATTATTCCACACCAACTTTAAAGACTTTGAGACATGAATTGGTTATCTTAAATGCACTTCAGCTTATACTTCCTAAAAATCCAAAAAGGACAATGGATACACTTCCACAAAACACTTTGCTTGCAATTTTAGAACCATAGAAATAATTGTAAACTCTATCGATTTCTGCATCACCACTCATCATGGTGACAGATCAGGTTGCTTCCTCTCTAAACATCTCACGATAGCACTGTCCTCTTCCTTTACTTCTGCTTCGATAGGTTTAGCATGGCAAGAGAGGGAGACAAAGCAAACGGGTTCAGAGGGGCACACTCTCCATCTTCCATCTCTCCTTCAATCACAGTGGGCACCTCTGTACCTCTCTGCACAGGGTTTGCAATTTTCGAAAAAGCGGTTTGCAAATCCTTCCATTGCAAGTTTTCTTCACGACGACAGATTTCCTCTGGAAGCGACAGTAGCAGGTCCAGAACGACTGCAGATTCTGGGGGAAAGGATTCCAAGTGAAGGTGTTAACAAAACAAAAATTGTATAAAGATGACATTCAGAACCCACCATTTTCACATGGGCCTTACCAAGGGGAGAGAGTTGAGGGGCTGAGATCTTGTCCTTGGCTTTGAAGGCATCATGCAAAAAGAGGTAAATATTTTCATAATCCAACTTTTGTGCAGCTTCTTGCATCGATGTTTCACCTTGAACGCCACCACTCGTCTCGCTTGCTCTCCCTCCATCGTGACTGAAGCTTCCAGCAGTTTTCTCTGCCATTCCACTCCTTTGAGGTTGTAGTCCTTGTTTGTTCTGCTCATCAATACGATTGTAATATTATATATATATATTTGTGTGCACATTTCAATCATCTGGCTCATAATGAGAAAACAAGACACACACACCTTCACTCATACCCACCTGGGCTGCCAAAGCAGCACTTTTCCTTACGTCATCGCACGCGACATTTGCGGCCACCATGAACACCTTATGGGATCAAAAGAGACAAGCGGACCTCAAATGCTTTTCAATGCACCTTCTCCTTCATGCCCCAACCTTTAAAACTCCCCTTGCATCAAAATAGACTTTGTATTCCCAACTCGCTTACCCGAGCAAATGCATCTGTGATTTGTTCGTTCAGGCTCCCAGTTGCTCTTTCCGCTAAGGAGCACCACACCTGTTGGCAAGCAAAGCATCACATTTCACTTTTTAAAAAATTCCTAGCAAACACCGACGAGCTTTGGGCCATGCTTATGTCGTAACAGAAAAAAAAAGCAACCAGCAAAACATTGTTGATAAATAAAACCAGCGTTAATTCGATGGTGTTCCCTTGCAAATCCCCAGGCTTCCCACCAAAAAACAAAGTTGAAAGATGACAATTTTTTTTAATCCACCAGGAATGACCCAAAATCAAATTTTGAGTTACATTTTTTTTTCCTCTTATGACCCCTGTAACCTCAAGTCCCCAAACCCTGGGCCATGAACTGGAAGTCAGATCCAATGTTTTTTCTTTAACATATTCATGTGTCACCCAATGTTGATTGCATGTACAAGGTTTCATTAAAAGGTGCCTGTAATTGCAATGTTTGGTGTTTGATCTTTTGACCCCACCCCAGCATGCAGGGCCAAAATGATACTGCTCTTGTACCTTCGTGCCATGTGGTGATCACAACTACCAGGTATGGTGAATTTCTGCACAACCATTTAGGAGATAGCGTGACGGACAAGAGTGACAGACAGACGAAGCTGATCACAATATCCTCACCTTTTTTTTTATTTTTTATTTTCAAAGAGTGTGGGGATAACATTCAAATGCAGCACAAGGCTGTGGGGTAGCATCATAAGCTGAGGGTGTGGCTGTGACGCTGATGGAATGCCCTGTGTTGTTGGGGCAGGAATTTTAAATCTAGCCACAGTGCAGGAGATAGCTCACCTGCTCTACACCAAGGACACCGTGGGATCTTTAATGTCCATCCGAGGGACGGCACGCACACTGATGAATCAATCTGCTTATGAAACACCGGGATGATAGTTTATAACTGGGTTGGGAGTCAAACCCAAGGTAGACAGTTTAGAGGAGAGTGTGCATACCTCTTGGCCATCCTGCCAGTGCCAGCACTTTGGTGTTGTGGAAATGACTGCTAGGGGTTAACATTGCTTAGGCCTAAGTCACATTTGCTCTACGGCGAGGATACGGCGGCCGTACGCCCTCTGAATTGACAGAAACGTGCGGTGGCCTCAGGGTGGCCCTACGCCGTTTGGCTATCTTTTACAGGCCGTAAGGTCGCCGTGGAATTATAACGCGGAGATAACTTTTTTCATTTCTACGTTCGCCGTAGCAATTCGACAATCCGAAACAAGAAAACTGGTAAAATAAAATAAAACATGAACCCACTCGTTACCGTCCGTCTGGCCGCAGGTTCGCCTTAGAGCCCCCCTGCGGTCCTCTTGCAGGCACCTTGAGGCTACCTGGCATCTGCCTTGAAAATTCTATGGCCGCCGCAGGGCCCCCTTAAGGTCACCGTGCGACATCAAATCAAAGACCGTACGGCAACCCCACGTTTTCGGTCTCCACAATTTCTAAGACCTAAGGCCCAAGTCGCATTTGCCCTATGGCGAGGATACGGCGGCCGTACGCCCTCTGAATTGACAGAAATGTGCGGCGGCCGCAGAGTTTCTGCGGTGGCCTCAGGGTTGCCCTACGCCGTTTGGCTATATTTTACAGGTCGCCGTGGAGTTATAACTTTTTTCATTTCTACGTTCGCCGTAGCAATTCGACAAGCCGGAAAAAAAAAAAAAAAAAAAAAAGGGGGGACCCACTCGTTACCATCCGTATGGCCACACGTTCGCCTTAGGACCCCCCTGCGGTCGCCTTGCGGACACCTTGCGTCTGCCTTGAAAATTCTATGGCCGCCGCAGGAACGCCCGAAGGTCACCATGCGACATCAAATCAAAAACTGTACGGCACCCCCACAATATATAAATATGCCATGCGGCTACCCGAAAAATAAAAACATATGTGACTGCTACATTGTGTGACCGTGGAAATACTGCGGCCGCCGTATAATTGCTAGTGGCCATAGATTTTGAAGACCCCACGGCCGCCGTGGCAAATGTGACTTGGGCCTTAATACGGTATAATTTAGTTCGCTCCTTAGTAAATGTCTTGGAGTAATCCAAAAGTAATGAATTGTTTTGGCATAGGAACAGTTTCATTCCTGCTTGAGAGGGAAGGGGAGAACTTTTCCCAAGTAACAAGGGGGCAGTCCTCCACCAATCAAACGGTACCCTTGGCTAATGGTGAAGGAGAGAGGAGGGGTGCAGCACGTCATGGGTGTCGTACTTTGGCATGGCCGTGGCAATAATGGCATGTGCAATGGCCACAAGGAAAGAGAAGCTTGAATGCCTCTTGTGGGGGGGGGGGGGTTTTGCTCATCTGTCCTCAAAGCCACACCTGTCCTCCAGAGCAATGGGGTGCAGCCAGGACTGTGCTTGGATCAATCCTATGGAGTTCTGCTGGGGATTCCCTCTATCTCTCCCCTGTAGAATGATTGCACGGTAGTGTTAAGGGTTTTTATTGTTCATTCACTGCATTGCTTCTCATATTCCCTCCCCCGTGACATTCGTTGTACTCTTAAAAATACCTGGTCTCCCGATGAATTTGAACCACGAAGATTCATTTTGCAATTTGAGGAAGTCCGTTGAGGGGGTGAGAGTTGGGCAAAGGCAATTAACACCATATCCAGACTGTGCCATGATTCTCCTCGGCTCACGGTAGCAATTAGCATAATGCTAATTGGAAAGACCCGTAATCTAGCCCTGGATGGCCGAACCAGCTGGCCGTCACAGCTACTTTTGGAGTAGCCCGCTGGGATTCGTGTCAGGCAACTGAGAGGACAGCGACAACAATGTCATTAATCGGTGATGAAACAAAAATTGGCTGCAGCACCCAGGCTGCACTGTTGAGTGTTCTTGATAAATAGTGTTGGTTTGAGTAGGCCTGCTGAATTGAGCACCAATAAATCCATCAAATAAACCATACCCTTGACAAAGCATCGATGCTCAAGGCAACACTTATGCTACTGTCTGTCCGTTTGCTATTGGGTTTCCCAACAGTCAAAGCAAGAAATTGGATTTTTTGTAAAACACACCGTGGCATGTTTAATGTACAACAACCAGCACCATCCATCCATCGGGACCATACTCTGTGCAGAGCGTTGATGCTGCCTCAGCAGTCTCTTGGACTGATGGGCACAATCCTGGACGGGTCGCCACTCCGACACAGGATACTCAATGGCTCAATCATCCCAGCAAGCTGGTACTCATTTTGCCGACCTCAGAAAGATGACGGGCTGAGTCAACCCCACCTTGTGTTAATTCAACAGCCGAGCAGGATTTGAACTCAGGACCTTCGGATCCCAAGCCCACCACCCTAACCATTAAGCCAACACCAGGCATAGAACCGGTAGACTGGTATTCCAGCTTAACGTCCATCTGATGGATGCCGTGCACATTCATGCTCGCTCTGTATCATCTCACCAATGGGTTCAAATTTTTCACCAATAATGTTCAAATATCGACCCAACTTTAAACCGTCACCCTGGTGTTTCACATAAATGGTATGCACCAGACTCTGTGGATTAATGATTAGAGCATCCGCTCAGAGTCTGAGAGTTCAGTGGTTCGATTCTGACTGGCTGAATCATACCAAACACTTTTAAAATGGGATGTGCTCTGTCCTCGTTTGGTGTTCAGCATTTTGAGGATAGAGCATTGACAAATCCCATGGGTTGGCATCTATGGGGATGAGGACAAAATCCTCCTTAATCACTCTGCTGAGAACAGAGAGAAAAGCGACATCGTATCAAAGACGGTGTTGCCGGCATCCAGAGAAGGTACGTCACTTCGCCCATGCTCAGCAGCAACACAATACCTTGCATTTTAAAACGCACTGTGTAATCTTTAATGTTAATAAAAGAGCACATAATAGACAGAGCAGCCAACTGAACGTATACCCTGAAGGATGGCATCCCTTACGATGCAACGCTCAAAGCACCAGGACCGCAGTTTTTGGTCGTATCGTATTCCAATGGGAATCAAACCCAGAACGGACAACTCAGAAGCAAGTAAGTTACCTCCCATAAGTCCACACTCAACTGAAGAGATTATAAAGTACGAGAGCATCACGAGCAGCCATGAGAAAAGCTGGCATGGCTGCTCCTCAATACCTCAATTTCTGGGAGATGTTCGAATCTGGAATTGCTTGCCCGCTTCGTCTCCCACAGCACCATCTCCTTCAGGTACTGCAGCATTTGGAACACCTGGAAAAGTCACCACATGCTCGTTGGAAACACAAGTCCCCGTCTTGCTGTGCACAAACACCCACCTGGTTTAACGAAATGGAAGCTAGACGAGCATCGAGGCACATTGCATCGGGTCTCGAGTATCACGCTGGTGAAATGCACGTGCCGGGTGCCGTGTTTGTCTCGTTATGCTACATGTACAACTGTTCGACTGATGGCTCAACGACGTGTTCGGCATTTTACGAGCAGAATTTGCGGTACGCCCAACAGATTCGAAAGCTTTTGCGCTTGTGCTCTTTCACGAGCTTCGTTATCAGGCGTCATACCAATTCTGTCACGACAACCTTTTCGAAAAATTCTGCGCCAGCTGACATGGAACAGCGGTGCGTGCATTGATGCGTCTTTCAAGCAGCACACGTTTGCGAGTATTCAATGAATTTGCACAAAAAAAAAACCACACCATTGAGATTGCAATATTTTCCTGGATGACAGGATAGCCTGGAACGGGGGTCAGTAACCCGTGGCTCTAAGGACTTATGTGCGGCTCCCGACCCTGATCGATGGAACCTCCTTATTCTCCATCAAACTTCATAAAAAATTTTGTGAGTGTTGTGAAAGGATAAAATAATACTCGAGAACTTTGGCAATGATAAACAGGAAAATACATCCCATTAGCGGCGAAATCTGTGAGCACAACTTATACATTGTGCTCTGCGCATCGTCCGCTGCAGTTATTTCGGACATTTTGTCTGCAATAATTTAACCTCAACCTGCAGCCCGCTTCCACCTGATGACTCCATCTTTGCTCTTTACTTATTCGGGTTCCTTCTGATGACTCCAATGCAGTGTGTGGTCTTTCGTTTGATTTAGAATTCGAACGCCCCTTCTAAAAAGTTGGCGATGCCCTCATCCTCACTGGGAAGGTAAGAGAAAATCCCAATAATGAAAAACTTAGATCTAAATAACAAACGAAAGGGTTTTAAAGAACGTTTGACAACTCCCCCCTCAATTGAGGGTGTGCGTGTGACGTCATCATACTTGCGATTCACCATCTTGGAGTACAAGCAAACAAAGTGATATGACACATTGACTGCATCATTGTGTTTACATTTGTTAAAATGGTGAATTTTTGCGCTGAATTTTGTTGTGGTAATCGTGCCACTAGGGAGGATTGATTGTCGTATCATAGATTGCCTGCAATCAACAACGTAAAGATTTTAACGTGGAAGCTCGACATAGAGTTATGAGAAGCGTTCGAGATTTGGAATGAGATTCTCAGTAATTCAAGAAAAGGCAAAATTGTCTTTTACTTCTCAATATCCAATGATGTCCATGAGGTAAGGTTGGGGGAGGTGTGCGCGTGTATATGTGTATGTGTTTGGAAATTAGACTGTCAGGACGATTGTGGTAAAAACAGCATTGTGTAAAGTGTGATGCAATACAAAATGTAAAAAGTTTGTTAACATCAGTAAACATGTATTGTATTACAAACAAGTAAAAGAGCAATCGGAGATGGCAGACCCTCGCCAGGACTTGTTTTGTGTGGTGTCTCTGTATTCGTGTGTTACGTAATTAATAAGAGACATAACTAGAACTGCCACTTTCATAACTGCTGGCAGTGATGACCGGGTACCAAGACGTCCTGCTTTGATTGGACACCTGACCCAGACCCATGATGTTTTTCATTATTATTTAATTAAAATCAGAATGGGATTAAAATAAATTAAATTCAAACCAAATGGAAGACCAAATCGGTACAGTCCTGCATTGGAGTCATCAGAAGGAACCCGAACAAACAAAAAGCAAAGATTAAGTCATCAGGAGGAACCTGGATACGATTCGCATTTCAGCTGCTGCTCCTCGACCCTAAAACCCATCCAGGCACAGCCAAGTGAGCCTTATTAAAAAAAAAAAAATTCCAGATCAAATAATTAAATAATTCTGGTTGCCAGACCATGTGTCTGATCAAGTTGAAATTTAAAACACGTATTCGCCATCACGACTGGATCATAATTGTGAGGTTTCACATCGATAGATTAAGTGGTTCCAGAGAAAACATTATTTAATATTTTCTTAAATCCAATATGGCTGCCAAACCATGTGACCTATGACATCGTATGTGTGAACCTTTTGTTCCTCGGTCTCCAAGAAACATCACCAAATAATTAATTATTGGTAACATTGATTAAATAATGGTGTTTTTGTTCAATACAAGTATAAAAGCCCCTCAATAATGATGGGTTGGAGTTATTTTATTAAAAATATTCAAGGACACTGGAAGATATGATGTTTCGTAGCAAGAAGAAGCGTTATTTTAAAACACTATATGCTGTACATGTACCCAGCACACAGCATAGTCAGGTCAGGTTAGATCTGTGACCTGCTACAGGTACCATGTAAACCTGTACTAACCTGTTCCATGTTCGGGTTGTCGGCGACTTAACCGTCTCCCCCACCAGGTTTTCTGGTGAGGGGGTGTTTGGATATGGACACCCAGCAGGATTAAAAACAAAACCTGTCAAAGGGCGGAGGAGCTCCTTGTGGGCCAACGGCCATCCATATCTAGTGCCCAATTGTGTCTGCGGACGTCCTCCTGCAGTTGGGTTACTTTTTTTATTAGGAGGTTGGTGGCAGGATTTGCACTCCGGCCACCGTAAAACACAAAAACGCAAAAAAATCTGAAAACCCACTCCGTGGGAGTACCTCCTGTGCAGCTTCCCTTCGCAGGGCAGCTCACCGGATGACGGGATTGGGGCAAAGCCTTCGGGACCCCCAATCTTTGATGATAGGAGGGAAACCACGGGGTAACATCCCTGGGTCAGATTGCGGGAGAGTGTGTCAGAGTGGTGCTGAGGTGTCGTCCACCAGACGGCGGTCTCCTTGGGTTAACCTGAGGCGGTCCCTTCGGGTGGGTGCCTGGAATGTCCTATCCCTAAGAGAGGATGATCACCTGTCTCTGTTATCATCTGAGCTCAAGCGTTTGGACATCGGGATTGCAGCTCTCTCTGAGGTTCGGAGACTGGATTGCGGCGAGATAATGGTGGGTGGTTACACCTACTATTGGTCTGGTCGCTCTGATGGTTACCATACCCAAGGAGTTGCTGTAGCTGTGTCCAATAAGCTGACCCCAATGATAATTGAGGTAACTCCGGTCAACGAGCGTATTATGAGATTAAGGATTCGTCACTCCTTAGGTGTCATTTCCCTGGTCTCTGTTTATGCTCCGACTGAGGCAAGTGATCTCACCGTGAAGGACACATTCTACGCCACGCTCGAGTCTGTGGTTGATCAGTGCCCCAGACGAGATACACTTCTAGTCCTGGGGGGATTTCAATGCATCGACTGGAACTGATAGGGATGGTTATGAGGTGTGTGTTGGTCCCCACGGGTCAGGAACTATGAACCAGAATAGCACTAAGTTCCTTGACTTTGCAAGAAGTCATGGACTTAGGGTGGCTGCTTCATGGTTTCAGCGCCCACAAGCTCATCTCTGGACTTGGTATTCCAACGCTGGCGGTGTGGCAAAGGAGATTGACAATGTCCTCATTGACGGTCGTTGGAGGATGATCCAGAACTGCAGGGTCCACCGGAGTGCTCAGTTCCTCAATACTGACCACAGGCTTGTTGTAGCAACTCCAAAGCGGCACCTTAAATCCTGGAGAATGGTACCATCCCAGCCTAGGCTGCATGTTGGCAAGCTCAGGGATGAGAGAGTAGCTGAGGAGTTTGCGAACAGGCTGAGTGGACACTTGGGGGGTCTGGGTGCTTTGGGGGGTCCTGAAGAGTTGTGGAGTGCCTTCAAGACCACCGTCCTTGATGTTGCCGATGGATGTCTTGGAACTCACCGCAAGGCAAAGAAGAATTTTGTCTCTCAAGGGACACTGGATACCATTGACCAGAGTCACAGGGCCAGGCTGAATGGCAGAGCTGAGCTGTTCAGGGAGCTGAGGCGTAAAACTGTACGTGCACTGAGGGTGGACAAGGAGGTCTATGTGCGAGGAATCTGTGAGGGGGTAGAGCATCACCTGTGGACAGGTGATTCTCGTCCCGCTTACAGGGGAATTCGCGCATTGCGTTCATTCAAGCCCATCCCTCGGAGCACTGCAGTTAGAGCAGAGAGTGGTTGGCTCTTGACAGAGGAGTCTGAAGTGAAGGCCCGCTGGGCCGGTTACTTTGAGCGGTTGTACCGGGCTGATCCCCCAGCTGTCGAGTTGGATGTCAAGGGTGTTACAATCCCTGTTGCTGACCCTCGAATCAACTGTGGTCCACCTTCGCTTGTGGAAACACGGGCTGCGGTGAACCAGTTGAAACGGGGCAAAGCTCCAGGGATCTGTGGCATCCATGCTGAACTTCTCAAGGCTGGTGGAAATGCTGCACTCGTGTCATTGCATGCAGTTTTGTGCTCTGCCTGGAACACAGGCATCATCCCAACTGATTGGAAGAGGGGCCTTGTTATTCCTCTCTGGAAAGGGAAGGGTGATCACCTAGACTGCAACAACTCCCGAGGGGTAACACTGCTCTCAGTGCCGGGCAAGGTCTTTGCTCAGATAATTCTTGATAGGGTTCGCCACCATCTGCTTGAGCACCAGCGTCCAGAGCAGTCAGGCTTTACACCAAAGAGGTCAACGATTGACCGTATCCTTGCCCTTCGTGTCCTCACCGAACGCAGACGAGAGTTTCGGCAGGGGCTGCTTGCAGCCTATGTTGATCTCTGTAAAGCGTTCCATTCAGTGAATTGGGATGTCCTCTGGAGGATTCTTGGTCTTCGTGGGGTGCCACCAAAACTGATCGATCTGATGTCTGAACTCTACTCTGGTACTGAGAGTGCTGTGAAGTATGGTGGTACCATCTCTGACTTATTTCCAGTTGTTACTGGAGTTCGTCAGGGGTGTGTACTGGCCCCCACACTTTTCAGCACTTGTATGGACTGGATTTTAGGGAGGATGTTGGAGAGATCAAGCTGCGGTGCATCATTTGGGAATGTCAAGATCTCGGACCTTGATTTTGCAGATCATCTTTGCGGAGACTTTAGATATCCTTTTGGGGGCCCTCGAGGTGCTGAATGAGGAGTCGGAGCCGCTGGGATTACGGGTTTCTTGGGTCAAAACTAAGATCCAGGCTTTCGGTGACATCTTGGATGCTGCTGTCCTGTCTGTGTCTGTTTGTGGTGAGGATGTTGAGGTCGTGGATAGATTCACTTACCTTGGCAGTGATATTCATGTCTCTGCTGGCTGTGAGTCACAGGTCAATAGACATCTGGGTCAGGCCTGGGGAGTCATGGATTCACTGGATCATGGGGTGTGGCGCTGCCGGTACCTGTGCGGGAAGACGAAAGTCCGAGTCTTCAGGTCGATGGTACTTCCAGTCTTGCTCTATGGATGCGAGACTTGGACTCTGACCAAGGATCTGAGACGGTGACTTAATTCCTTTGATACCAGGTTTCTTTGGAGAATCCTTGGCTGTCGCTGGTCGGACTGCGTGTCCAACGAGGGGTTGCTGAGAGAGACTCAAATGAGATTTGTTACCTGCATAGTCCGTGAGCGTCAGTTGCGGCTGTATGGACATGTGGCTCGTTTTCCTGACGCTGATCCTGCTCACCAGATTCTCTCAGCGAGGGAGTCTCATGAGTGGAGGAGGCCAGTGGGCCGACCACGTGCCTCATGGTTGCAGCAGGTTGACCATCATCTCAAGGAGATGGGGATGGGCCTGGCATCTGCCTGGGGGATGGCCAGACGGAAGCCCCTGGAGTACCAGCAGAAAGTGGACGCAGCGACGCGCTGTTCTGGCACATGCTCCCATACCTTACCTAACTATATGCACAAATGTGATCACATTTTCATTATCTTCTGGGACGTTTCGTTTCGACGGTACAGCCTCGTAAGCATGCCAAAATCTGAAGCCTCGGCCTAGCGTTAGATGTGCTTTTATCTTCTTTATTAGAAATCCAACAGACGTAAATGAACACTCGTTTTACTCTGCGTGTGTTACACATCACATGCAGCGAATTTCACCTCCATACACCTTGTATTTATTGTTATTTAAAAAAAAAAACATTTCTGTACACTGCCTTTGAGGCCCGGTTTTGAAGTCACCGTCAACAATTCTAATAGAAGAGACACAATTACTCTTTTGGGTCTTTTTGACCGTTATGAATGAACAGTCGTGTTAAAAGATTAGCCTTTAAAACCATACTCGAATTGTCCTTATGGAAGGAAACAAACAAATGTACAAATACACTTTTATATGGGTAGATCCTTATTCAAACGTGCAATTCAAAACACCTCACTGTACTGAAAAACGTGGGGACAGGAATTAGTCAATGGTGGGGAGTTGTAATATTCCCCCTCACCTGGAGGTGGCACTACATGATACACGTTTACATCGAGAACCAAGACGGGATGCAAATTGTCAATGTAAACGTGCATCGTGTCGCGCCGCCTCCAGGTGAGGGGGGGTATTACAAGTCTCCACCACCACCACCCTCCCTCAGACCCCCGGCAAAGATAAAAACACCCCAATACACTAAATGGGGTCACGCTGATCCCATGTAGCAAGTCTGTATGCAATCGGCCCAGAACTGTCGGAGTACACACACACACACACACACACACACACACACACACACACACACACACACACACACACACACACACACACACACACACACACACACACACACAACCTTTTCCATTATGTTGCAAGGATCTATGAGGTGTAAAAATCCTATTACGTGTTTGGCAATATACATTATACAGGTACCAGTTAAAAACTCCCTTTAAGTTTATTTTATTGAAAAATCAGGGTTGGAAGGATGGCCAACAGGTACGCACACTCACCTCTGATCCGTCTCACCTGAGCTCGAATCTCAGCACAGCTTGAGACTGTCATCCTGGAGTCTTGCAGGTAGGGCAAGGCATCAATGTGTGTGCCGTCCCTCGGATGGACGATAAACTGGGCGGCCCATCTCCCGACATTAGCTGGTGGACGTTAAACATCGCACAGTATCCTTGGCGAAGAGGAGGCGAGCTATCGCCGGCATCGTGAACAAATTACAAATACCTGCCCTAACCTACAGGGGGCACTGTATCAGTGGTACAGCAGTGCTCCCATCAATGATGCCACGAGCAGCGAGTGACAGCCTGCGTAAGGAATTGTGATAACAAAGTCCGTAGAAGTTACTGAAAAATGATGTCATTACCGGACCCAGCAACTAAAGAATGACGTCATTACTGGTGCCGGTAACATTACGTTCAACATATTTCACGAACATGACGCCGCTGCGAAACCTGTTCTTTCACCCAAACTCGAACCATAAACATATAACAGCCACGGTTCCTTTCCGATTCATTGTCCGTGGATAGTTGTGACGTCACTCTCGATAAGCCAATCAAATTGCTTTACCTGTACATTAATGTTTAAGTTTCGGTAAATGTTTATGGTGCTCCAGAATCTCGGCACAGGTGTGCTGAGCACATGTACAGACGGTGTTCTGGTTAGTCACCGAGTCAGCCAAACGTTCACCTGGTTACTCGGCACAACAGCACATATCGTACATGGTTAGTGGTTAATATTCGCTCAATCGATAAAGGTAAATCCAGGTGAGACGAATCATCAAGCACTCCTCGGCAGGATGTCCTCCAACAGGTAAACTATAGGGTTTCATGAAACGCACGAACTCCATTGCTCACCGCGTGTTCGTTACGTTTTGGAAGACGACGCAACAACCGGTGCATATCCGGGTCTCCGGTCGTGGACTGCGGTGGTTGTGGACCACGTGGTGCTGGAGCGTCTCCACCAGGCGCCGCAGTTCCCGCCCGTTCTTTCTGCCGTTCTGCCCTCTGTATTCGCAGTTCCCGGTGCATGTTCTGTTTCTCTCGCAGGGTCCAGCACCGCAAGTCGGGTCGGCTTTCGGTCTTTGCATTGTTGGAGGCAGAGCCGCCGGCGTTCGGCTCGTTCTCACCAAGGCGGGACGGGAGGCAGCGTGTCCGTGCTGGAGGCTTCATGGAGAATCACTGACCTCGCGAGCGAGACTTCATGGACAGGAAGACGGCAGAGTTTGACGGTCTGAGCTGTTGTTGTTGTTGTTGTTTTAAATTTAATTAAAAAGATGACGCAGAGCTATTGAGATGAATGAGTGTGTAACTCGTCTTTTAGCTGGCTAAAAACCGTCGATCTCTGTGTGAACTGGATTGCCTGTCACGGTGGAACGTTGAAGTCCACGCGCCGCCATCTTGAGACTCCCAAATGAAGCCACTGCACGCATTGTACGTGCGGCGCGCGGAGAGAGGGGGGGTGGCGTTTTTACATCTTCGTGAAGGATCTCCAAGTCTGACTCACGTTCTTCTTCTCCTTCTTCTTCTTCTTCTCCTCCTTCAGTTTTCATCGAAACTTCCTGAAACTTGGCATATATATGTAAAAATTCCCTGCACAGACAGTAACCATCTCCGATTTTGAAAATTCCTCCTAGAAAAAAAGTTATGACGTCAAAATATCTCCGCTAATGGAAATCGCCTAAAACATTATTTCCGAAACTAGGCAAGCTTTTTGAATTATGTTTGCGGGAATCGAACAGGGCATTAGCAGAGATGAATCGAACCGCACATTTATGATACATCACTATGACGTCATATCAATTTTTATGACGTCATTCCTATTTTTTGATTTTTTTTTTTTTTTCACAACCCAGAGTTTTCATCGGATCTTCGTGAAACTTGCCATGTATATGCAGAAAGCCCACGCGCAGGCAGTAACCATCTCCGATTTTGGAAATTCTTCCTAGAAAAAAAGTTGACGTCATAATATCGCCGCTCATGGAAATCGCCTATACCATTATCTCCGAAACTAGGCAAGCTGTTTGAATTTTGTTTTCGGGAATCAAGCCGGGCATTAGCACAGATAATTTATCGCAAACCTGATACATCACAATGACGTCATATTCGTTTTTAATGACGTCATCGTTAAGAGGACGAGGATCTTAGCTCATTTGAGCTTGTTAAAATCGACCGCCCCGATTTCAGGTCCCGATGGCAATGGATTGTCATTAGAACACGAAGACAGAAATAAATAAATATTGTCGAACAAGATTACGTATAATGTGAATAATGACGTCGTCCTTGAAGCTTCAACAACAACATCCTTCACCTGTACCGGCTCAGCAGACCCACCTGGACATTCCATTTGAAGGATTTCAATCAAACCTCCACTCGACTCTCGCCAGTTCCTCCAATCCCACGGACATTCACTTTCCCGCCCGATGAGAAATAAACTCGTACTTCAATTTATTTATTTATTTATTTATTTTCAATCTGGTCCCTTTGCTTTATTATTTCTCTTGGTACTTGTTGTACCTTGATGTTGTGTTGGGGTGAACGAGACGGTTGTCGAACAATCGTGTTTTTTTCATGGAATAGTATTTGTTTGCTTGTTCTCTTGTTTAATTTTTAAAAAAATTAAATAATTCTCGTATCTGGATCCGGACTCGGATCTTCACCAAAATCGAATCAAGTCGTCCTCGTCACACACCCAACCTGTCCACCAAGTTTTGTCCGAATCCGTCCGCAACTTTGTGAGATATCGTGTTCATCGACGACAGACGGGACGGACGTGAAAACATCACCTCCCATTGGACGGTGTCGTGACAAAGGGTGGAACTCCCCCCCCCACCACTACAAATTCGAATTGAGAGGGGAAACGCCCACTCGGCAGTTTGACAGTTTCAGTGATAAGCCACGCCCACATTGTGCGTGAACACGTTGGGCGGTGTATGACGTTACCGTACGTCACTCGCTTCGTTTTTATCCCCTCCTGAGGTACTCAAGTCCATATTAATCCGTAAAACTAGTCTCAGTCGGTTAGTAATTTATAACGAAAGGTAACATAACGAATAAATCTCCAAATTGTACAAACTTATCCGCGAAGAGCCAATGACTGCTGAGGAACCTGTTCGCCTCAGGAAGGGGTTTCCGGAAGCCGTCGACTTGAACCATGCGGGTTCGGATAAAGAGCTGGACGGGCGTCGCGACCTGGACCTGGGTTGCCAATGACGACAGCTGTGGAATCTGCCGAATGCCTTTCAACGGCTGCTGTTCCGAGTGTTCGTGACACATCCTGTTGTCTTTTGCTTTTCGGAGAATTAATTTCTATTATTGGGCTTGATATCCATACATTCGGTCGGGAGAGCGCATACTCCCACCAGGTTGATGAGTTTACGTTTTGTGTATCCCACTGATAGGCCGGATCTGGATTCGGACCTCAACTAAGATCGAATCGGCTTGTTCTTGTCACCGAAACAACTCGTCCACCAAGTTTCGTCCGAATCCGTCCCATAATTTTTTTGATATATATCCTGTTACATATTAGTTTAGTCCCGTCTCTCAATGGGCGAATAATTACTTTAAAAATTCTCGGATCCGGATTCAGATCCTCACCAAAATCGAATAATTTCATCGTTGTCGAATACCCAAGATCTCTACAAAATTTTGTCCGAATCCGTCCACAACTTTTTGAGATATCCGGTTCACAAACAAACACACAGACAAGCCGGTCGGCGGCCATGGGTCGCCGAGCATCCGATGACCTTTGACCCCTGATCTGAGTTAATCTAGTACTAAGTACTTACGGAATTGCAATCGAATCGGTTAACCCGTGTATGAGCAAGGGGGCTTTGAATGGTCATTTTGCCCAAACAATGCACTCATTGAGCTTTGACCCCTGACTTTGTCGAGATAGGTCAATATGTCCTGAAGCAAAGTTGTAGTACCCATTGAGTACTCTGTACCTATGAACTTTCATTCGTATCGGTTAACCCGTGTAGGAGCAAGGGGGATTTGAATGGTCATTTTGCCCAAAAAATGCACTCATTGACCTTTGACCCCTTACCTAGCCGAGATAGGTCAATATGTCCTGAAACAAAGTTGTAGTACTATGTACCTATGAACTTTCATTCGTATCGGTTAATCCGTGTAGGAGCAAGGGGGATTTGAATGGTCATTTTACCCAAAAAATGCACTCATTGACCTTTGACCCCTGACCCAGCCGAGATAGGTCAATATGTCCTGAAACAAAGTTGTAGTACTATGTACCTATGAACTTTCATTCGTATCGGTTAATCCGTATAGGAGGAAGGGTGCCTTGAATGGTAATTTCGCCCAAAAAATGCAATTGTTGACTTTTGACCCCTGACCTACTCGAGATAGGTCATTATGCAAATGAGCAAAGTTGTAGTACTCATTACGGTCTATAAGCATGTAAAGATTCATTTGATTCGGTTCAACCGTCTTGGAGCGAGTGTACTTTGAATTTTCAGCGGGAATGCTCAATGGCCCTCGGACACCCAAGTTGAGCGGGTTACCATTTGGAAACTATAAGCTATAGAAAAAAATGGATGTCATATAGCAGATAGAGAATCACCTTAAGGTTATGCATACCAAATCTCATCGAGTTCCATCTACTGATGACTACTCGGTATCAATTTGAATGAAAAGTACCGAAAATGCAGTTTGATATCGGAAATCCCCAAAGTTTGAGGGGGTGCTGTGGGTGAACAAAGATATAAATCGAAAATCCGGCTTGATCGTTTGTGCGCAATGCATTCCAGATGATTAGTGTGAATTTTCATGACCATCTGACCATAACCCTAGGAGGAGTAGCATTTGGCGTGAAGGCACCTCCAGCTCTCGCATATTATCGATTTTTGCCCTTTGACCCCTGACCTAAGCAATATCGGTCAATATGTCCTGAGGCAAAGTTGTAGTACTCATTGAGTACCATGAACCTGCAAAGTTTCATTCGGATCGATGCACTCACCTGGTCGCTAGGGGGCCTTCAATTTTCGCCAATTTTTGGGCATACCCCATTTGTAGGGGGCGCTGCGGGTAAACTATTCCATATATCACAAAAACCCGGAATATATTTGGTGGAGCATCACCTGTAGATGATGCATGCCAAATTTCATAAGCCTACATGGGATAATGGCTTTCGGAATTGATTTTGCGTGAACGGTACCGATTTTGAAGGTTTTTCGGCTGTTGCTCGGGAACCAAAGCGTCCCTAGCAACCATCACAATTCCCAAAGCACGAGGTCATAAGATGAACCTACCACCCGAGTTTGGTCAAAATCGGCCCACGTTTACTACCAATTATGCTGATGACAAACGAACAAACATCCAAACATGCCAGTAGGCGGACATGGGTAGTCGACCACCCAATAGGACCTGACACGATGGGCCCGTTCGATGGGGAATGACCTGATGATTGAGCACAAGAAAATTCATGATTCTCGCTTCAAGGGTTAATGCTGCAGATTGTTTTTTCGTTAAAATACCCCCACATTTAGAGGTTTTTCGGCCGTTGCTAGGCAACGGAGGGGCCCATGGCGACGGTTCTTTCTCGCACATAACTAGGACATACCATTAACCTACCATACCAGTTTCATGTATATCTGACTCGTAGTCTCTGAGATATAACGAACTTCGTTTTTTTATTGTTTTCGACCAGGGTTCATTCAAAGTCTATCTTCTCCGACAGTTTTCATAGGATCCGGCTGGAAATTTTTGACAATATGGCTGAATGTACTGCCCACAGTCGCTCGTGGCCCGATTTTTGATTTTCGAAAAAATAATTTTTTTTAATGATTTTTCAAATATTTCAAAGTCCTATTGCTAGGCAACGGTGGTGTCCATAGCAACGGTTCTCATTTGCACACAACTAGGTCATGGTATGAACCTACCCACCAAGTTTCATCGAAATTGCCATTGTATTAACGGAGCACTGGACCGAACAGACAGACAGACAAGCCGGTAGGCGGACATGGGTAGTCGCCTACCCAATAGAACCTGACGCGATGGGCCCGTTCGATGGGGAATGACCTGAGAATTAAGCACAAGAAAATTCATGATTCTAGCTTCCATAAGGGTTAATGCTGCAGATTGTTTTTTCGTTAAAATACCCCCACATTTAGAGGTTTTTTGGCCGTTGCTTGGCAATGGAGGGGTCCATAGCAACGGTTCTTTCTCACACATAACTAGGACATACCATGAACCTACCGTACCAATTTCATGTATATCTGACTCATAGTCTCTGAGATATAACGAACTTCGTTTTTTTATTGTTTTCGACCAGGGTTCATTCAAAGTCTATCTTCTCCGAGAGTTTTCATAGGATTCGGCTGGAAATTTTTGACAATATGGCTGAATGTATTGCCCACAGTCTCTCGTGGCCCGATTTTTGATTTTCGAAAAAATAATTTTTTAATGATTTTTCAAAAATTTCAAAGTCCCGTTGCTAGGCAACGGTGGTGTCCATAGCAACGGTTCTCATTTGCACACAACTAGGTCATGGTATGAACCTACCAACCAAGTTTCATCGAAATCGCCATCGTATGAACGAAGCACTGGATCAAACAGAGGGACAGACAGACAAACGTATCGATGGAAATACTGATAATAAGGGTAGATCTACCCAACAAACATCCAAACAAACAGACAGAATTACTGACAAGAAGGGTCACCTATTTCGGTGACCCAACAGAGAGAAAGGGGTAAAAACATGACCCCCATCCACATTGTGGGCTTGGGATCCTCGGATCCTCGGATCCTGAGTTCAAATCCCACTTATCTGTTGAATTAATACCAGGTGGGGTTGACTCTGTCTGTCATCCTTCCGAGGTCGGCAAAATTAGTGCCAGCATGCTGGTATCCTGTGACGGTGTGGCGATAGTTTCCAATATATACCCGTCCAGGATAGTGTCCAACAGCCAAGAGGTGGTTGGACTGCAGGAGAGGATTAAAAGAAAACAAGAGAGACCATGTCTGTGGTGTGAGAGCAACTGTTACGGATTTGGCAGCCATCTGCACACAGACAGTCAGAGTCCCTAAGCTTAGTTATTTCAATAAGTATGTGTTTACAGTTAGAATCCCCCCTTTGTCGAATGGGAATTACATGTGTGTGCTACAAATTATTGTATAGTTAGGTTTATTTGATCTTTTAACAACAACTACTACTACATTCACTACAACAATGACCACAGCGCGCCGTCCTGCACTCGACCCGGTCGCCATTACACACGAGTTTTTGGCTGAGGACGTGGGCGGAGCCTTCGTCGCCTCGGGTCGAAGCTCCGGTCCGAGGAGGAGCAGAGAACGTTTCTTCCAGCCAATGAGCGGAAGGCGAGCACCACACGCGCGCCCCAGCCAATTGGGAGGCCGCCACGAGTCGCCTGACAACCCACCGTCCAATCAGGAGGCAAGTGGTGGGGAGAAGAAGCCCTCCCTCCTCAAGAAGAGGAGGAGTGTGGTTGTCTGGACGAGCGTTCAGAAGACGGTGATCATGGCGATTGCGGCGCGCTCGGTGGTTGTCGACGAGCATTCTGCAGGTGGTCGTGGCTGGAGCGGATTGAGACAGTGGTCATCGTGGTTGAGCGGCCTCGTTCGTGGGCCGTGGACTTCGGGTCGTGGGTTCGGGTCCCACCGTGGTGGTTTTGGAGTCGGTGTGGCCGCACGAAGCGGACAGGTACTCCGGCCCAGCTTGACCGAGGTAGACCCATGGGGTCCAGTTCGTGTGTGTGTGTGTGTGTGTGTGTGTGTGTGTGTGTGTGTGTGTGTGTGTGTGTGTGTGTGTGTGTGTGTGTGTGTGTGTGTGTGTGTGTGTGTGTGTGTGTGTGTGTGTGTGTGTGTGTGTGTGTCCGTGGGCCCAGTCTGTTAAGTAGAATTGTGCAAGTGCTTTCCTTTGCTTGTACATTGCCTGCCTTTAATTCGTGATAACTCTGCTCTGTGTTCCCCTCCCCGATTATTCTTTGTAAAATAAACCCCTGTTAAATGTACCAGCTCATTTTCTGTGCTTTCCTTCATTGGCCTAGCGTGGTGCGGGTTTGAGAATTAGTAAGGCCGTCCGGGCTGGTAAATTGTTCATTTGGACCGACGGATCTTGGTAATCCCCTCGGTTTGCACCCGGATCGGGCTCGGTAGATGGCCCGTTCCACCCGAGGTCCGTCGAGGCGTCGTAATTTGAAGGCGTGGGTATTTAGGTATATTGAAGTTAGGCAATTAACCCTACCCCACGCGGTTAGAGAATTGGCGATCACGGTCCCTAAGTGACCGTCGACTCCGGAGTTATCCGGGGTGACGACCTATAAATTCCGGGTATTCGGTGGGAGACGACTCTACTGCTCCACCCTGTGGTCGATTATCGCCACCAGACCCTGGCTTTCAACACAACATACTGTGATGTCCACGGGACTTGAACAGTCCCGCCAACGTAGAATGAGCCAAAACGATGGAGGCGGTTTATTTTTTATAACCCAAAGATGGCGGTTTTAATCGCTCTCCAGCAAACGGGACGAGGAAGGTGGCACGAGTTGCTTTTCACTGAGTTAATAATGTTTATTTCTCTAACCAGAAATAATAATAAGACTCGGCAAGAGGAGGGATCCGGGGCAATTCGACGGGATGGTGGTGTGGGTTCGAGCGTGGGGAAAACACAAACAATTCCAATGGATAAACAAATCTCAAACCCTCTCAGGCGCCAGGTACACACACTCACACACACTCACACACACACACACACACACACACACACACACGCACACAAAACGTAGCTGGTCCTGGTGGTCAGGCTGGCCCGTGGTGTCGACGCAACAGTCCCTGGATTGGCGCCGGACGAGCTGGCGTTGCGCTCGTCAGGGGCGGGAGACACTGTGGTGCTGTTCCTGGTGGTGTCGACCTCCTGGTCTAGGCCCAAGACCGCTCACAGCCGCCAGGGAGCCAGTTCTGGCGCCAAGATGTGAACAGGAGAGTGAGGCAGGTCCGCCCGCCGTTCGGTCCCGTACTCCGAGCAAGCAGAACTCCAGAGCCATCCGAGGTGAGACACGAGGCACAGCAAGACCACGAGACACGACGAATCGAGGAACGAACCAGCGCAATAAGAGAGCACGCTCCGAGACCCACAGCCTCGACAAGACGCTTTCTTTTTATGACTCCTCTTCCACTTCTTTTCCCGAACAGAACCTTTTTATACTCGAGTCCTCGTCACTTCCAATCGAGCCCTTGAATTGGCCCTCTGCCATCGCCTTCCGCCAATCGTGATCACGGGGCGGAGCCATCCGCAGCACTGTTCTGTTACGTCACGGCAAGCCTACATGGAATACTAAAAGGGTTTACGCATACACTCTTACCCTAACCCGTCTCCCTATCTCATTACGTGACAATTATCATTTCCCCCTTAAAGAAATGGACATTTACTCGACAACTTTTAACCACTGAATTGCTACTTATTACATCGAGATCCTGGTACAACACGAACAGCATGGCATACCTAATTAAACATCCTAATTACCCTATGAATGCATACCCCCCCCCCTCAGACGTAACAATACCTTGTGCTTTGGCCTCGGTACGGAAAAGAATAACAGATGTGATGCTGGGATGCTCGCCCAGAGCTGTGAGCAATACTCCATTGAGCTATGGATGAAGGTCTTATAGAATGTGAGTTGGTGTAATTTTCCATCCAAGGAAAGACACATCGACAGAGAATGCCCCAGTCTGCAGCTGGCTTTAGAGGCCAGCTTTGCTCTGTGGTTTGCCCAGGAGAGCTCGTGGCTGATGTTGAGGTCTGGAAGTTCAAGTGATTGAACTTCTTCCAGTGGCTTGTCATTGGAAGGTGGATGGAGATTGTTTTCACCCAATCTTGTCTGTGCTTGTGTCTGTTTGTCTGTTTGTCTGTGTGTGAGTAGGATATCTCAATTTTGTGGACGGATTCAGACGAAACTCGGTGGACAGGTATGGTGTCTGACTAGCACAAATTGCTTTGACTTCAGTGAAGATCCGGATCCGGATGTTTCAATCCTTCAAATGATTCTTCACCATTGTAGTGGGGCAGATAACAGCAATTTTTGAGAGGAAGCGTGCAAATGATGATACAAGCATCAAATTTGGCACATTTGTTTTCCAACTGATTCTAATCAAATCTGCCCAATTGGCAATTTGAAAATCCAAAATTTGAAAAAAAAAAAAAAAAGTCAAGCTCACGAATGAATGTTGGATGCTGGCTGAGATTGGTGAATGTTTCAGCAACATCATCAAAGACGTTACAAGTCTGCCATGCAGTTTTCTTCCCTTTACCGCGGAAGGCAGACAAGACGTCACATCCAGTGAACGCATGGAAGTATGGGATCCCTCAAGCTTTCTCAGGCCCTATTGCAGAAACTACCTCATGGACTGGAATCCATCGCGCCTCGGCTCCTTGGCCAAAGGCAAGCCACATGTTCTCAAGACCTAGTTCCTGTAAGGATGGCAGTACAGATATTGCTATGACTAGTACGTCCCTGTCATTAGCCTGAATGATAATGGAGTTGCTACCATCGGTCGTTGCATCCCTGGCGTGTACAAATATTTGAGTGTCAGTTTCTTCATGACAACATGGAGATACAGCATCCAGTGACTTCCTTGTGTTGCTAATGGCATCTTCTCCTTTTGTGACAATGACCGTGCTTGTCGTCTGTGCTTCACACATCTTTTCCACAAGGAAGTGAAACAGCTCAGTCTTGTTGCCATCATCTCGAAGAAAACTTCTCCAGTTACTTGGGGTCTTACTGGTTCCTGTCACTCTTCTTCTGATTCCTTGCCCCCGTTTCGACCTTGCCTCAGACTTCGGACTTCAGACTTGACTTCTTGAACATATCAAACACTACGTCCACCCTCTCGTACCTGGCACCATAGGATTCCACCTTTGGGATGATGTCTTCTTTAGCATAGTCATCAAATATCTTTGAAGTGCGTGGAGGTAGGGCATTGATAAGTGCTGAGCCATCAATGATGACTGCATCTCCCCTTGGTTCTCTGTCTGGGATGTTCACTTGCGCTTCAAGAATTTCAGCCAGCTGTGACTTCAAAAAATTTTTTTTTTTTCAAGTTTTTCAAAATTTGGATTTTCAAATGGCCAATCGGGCAGATTTGATCAGAAAGCCCTGCAGAACAGAAATGCCAAATTTGATGCTTGTCTCAAAATTTGCATGATTTTTCTACTATCTACTACAGTACTACACTATTGAGAGGTAGGGCCAAAAACGATATGTAGCATGTTATCTCAAAAAGTTATGGACGGATTCGGACGAAACTTGGTGGATTAGTTCGGAAGGTAAAAGGAACAAGCCAATTAGATTGTGATTCAGGTCCGGATGCAGATACGGCTTATAAATGGGATACAAAACATAAATTGTTCAGCCTGGAGGAGGTATGCATTCTATTGAGTGGTGTTCTCGTTCTTCCATTACTCCGATCTCTTCCCAAACCTCTGTCCCGCTCCCCCCCCCACCCCCATAACCCCTTCTCCTTGCCTTTCTCTCACCAATTGTCTTCTCTTCATTATCTCAATTCCATTTTGTTCAACTCTCCTGCCTGTACTAGAAAAATAAATGGCTCATAATAGTTACTATCGTGTGTTCAGATTGAAGTTCATATCTGACAGATATTAACACCGATGATCCAGTGGAGAAAACGTGGAGAAAAGGAAATCATCTTATTTTTGTTTGTGTCCTCAGGTCGCACACCCGGGGATGATTGTCCTTTGGTGTGGGGTCAGTGCGGCCATGCCTTCCACATGCATTGCATCCTCAAATGGCTTAACACTCAGCAAGTGCAACAGCAGTGCCCCATGTGCCGGCAGGAGTGGAAGTTTAAAGAATGAGTTGCGGCCCGTGTGGGGCTGTGGCAAATGATTAAGGCATTGTGGAGCAGATGGACGTCGTGTGGACGAGATAGATTCCATGCCAAATCACGCTTCCTCAAGCTACCGAGCCCTCTGGATGCAAATGGACCCTGTTTCAGCGTATTGCCATCTTCCTTTATTTTCGTTTTTACATTTATGCCGTACGATGTAAAATAAACGGTTTATAATTTTGTGACGTGTTGCGATGAGTAAGTTTCATATCCGCCTGTTTGCAGGCTGTTTAACTTTCACCTGTACGTGCTTGAATGCTCTCTGCTGGACATTTTAGCTTTGTGACTGGTGCGGAAGTTCCTGAATCGATTTCAGTTTCTTGTGTGCAGTTTATGAAACCTCATCCTCATCGTCGTCTTTGTTCGTATGCAGCACCTGGCTGCAGATTGCCACCAGCCAGGAGCGTCACCGTCATTGTTGCAACGCCCCCTGTCGGTTAGAACGGGAATTTGTAATTTGTTCATGGTGCCGGAGATAGCCTGCCTCCCCTTCATGAAGGACACTGTGGCATCTCTAATGTCCACTAATGAATGCTGGCAGACGGGACACCAAGTTTAATGTCCATCCGAGGGAACGGCGCATTCTGATGCTTCGTCCTGCGTGTGGAACGAAACACCAGGATGGCAGTTTATAACTTTCAACTCAGGCTAGACAGCCAAGAGGTGATACATTCCTGCTATCCTGCCAGCCCCATACTCTTCGTGAAAGTTTGTCAGTCAGTACAAGCATATTTGCTTCCATATTTATAGGTCTAAAGGAGTAATATAACACCAAAAGTTGCCACTGTAAAACTAAGACGTTTATCATTCTACTCATTGACAGGTATGACCTATTTGTTCTAATAAAACAAGTTTTTGCAAAGGCCTTTGATTGTCTTGCGTTGGTGTTTTCTTTGTGAGTGCAGTGTTTTGTTTTGTTTTTGAACCGTGAGAGATCCCCTCCAAAAGCTGTGCGCCGCACCGGATCGTTCTTGCCTCGTTATTGTCGTTTTTCCCCTGTGCGGTACTGTTGATCGTATCACCAATCGGAGGTGTTCAGTTACCAAGCATCGAGCCAGCGCTTGCCAAGCCAGCCGTTCCTTATCAACTATTTTGAATGGAGTGCTTACTTGAGTGCTTCAGCCACTTGGCGAACGCTCGACAACAAACCTGGTAACTGAACACACTCTTGATTTCTTCTTATTGGCACATACCTGGTCCTGTTGTATCAATTCCGAGTTTGTGTTTGTTCTGAGCAGTGTGCTTGTGAGTCTCAAACCTTCCACGTTCTGTTCTCTCCTTTGCTTCTTCTCCTCGTACTCATCTTCACCAATCTCGATTCTACTTCTCTCATTGTTCCAGTCTTCTCAAAAAGTCGGAAAGAAAAAATGCCCCTAACTCATTCTCCCCTGTTACTCCTTGCTTCTCTCATTCTTTATCAATCGTGCTTTTCTTTCTTTCTTTCTTTATTGCAGAACGACACAATCACAAGCTGGTTGCATCATTTCTGGAAGCCTAGTGCCGCTGATGCAGTGCCCCACTTACCAGTAATCTGGTACTCATTTTGCTGTCCTCGAAAGGATGACAGGCTGAATCAGCCCCCCGGGATTCAACAGGTAACAGGTGCTCAAACTCAAGACCTTGAGATTTAAAGCCATACACCTTAACGGTTGAGCCAGCACCAGGCTTTCACAAGCTGATGAAACATTTGGAATATGTTTTTCAATCCTCATCTCTCTCTCTCCCTCTCTCCCTCTCTCCCTCTCTCCCTCTCTCCCTCTCTCCCTCTCTCCCTCTCTCCCTCTCTCCCTCTCTCCCTCTCTCCCTCTCTCCCTCTCTCCCTCTCTCTCTCTCCAAAAGGACCGTCTGGCTCCTTCCTTGGCATACCTGAACTCCAATCCACCTCCAAGGCCTTCATCCTCAGCTTGATGGAGTCCTGTACTCGCCGTGATGACATTTATGTGTCATTGAATGAGATTTGTTTTAGTCATTTAAACGTGGTTGTCGAAAAGGCAGAAACAAAATTGCTTTTTTTGTTTAAACGATATGGGAACAATTGTTTCGAAGCTGTCCAACTTGGGTTCGAATCCCGACTCGGCTAAAAACTGTCATCTTGGTGTTTTGCAGGCAGGGTGATTGATTCATCAACGTGTATCCCTCATTAAACATCCCACGGTGTAATTTGCGAAGAGCAGGCGAGCTATCTCCAGCACCCTGAACAAATTCTAAATTCCTGCCCCAACTAGTCGAGTGTCAGCCTGTTCGTGAAAGATGGGCCAAAAACTTTCTCCAGAGAACCCCAGAAGAACTTGGGAATAATTGTGCTGAAGAAGAAGAAAAAGAAGAAGAGAAAACACAAGAAGAAGAAGAAAAAACAAAAGAAGAAGAAAAGAGCACAGAAGAAGAAGACAAGAGAACAGAAGAAGAAGAAGACAAGAGAACAGAAGAAGAAGAAGACGACAAGAGAACAGAAGAAGAAGAAGACGACAAGAGAACAGAAGAAGAAGAAGACGACAAGAGAACAGAAGAAGAAGACGACAAGAGAACAGAAGAAGAAGAAGACAAGAGAACAGAAGAAGAAGACAAGAAAACAGAAGACAAGAAAACAGAAGAAGAAGAAGACAAGAAAACAGAAGACGAAGACTAAAGAAAAGAAAACAGAAGAAGAACAAGAAGAAAAGAAAACAGAAGAACAAGAAAACGGAAGAAGAAGACAAGAAAAAAGAAGACAAGAAAACAGAAGAAGAAGAAGAAAAGAAAACAGAAGAAGAAGACTAAGAAAAAAGACAACATAAGAAGAATAAGAAGAAAAGAAAACAGAAGAAGAATAAGAAGAAAAGAAAACAGAAGAAGAATAAGAAGAAAAGAAAACAGGAGAACAAGAAGAAAAGAAAACAGAAGAAGAAAAAAAAATCTCCATGGTGATGTCGGTGCTGGCCACACCGTTCTCAACCCCACAGGCATCCCCCGCACCCCCACCATTGAAGTTAAGTTTATAAACTGTTACTTTAAATTAATACGGGGAAGATGTAGTACAGGCCTGATGGGCCAAATGATCTGCGTGTAATTGTGCTCGATATCCTTACGGAAGCCCGATTCCTGAAACACTTGACAAGCTTGCTGGAGCGCAGAACGAAGGGGTGTTGTTCCATAACCAATCAGCTTGCCAAGCCAGCCGTTTCGTTGGACTGCTTAAGCCACTCGGCGAGCGCTCCGGAAGAAACTTGGTAACTGAACAGTGAACGCATTTCACACCCAAGGGTCGGTGTACCGTTTAGAACCACGAGTAGTTTTTCTTTTGTCTTCTTTTCATTTACATAACTTTAGTAAGGAATAAAATATGAACGTTTTACATAAGTGTCGTGTTTTGATTGACATAAATAAAAATAATTCGCGGACAAATTTGTTTAACGATAACAACCGGATATGACGTTTTCACCGCTCGTTTCCTCATAAATATTATGGCTGAAGGGGAAGTGGAAGGAAAGCGTTTGTTTGAAAAAGATGGAGATGGCGTAGAAGTTCGTCGAGGAAATGTAGAAAGCGAAGAAAGAGCACAAGACTCGGTAAATGGAGAAGCTGAATCGGAGGAATGTGAAGTGCCATCGGGTACGTTGGTTCGAATCCGAGCTCCGAAAGTATATATTTAAAGTGATGTGATTTGTGAGATGTTTGCACATTTTCGAAATGCAGGACAGACATTGTAGAACGTCGGTTCATTTTTACACGTATTGCAAGGATGTGAGTGGACAAATGGACACACGACGTCATCCATGCTCACATTGGACATTCATATGGAGGGTTTTTCAGAACTGTCCCAGAATTCCGTGCGCTCCCGTCATCATGTCGGTTGTCTTCACGGTCTTGGCAACGACAGCATAAGCTCCACAACCGAGCACGTTTATCTCGTTATTCTGACTGACTACGTTGGAAGGTTACGCTAATTATTTGGTCTTGTTTACCTTTTGTCGCTTTTTTAGCTCGTCAACCAATATGGCGCCCGCGCATTGCATCATGGGTACTGAAGCGCCTCTAATTGGATTCCTAAACAAACCTGAGATTTGCAGTCTGCTCTGATTTCGTGTTTGTGCAGGAACCACAGAAATAATTTGGACACAGTTGTGCTATAAAGGTCATTTTGCATGGGAAATTGTGCGATTCTGATTTATAACGAGTAATGAGTTCGTTTTATACGTATAAACAAAAAAAGACCTTTAACGCAAAAGGGGTGTATACCCACACACCTGAAATCACATTAGAACAAAACGACTCTATGTCCTGGACTCTGTGTCCTTTTCTCCTGACGAGGTGGAGAGCTTGCTGTCAAACCTCGACTCAGATTCTGCAACCGGTCCAGACGGCATCAGGCCACGTGTCCTGAAAAGCTGCTCCTCTGCTCTTGCTCACCTTCGCTCTCTATTAGTCACCCTCTCATTTGCTCAAGGTCATCTGCCATCTGCTTGGAAATCAGCAAACATTACTGCCCTGCATAAAAAAGGTGCAAAAACAGATCCCTGCAACTACAGACCAATTGGCCTTCTCCCAATCATCAGCAAGGTTATGGAATCCATCATCGCTTCAGACATTAAATCCTTCCTCTTCTCCAATGGCTTGATTTCCGATTATCAATTTTGCTTCAGACCAGGTCACTATACCCAGCATCTTCGTTCACTGCAGATCTAGATAAAATCACAAACTGGTTCAACACATGGAACATCTCTTTCAACACTGAAAAATCTCACACATTCACAATGTCTTTTCAAAAGAACCGTCTGGAAAGGTCATTCAAGCTTCTGGGTCTCACTATCTGCCATGATCTTTCCTGGGAAAGCCACATTTCAAAGCTGGCCTCAAAAGCCAGTCGCGGAATGGGCATCCCACGTCATGCAAAGTTCTTCCTCGGCCCACGTGAGTTTCTGTTCACATACAAAGCTTTAGTCCGCAGCCTGGTGGAGTACTGCTCTCCCCTCTGGGCTGGTGCTCCCGCCTCTCACTTTTCTCGGCTTCACACTGTGCAAGCCAAGGCATTTAGGATCATTGGTATCTCCCGCTATGAGGCCAAGTCTTTGGGTTTGTCACTCTCTCACCGCAGACAGGTCAGTCGTCTTTCTGTCTTTTACCATCTCCTCTTCGGCGTCCCCCCCCACCCTGCTCTATTTGAGATATGTTCTCCCATATTTCTGCAGGATGCTCAAGGTCTGCCAGCAACCCCTTTCTGGTGAGACGACCAAAATCAAGAATTGCTGCTCACCTTCACTCTTTCGTTCCTCTTTTTTTCCTGCCTTTGGAACAAACTCCCTCACTCTCTTCAATCTCACTCTTTACTCCAGGTCTTCAAAACAGCTGTTCACCACCACCACCTCTTATCTTCCACCATCCAAAACCAATATCTTTTCTTCCCCTGCTAATCCACCCCAAACCCACCTTCTTCAAATTTCCTGCTTTCTTTCCTGAAAGTCCCTGTCTTGTTAGGACCTTCAAGTCCCTATAGTGTCGATCTTGTTTCCCCTGTGTACCCCCATCCAATCCCTCTCCTTTCCACAGATCTCCTCGTGTCTCTATTCCACACTTTTTTTTCCTCTGCTCCCCTTGTTGTACGTTCTGTTTGTTAGCTCTCATACGAGCCTTGGCATTGTATACAAAAAAACACACAACCCACTTTTAATAGCCGTTTCTGGTCAGGTGCTTTGTGGGGAGTGGGAGAGGTGGGGGTGGGGGTGGAGGGAGAGAGGATAGAGGGAGGAGAGGAGAGGGGACAGAATGAGAGGGGACAGAATGAGAGGAGGAAGGGGGAGGGGGAGGGGGGGACAAAAGTTACGTACCTGTAAACAAAAATGAGATCAGTCCTCAGTCTTCGTAATTCCAAGGAATCTTGACTTAGGTAGACTAAATGTTCTTGATATGTGAGGCCCCAGACGTCTGGGAAAAAATATCGACTTGGATGGTATTTACACAACCAATGAGTGGTAGAAGTTCAGTCTCTCTCAAATGTCTGGCCCACACCATCAGCTTCGATTACTCCTGAAAGCTGGCCTTCCATGCCAACCACAGATCATCCTTTCAGGTCCATCTATATATTACTAAAACTCTCATCTTGTATGAATGCGACTCCGCTTCCGGGTTTAGAGCGTCGAGAGGTCTCCTTCGGGGCTCCCTGCTGACGTTCTCAAAGTTAAGTTTCCGGTCGTTATTTGTCCCATTTTAACTGCTTAATTTCTCACCTACATGTTACTGTGTGTTCCCAGTTTGGTTTTCTTTCAAAAATCGTGCTATTTTGTGTTTTTGTCGATGTTCTTACCGGGTGTTTGAGGCCGAGGCTTGAGGCCTACCGGTTCCCCTCGGTGTTCGATCGGTTTTTTTTTGTTGTTTTTTCTCCCCATTACCTTCATTTTCTATCCTCCCCACTTTCCTAACGTCCCCCATTTCCCAAAGAATCTCTCTATTTCTTATCTTAAAAAAAAAAAAAAACGCTAACCATCTCCCAATTCTGCTTCTTCTTCTTCATCACCTCTTCTTCCTCTTATTCTCCTCCTCCTCTTCTTCTTCCTCTATTTTTTTTCTACAACACTTCCATGACCTAATCTGTTGAAAACTCTCTCAAACATTAATAATAATAATAACAAAAACGATCTTGTAATGCTTCATCTTCCTCTTTCACACATGTGGTACTCTTTACTGTTTCATAATGCACTACTCCTCTGCTATTTTAACAGACTGCTCTCATTTCGACCTCTCCTTCATTCCTTGCCTAAAAAATCTAACTGTTACAGCGTTTCTTCTCTCCATTCTCTGAATTCGCCTCCATTGCATCCATCAAGAATTGTGTTAAATCGCATCTCTGACCTAAAACTTTTAAAAATCCCAGTTTGCTATGAATGTTCGCTTTCCATTAACCATTCTTATTTTCCAACTTCAGTGCCAACTCACCCCTCTCACCCCTCACTCTCACTCTCAAAGCAACCATCCCACTCTTCTCCCTCCAAGCCTCCCTCCCACCTCTCTCAAAAATTCCCCCCTCACCTTTCTCCCACCATTCATCCCCCTCACTCATCCTTCTCAAAGTTGCCCCCCCACTCTCATCCATTAGGCTGCCTCCTACCACTGCCCTCTCACCTCCATCTCATCACTCCACCTCCTCAAATCCTCAACTGCCTTCTACCCCTCTCTTGTCCCCCTCTCTCCCAGCACCAGAGAGCCTTTTCTCATCCTCATCCGGCCCCCTCCCCTAGCTATTCTACAACCCCCCACGCTCTTTCAACAACCCTCCTTACCTCCCCCTCGTCCCTTGTCCTACCCTACCCCTCCCCCCACCCGCTGCACCCAAAGCCTCCTCCCTACCTCTTCATTAAAAGTGTGGACCTCAAATATCCGGGGCCTTCGCTCAAACCTTTCAGATCTTTCCATACAGGCTGCCACTGACAAACCAGACATAATCTGCCAAACAGAAACTTTCCTCCCCAAGACATGTCTGACTCCCAAGTATCTCTCCCTGGTTACTCCCTCCTCCAGTATGACAGACCTGAGCCTCGTCCTGGTGGAGGAGTTGCTCTCTTCATCAAAGACTCTATTCCTCACTCTCCATGCACTGCTCTCACTCCCCCACACCCCCAGGAATACCTCTGGCTACGGCTTCCCCTCAGTAGGGTTTGTATACTGATTCTGGCTCACTTTTCCCCATGTAAATGAATGGGGGATTTTCAGTGATTCGTATTTTTTTTTTCCCCTCAAAAGTAAACCCCCTTTTTATCCCAAGGTATATTTATTTGTCTCCCCTTTTAACCTTGCGGCACTCTTTTCAAATAACCAATGCAATAAGATAAAGAATTGTTCAAGTTGCAAAGTAGTTATGTGATTTGTTAAAGGTGATTCTAAAGAAATATCTGAAACATGTAAGCCTCGGGGTACTCTTTTTCAAATAATCAGTGCATAATGGTTAGCTCACTCATTGAACCTATGAACATTTGTTCATTCTCAAATTCCTTCAATAGTTGAATTTTCTTTGCACAATAATCCCCATCTAAAATATTTAAAAATAAAACATTTGAATCTTTATATTTTTCAAGATACCCCTTTTGTGTCATTGTGAAATGATGTATTTCTCTTAATGATCTCATCTGACCACCTCTTGAGTTTCATATCATTTTGAGATTGTAGTGAATTATTTTTTCCATTGTTCAATTGATAACCATCGAAGTTTTCAGTCCATTCAAGGATATTTATTATTTTCTTTACATCCTCTAACTTACTAGTTTTTAAATTGATTTGCTTATTTGTTTTATTTACCTTTGTTTTAGTTATTTTTTCAGTAAGACTTATTTGATATTTTTCACATTCATTATGTTTTCCATTTATATACCAAGACTGAGATTTTCTCCACTCTTTGGTTTGATTAATACTTGGTTCGACCACTTATATATCATGAAAAAGACGGCGGTAGCCCTTAAAAACCCGAACTCATATTGTACTCTATGATTAAATATTCACTCTATCATACAATATCCATATGGAACACAATCTATTCCATTATCTAAAATAAATCTCTTATCATCAAAGGCACCTAATGCCTTTTTATTTAATTCTTCACTATATATCTTATGTTTATAACTTCTTATTGTATTCATTTTCCTATATTCTTCTTTCTTATTCATCAAACAATTATAATAATTTCTAAAAGTTATTGATTTCTTTATTCCCTTAAACCTTTTATCAATCTGATCACCATACTTATAAGCATATGCCTTTGCTCTCAATCCAATAAACTTACTCATTACTTTTCCACCCAACTCATCCTTAAACTTACCAATGACCTTTTCATTCTTTTTTGAAAATAACTCGCTCTTCTTCCTAAAATTACTTGTATCATATACTCCAATATTTTTCTTCATATCTTTATAAACATGATCAGTTTTTATATCTAGAATAAAACTATCAGTGTCCATATACAACAATGAAACATTTTCACCATACTCTTTCTGTAAGTTATTATACAAATTATCATACATCAATATCTTTGATAAATCAAGAACTGCTGTTCTAATATAAATCGGTTTATCCATTACAATTCTTTCCTTTTTCATATGAATAGCAGAAGAGTTCTCTGAAAAAACCTTCTCTCTCTCAAAACTTGGTTTATTTATCAATCTTGAAGCTTCTTTCCAAGATGTTGCGAATCTAATGTTTTGCCTGTTTCTAACATTTTCAATTGTCTTTCCAAATACAGCATTATTCATTAATTTATAAAAGTCCCCTTCAAATTTAACTTTTGTATTTGCTCTCATATCTGTATTGAATTTAATATACTTTTCCATCCAAGGACTTTGTTTAAATTTTAAAATTCTATGAAAACTTAGCTCCTCTCAACCCAGCAGATAAATATTGTCTCAAGTTCCTTTGATGCAAAACATATCCCTCTTTATCATAGAATGTTGTTAATAACTTTTCTGTTGATTTGCCTTTCATATTAAAACTTTTATGATAATCACTTAACCATTCTTTCTTTGGGGTTTCTTTCTTGCATGCAAAAGGAAGGTCTTTATGCTTATTATGAAGATCACTTGAGTACCTCAAATCAATTTCAAAATAATAACCTTCTTCCTCATTCAATTCATAAGCTTGGTGTTGGCTTAGTGGTTAGGGTGGTGGCTTGGGATCCCAGGGTCCTGAGTTCAAGCCCCGTTGGCTGCTGAATTAACACCAGGGGGTTGACTCAGCCTGTCATCCTTCCGAGGTCGGCAAAATGAGTACCATTGTACTGGTCCCGGTGTATGCCCCGGTAAGAATAGGTGTACCATATCCCTGTGTGTCGTAAGAGGCGACCAGGGTTGGCGTCAGGAAGGGCATCCAGCCATAAAACATTGCCTCAAGAAAAAGCCCAACCCCTGCACAGCAGGGAAAAATGGCTGTAAAAACGGTCATTTATATATATTTTTTCCTCATTCAATTCCTCTTGAAAAGAAATAACAATATTCATCAAAGCCTTTTCATAATCCTTTTCTTCCACCCACTCTAATTTACCATTAGGTAGAGATTGAGACATTGCCCATCCATACAAATTATTAGCATCAAAATACATCAAATAATTACTTTCTTTTTCACTATCATAATTTGGAAGATATTTATTATTTGCTTTAGCATACTTGTGATATTCCACCTCTCTTAGACTTCTCAATCATCAAAAGCATATCTACATCACTGATTAAATATATATCTTGTTTTGTCATTTTCAACATTGCACTCCAAGCTAAACCAGGAGCTATGAAATAGTGGGCAGGATCGAATCCATAACAATTTTTATTATGACAGAGTGATCTAAAAGCTTCAAACACATGAGCGAACAATAAAACATCTGTTTTTAGATACAAATCATGATATTCTCCAAGGTTCTTTTCCTTAAATATTTTCCAAATTTCTTGTGCGTGTTTATATTCCTTATCACTTATCTCTTTTTCATAAAGGTTATTATAGAAACTTTCTTTTGAAGGAAGTCTTGTTTCTTGAAATCTCATAAATGAATCAATATAATCATAAGGATAAATTCCCTTACTTGTAAGAATTTTCTCTTGACTTTGAATTTTATTCCTTGTTTGGAATTCCTTCTTTAATCAGAATTTCATCTTTAATCAGAATTTCCTCTTTAGTTAAAATTTCATTCATTGTTTGAATTTTTTTTATAATGAGAATTTCTTCAGTTAGAATTTCTTCATTAATTTCCTCTTTACTTTGAATTCTCTCTTTAATCTGAATTTCCTCTTTAGTTCGAATTTCCTCTTTTGAAAAGAATGAATTAAGATTTGGAAAAGAGCCCGTGGAGCTTAGATTTGATGCTAGGTCGGCTCGTGGTGTTCCCATAAACTTGCAAGAATTGAGAAACCTAATACGAGTTTAAGGTTTTGTAAATATCATTTTTGTAAATGAAATATATTGACTTGAGTTTGTTATGGCAGAAATATTCCCTGGTGCTTTTGAAAGTTCATTTATAAATAGATGTGTATCATAGTTGGCGCTTTTGTGAATAAAGACTGGAATAAACAAGGAAATTTATAATTAAAATTACAACAGGAATGAGCGGGACCTCTATATTTACCAGTAAGATGACAATGATCCCAAACTTTAGACTCCTCAATTTCCTCCTCACAAATATGACAGATATTGTTCTTTCTGAATTCTAATTTTTCTTCTTCGGTTAATTTCATCGGTTAATTTGTTTTTACATTAATTTAGTTTGTCTTATGCAATCCTTTTCTAATTGTTTTACAAACTCTTGTGAAGCTTTTTTTTCCACTATAATATTTAAGTTTATTATACATTTCTCCAACAGATGATTTGATATAATAACAGAAACCACAAGGAATATGTTTATGATATTTATTTGTGTGTGATTATTTTGGATTCGGAGAAGCAGTATTTATCTTTTTTTAGGATACATTCAAAATCAGCGTTTATCACAAATGGGTGCATGATAGATTTATTATAATCTTCAAAAGAAATCTTTTCACCAGGTTTTGGCATTGTAATTACAGCTGATTTATGATTACTACAATATTTTGAATGTTGTTCCAATCGTTCTTTTGTGTGAAATGAATTTAGACATTGCTTACAAGGATATATTTTGTTTGCTGTTCTGAATACCTGAGAAGAGATTAATCTTAATAAATTATTGATGTATGTATAATGTGAATTCTTTCCAACACTAAAATATAAAAGATCAATGTGTATTTCTTCATTTTTATCGTTGTTTGAAATTTTTAATATTCGAACTTTGTTTGTATCCGTTAATCCATATACATTAATAGAAAGATTTTTCTTTTTCTCAAATTTAGGAATATCTGTTAGTGGCATTGGGAATTTAAAATCTTTAATGTCCAAGGTATTGTCATATTTCATATATTGTTGTACTCTTTCTGAATTACAATTTGGTGGATGGAAGTGAGCAAGAACAGACCAGAGAAAACATTTATTATCATTGTTCTTAATATTAACAACTGCCTTCTTTAGTTTTATTTCTTTTGGTAATTCAATATAAGAAGAAGCTTTAAGAGGGTTTTATTTTAGAATGTGTATATCTAAAAAGATTATTTTTTTGATATTAAATCCACTTCCTACCACTGTATTATCAACATCCTTCTCTTGTCTTGATAGTTCTTCATAAACCCCACTATTCAAAAAATCTTGAAATGATGTTATAAAATGAAGATCTGTTCTCATTTCAGGAGTTTGTTCTTCATCTTGTCTTTTCATATTCATTTTCACTCCCATATAAAACTTTAAAGTTTTCATTTCTTTTAATGTCTTTTTAATAACTTTTTCAACATGAGGTTTCACTATTTCAATTGATTCAGCTATTGATGATGGACCGGGTTCTCCAAATTGAAAAATCGTTATTTTTAAGTGCCCCATCAGTGTTTTCATTGTAATAGTCTCCCTTTACTTTAAACTCATTTTTCTTGTGTTTTTGTGATTTAAGATGTCTATTATAACTACTCTTCAAAACATCCTTTGAGCAGATATCACAATGTTTTCTTTCCAACTCAAGAGGAGATATTTGATGAAATCGATTAAATGTACGTTTGTTGGTTTGAACGTGTTTTTTGTAATATTTATATTCGTGATTACAAACATCGCAGTACGTTGTACTCACCATATTTATATTATAAAACTTTGCTTAAACTAAAATTTTCTTGATGAAAATTTCGTTGAATTTATAGGTGAATCTGTGCTTCAAACCATTTTATCCTCCAACTTTTTTCACTTGATAAATACAATGTTTCAAGACACAAAAGACAAGTTTCAATCAATCTCTCCATTTGTAAAAGATACTGAGAAATATGCCAAGGATGTAAAATTGAACAAAGATAAATGTAACTTATGGTGGATAAGATGAGTTCTTCAGTGGAAGGGCTTTTAATATACCTGGTAGAACATCAATTAAGGTATCTCTAACAAAAGTTTCTCCTCTCCTTCTGGCAATATATTCAAAACTAGAAAAAGCAATGAAACAAGAAAAAGTATCAAAAAAATAAAAACCTTACGGATGAAGCTTAAGAAAAAAAAGATAAGACCATCTGTAATATGCAAGGAGAAATTTGTATTTTTTTCAACAACCCTAAAGATGTAAATCCTGATGAAATAAAGGATGTTAATATATCAGGTGAAATGACATTTCGTTCAATTGTAATTAAGGATCATTTTAAAATTACCTCTAATATAAAAAATGTAGCAGTTGAATCTGTTAATGAAAAAAAGTATATAGATATCGATGGTAATGTGTTTTTTTTTCGACTAATTAAATGAGTCAATATTCAACTGAAGATTTTGAAGATTATGAGAGTGATTATGATACTGAGAGTTTGTGTTCAAATGATAGTTATGGAAGTAGTTTTATAGATGATTCTGAAAGTATTGAAGATGAATTTCAGTTTAAGTAAAGTTTTACTTTATAAATATGATAGACTTCCCTGATTCTCCATATGACAAATTTGAAAATTGTCCTGCGTGTGAAAGACGGGGATTAAACACAGAGTCAAAAGCCTATAAACAATGTATATTCTGTGATTATTTTCTAATTAATGATAATAAAAAATATAAAAAGGAAAATAATTCTTTTAGATTTACACCAAAAATGAATTACTTTACAAGATTGATTAGAGAAATGAATGTAAAGTATGAGGGTGATAACACACCTTTCCTTACAAGGGAAGAAACTGAACGTATTAGAGAAATGTCCAAAGGATTGTTGTTATATATTATTCATGGATGTGATTTTCAGGGAAATATCAACACAAGATATTGCATAAATAAAATAATGGATTATCTTCAAATTAAACCTGAACTTAGGATAAAATATAGAGTTTCTAAAAAAGCCAACAATAAATTAAATAACCTGTTTTCCAAATATATAAATGAATGATTTTTTTTTACCCATTTGGGAAAATAAGTTAAAATTTAACAATCACATAAATCTTCCAAATTCATTAAGATGTCTCAAAGTTGGTTCAAGTGGATGTGGAAAAACCTGCTTACTTTTGAAGATGCTCCTGACTCCCAACTTTTTAGATTATGATAATTTAATAATTTTCACAAAGTCGAGTTTTCAACCAGAGTATCAACTTCTCTCACAAGGTTTTAATGCTGGTCTTCAAAAAGAAGATATAATCGGTTTATTTAAACTTCAAAAAAACCTAAATGATTATAACATTGAAGATATAATACAACTATTTTGCGATACACAGAGATGTAAAAAGAAATCAAAACCGATAACTTGTATTCTTAGTGATAATATGGATGATATACCATCTCCGCAAGATTTGGATAAATCAAAAAAGAACCTCGTTATCTTTGATGATTGTGTTAATGAGATAAACCAAACGGTAATTGACAGCTACTACACAAGAGGGAGACATTCTTCTTGTAATTGTATTTATCTTAGTCAATCATACTTTCAACTTCCTCGTCGTTCCATCAGAAACAATTGCTAATACTTTTATTCAAGTTAAATTCAATAGATATAAACAATTTTTGGAGAGATAATTGTTCTGCATTATGTAGTAAAAAGGAATTTGGGGATTGCATGAAGCACACGACTGAAAAATATAAATACATTGTTGTGAAACAAGATGAGATATTAAATGATATTTTCCAATAAATGGATACGAAAGAAAGAGCAAGAAGATTTAAGGAACATCAAGAGTTGGTTTCAAAGGTGTAAAACAACAGGAAGACATAAAGAAGAAACGCAGACAGAAACTAACGGGCGAAGAAGCATGATGAAATTTCAAATGATGAAATTTACACTATATACATTCAGTCATAGAATGGGAAAGGGGGCTGTCGAAGGTTTTATTCCTGATATGTCAACGGGAACAACCACAGACCCTGGATATACTCAAAGGAAAGGAATGTACACTAATGATACAAAAGCAGTTAATAGTTTTACTGTGGCAGTTCCTCTTAAATGTATATTTGGATTTTTTGATCATGATAAAGTTCTGTATGGTCTTAAAATTAGATTTCACCTTCAAAGGAATGATAATGAAAATAGATTACTTTTTGGTGATCAGAATAAATTTGTAATTGAGGAAATGAGTTGGTATATTTGTGAATATACTCCGAATCTTAAAACAGAAGAGATGTTGAATAGAAGACTTAACTCAAAGAAACCACTCAGTGTATCATACCTCAAAAGAAGATGTCAACACGTTAAACTAAACCAAACCACTTACACGTGGAATTTGGGTGTTCTGGAAGGAAAGCCACGATATCTGTGGATCATTAAAAAAAAAAATAGATGGCGATACTGCTACTGATAAGAATAATGCATTGAGTGATAATGCCAAGGCGAAACAACTTCACGTTTCTCTAGATGGAACATTTTATCCACGAGATAGATTGGAAATTAATTGGGAAAAAAATGATTTTGCTGAAGCATACAAGTCTTACCAAAAGGTGTGTGAAAGTAATGGAAATAAAGAACCTATTTTGGATATGACAGCATTTAAAAGTTTGTATACAATCTATGCGTTTGACCTGAGTGCTCAAAAGGAAACTATAAAGTCGAATCAAGTGGATACTTCCCTATACATTGAAAGAGGAGAGGGTGAAGAAGTTGATGCATATTGTTTGCTTTTGGAAGAAACAGAATTACAGATTAATACAGATAATGGTGTTATGATTAGTCTCAAATAATTTTTGTTCAATAAATGAGTGGCAAAGTACCAACTGGGGTATATGTTAATCAAATCAATCTTCATAAACTATCATCTTATGTTCAAAATCAAAAGCCTTGTACGATTAACGTTAATACAATTCAGAGAAAAGGAGCAGTAAGAATTGATGTTTTGCTCACAAGAGAACAGGTTAAAATCTTGAACGATACTGGCTCACTTAAAATTAAAATGACAAAACTAATGTTGAAAAAATATTCAATAAGAGAGACGAGTGGAGGATTTCTCCCATTTCTAATTCCTTTATTTGCTGGTTTAAGTGCGGTTGGAGTATTGACGGGTGGTATTTCAACAGCGGTGAAAACTGCCAACGAAAGGAAGGCTCAACTCTGGGCTCAAAAAGAATTGGAAAGACATAACAAAGAGTTGGAGAAACAAATTAGTGGAAGTGGTGTAATTGTAGATTTTGCTGAAAAACTTGAAGGTCTGCCTGATAAAGCGAGATTGTTAGTTGGAGATATGCTTTCTTCTATCGCACAAGCAGGTGTAAAATTAACTAAAAGGGGTAATCGATTATATCTTTCTTATAAATAAATGAGCATTGATGAGTGGTTTAAAGAATTTTGAAAGAATACAACATCAAATTTACAACTTGTCAAATATTGTAAGAAATTAAAAATTCATAATGTGGTTATTTGTATGAGAGATGAATTAACAAATGTGCCTAAACATACAAATAATATTATCATGAATTTAGAAGATAATAATGGGAATGGTTCTCATTGGGTTTGTATTTTTAATAATCAAGACAGATATTATTTTGATAGTTTTGGTCTTCCACCACCTGTTGAAGTCATAAAATTCTTACAGAATGGTGTTTATCAAACATTTCAAGTCCAATAATTAAATTCCAAGTGTTGTGGTCAATTATATCTATATGTGTTATTTCAACTCAACAAAAATAAAAAAATTTATGACATTATTTTTAATCTAATATAAATGACATTTTGGTAAAGATGGTTCTATCTTTGGTGTATCCCAAGAACTGGATATTGATTTATCAAATTATTACACAAAGGCACAGGCTGAACGATATGAATATAGTATAACAAAAAATATTAATATGAAAAATGCTTATAAATAAAAAAAATTATCCAAGCCCGACTGACGCGAATGACTTGGTGAGATTAAGCGATTTATCACAATATATATCCTTAAATAAAACGGCCGTGTATTCCAAAGATACAGAAGTGTTGATTTTATCTCCAGGTCATACAGAATTCATAGTTCGAATTAAAATAAATTTTTATAAAGAAGGGTGTATCGTTTGCATGAGAATAGAACAATGGGGGTATGATATGAATGATTTAGGGTATAATTGGTCATTTAAAATTGACCTTGAAGACCTGGAACAATTAAATCAGTCTCGTAAGGAAGAATATTATCCACTTTGTATTGAGAATGAGTTTTGTGGAGCCACGATTAGTAAACAACAAATAAAAGAATTTAATAAGTGTAAATATAATAATGGTTTTACCCTGGTTTATATCACTAGTACGTGCCCGTTAAAAAAAAATAATTATAAATAAATATTCAAACCGCGAGCAACAAACAACAACCACACAGCCCGTTTCTTCGCTCTCGTGTGCCCGCACGTGTGTGACCCAGAAGTTCGCATATTATTCGCAGTTACAATTATTCGCAATTTAGTTTTAATACCCAATTATTCAATAAGCGCCAACATATTGTTACGTTTGAGGGGGGGGGCTATGCATTCAAAGGGTAATTAGGATGTTTAATTAGGTATGCCATGCTGTTCGAGTTTACCAGGATCTCGATGTAATAAGTAGCAATTCAGTGGTGATAAGTTGTCTAGTAAATGTTCATTTCTTCAAGGGGGGAAATGATAATTCTCACGTAATTAGATAGGGACACGGGATAGGGTAAGTGTGTCTGCGAAAACCCCTTTTGGTATTCTCTGGAGACTGGCCGTGACGTCACAGGACAGTGCAGCGGATGGCTCCGCCCCGTGATCACGATTGGCAGAAGGTGACGGCGGTGGGCCAATAAACGGCTCGATTGGAAGTGACGAGGACAGGAGGATAAAAAGGTTCTGTTCGGGGTCGAAAAAGAAGAGGAAGAAGATCACAACCAAAAAGATCGTGTTTTTTTGGTGTGGAGGGTTGCGCGGGGAGCATCGTTGTTGTTGTGCTGATTCGATCGTGTTCTTCATCGTGTCTTGGAGCCTTGCTGAGCCTCGTGCCTCACCTTGGTTGGCTCTGGGGTTCTGCTGACTCGGAGTACGGGGTCGAACGGCGGGCGGACCTGCCTCCCTCTCCTGCTCGCAACTTGGCGCCAGAACTGGTTCCCTGGCAGCTGTGAGCGGACTTGGGCCAAGACCAGGAGGTCGACAGCACCACGGTTTCTCCTGCCCCCCTGACGAGAGCAAGGCCAGCTCATCCGACGCCGATCCAGGGACAGTTGCGTCCACACCACGGTCCAGCCTGACCACCAGAAATAGCTACGTTGTGTGTGCGTGTGTGTGTGTGTGTGTGTGTGTGTGTGTGTGTGTGTGTGTGTGTGTGTGTGTGTGTGTGTGTGTGCGTGTGTGCGTGCGTGCGTGTGCTTGGCGCCTTAGAAGGTTTGAGATCTCTACATTCATTGGAATTGTCTGTGTTTTTCCCCACGCCCGATCCCACACCATCCCGTCGAATCGCCCCGGATCCCTCTTCTTGCCGAGTCTTGTTATTTCTGGTAATAATAAAAACAAATAAACATCATCAACTCAGTGAAAAGCGACTCGTGCCACCTTCCTCGTCCCGTTTGCGGTAGAGCGATTAGAACCGCCATGTTTGGGTTTTAAATAAATAAACCGCCTCCATCGTTTCGGCTCATTCTACGTTGGCGGGACTGTTCAAGTCCCGTGGACGTCACATTGGTGTCAGGAGTGGGATGTTCGAACCCCTCTAAATTATATTTGGTATCGGGAGAATATACCAAGATTAAAATCTCGCCACAAATTGGAATATAAAATTACTGCAGAAAAGCACGCGAGCTCGGGAAAATTTTGGCGGGATTTTTCAAATTTAAATTAATTGGCGGCAAACGGGACTTCTGCACCATGGCGGATGTGCAGATGTTTGAGGAGGAAGGCCACGTGTCTGGCAGCGAGTCGGGGGAAGAAGGGAGAGACGGGGGTAGGGTTGGAACCTCCCCCATTCCGAGCGTGGACCGTGCTTCATCGCCCGTAACGGAGCCGGCAGCGCCGGAAACCGGTACGATGACGATCTGGACAATGTTGGAACGTTTAATGAGTGCAATGACGGCACAGGGGGCACAAATGGCAGCAATGACGGCACAAATGGAACATCAATTCGTGACAGAGGACAGACATGAAGGCACAGTGGGCACAAATGGCAGAAATGACGGCACAAATGGAAAATCAATTCGTGACACAGTGGGCAGACATGACGGCACAGTGGGCAGAAATGACGGCACAGGGGGCAGAAATGACAGATCAATTGGGGGTATGGGGCAACAGTTGGGTGCACGGATTGATTTAATGAGGGATGAATTGGGGGAAAAGATGGAGAAAATGAAAACTGAGATGCAGGAGTGTGTGGATGTTAAATTGGGAGAAATACAAAGCAAATTCGAGGATAGATTGGAGGAAACAAAGGTAGAAATTACATTGGAGGGGGAAAATATACGAAAAAAATTGGTAGATAAAATTGATGCAACGAACATTCGGGTTGATAAAGTGGATGAAAGCCTGGAACGTCATCGTGCCTGTGTGGATGCTCGTATGCAGCTGCAAGTTGAAGAGTGGGGAGAGCTGAGGAAGCAAGGGATGAATTTGGCGGAGGAGGTAAAAGGATTGGAGGCTCGTTTGGACGAACAAGATAAAATTATGAGCCAAGATGAAGTCTTGGATAAAGGCCTGGTAGAGACGTCTTTTGTAAGTAGAGTGTCCGGGTTGGTTGAGGAGCAGCTACAAACTCACGACGGAGCCTTGGAGGAGGTTGTGCGTGCCCAGAAGATCCTGCGGGAAGAGGTGAATCGGTCCATTCAACGTTTGGAACAGGAGGCAAAATTGACCCATGAGACCCTCATCACAAAACATCTTTGGCCACAGTGGGCTCCGAAATTGGATACGCAGCCACAAGGGTGTTTGATCCCTGGGCTGGATTCGGACAAGGGAGAAACTGAGAAGCGGGCCACCGTAAAAGTGATCCCCCTGGTAAATTTCGACGGGTCAGGGAGCGTTGAAGCTTTTCTGACGCAATTTGAGTGCATTTCCCGACTAAACGGGTGGAATGAGCGGGAACGTACAGGGAATTTGGTGGCAACGTTGCGGGGACCAGCCGCAGATGTGTTAAACGTGATCGCGGAGGGGATGTTGACCAGCTCCCACATTTGCGAGGCGTTGAGCTGTCGGTTTGGGTTTGCAGCGAACTGTGATCTGGTGCGGGCTCAGCTCCAGCACCGCAGATTAAAGCCGGGTGAGACAGTGCAGGAGCTGGCACAGGACATTTACCAATCAGTCAGGATCGCGTATCGGGACTTTACAGTGGAGGCGTGGGACAGACTGGCACTAGAGAAATTTTTAGCTGCTCTTCCTGACCCTGAGGTTCGAGCGCTAGTGGAGTTGCAGGATCCACCCACCGTTCACCGAGCGGCCGAGTGCGCGGCCAGGCTGGCCTCGTGGAGTCGGCCGGGTCGGGTTCCAGAGAGGCCATCGGTGAAGATCCGACAGGCGGAGATCCAGGATCAGGGAGGGGGGCTGGGAGAAATTGGCATTACCCAAATGTTTCAGGAAATTTGCCAGAAACTGTCAAGTTTGATAAAGGGTAATCTGGTAGTTGGTGCGCCAAAGCGGCGGGGTCCAGCCCAGCCAATAGAGCAATTCGATTATGGCCGAGGGGGTCCGGAACCGGAAGAGACATTTCACCGATACTCACGGGGGCCTTTTATGGGGAGTTGTTTCCGGTGCGGGCGAAGAGGACACATGCAACGATATTGTCGGTACCCGGCGATGGAGGGTACCTGCCTCCATCCATTTCTCCATTTCTCCTGCCCCTCTGACGAGAGCAAGGCCAGCTCATCCGACGCCGATCCAGGGACAGTTGCATCCACACCACAGTCCAGCCTGACCACCAGAAATAGCTTGTGTGTGTGTGTGTGTGTGTGTGTGTGTGTGTGTGTGTGTGTGTGTGTGTGTGTGCTTGGCGCCTTAGAAGGTTTGAGATCTCTATATTCATTGGAATTGTCTGTGTTTTTCCCCACGCCCGATCCCACACCATCCCGTCGAATCGCCCCGGATCCCTCTTCTTGCCGAGTCTTGTTATTTCTGGTAATAATAAAAACAAATAAACATCATCAACTCGGTGAAAAGCGACTCGTGCCACCTTCCTCGTCCCATTTGCGGTAGAGCGATTAGAACCGCCATGCTTGGGTTATAAATAAATAAACCGCCTCCATCGTTTCAGCTCATTCTACGTTGGCGGGACTGTTCAAGTCCCGTGGACGTCACAATATTTTACCTTTTCGCAATGTCGTGGCAAGGAAAAACAAAAAGAGAAGAGAAGAGAAGAGAGAAAAAATTTTTACTTCCTGGTTCGGAGCATTCCAGCACTCTGATGTTACCGAAATTAATGCACCATCTAATATGAAAACTATCATAACTTGGGCCATTGTGTTTATCTATAAATGCGCATAAGAAATCGAGAAATTATGAGAATACACGAAGTCATCACTCTCTGGAAGCCCGTACGTGTGTGTGTTCATGTGGATCAATATTTTTTGATTGTGTGTGTGTTAGGGTTTGTTAGTTCCCTGGCGAAACAACTATAATTATAGAAAAACAGAAAATCTAAAAAATACCCGTAATGGGGAACTGAGCTTCCCTTCCCCATTGGCCATGCCCACGCAACAACGTGTCTTGTCATTGGTTTGGTAAATAAATGGCCATAACTTGGGAAGCACTTGTTTGATTAATATCAAACCTTGAAAAGGCACATCCTCAGGTCCTCAGCAATATACCTGGCAGGTTTCAATTAGATCGGACCAGTGGTTGTCGAGAAACAGCGGTCACAGACATTGCTGGAATTATAGATAGATGAAAACAGTAAAAATACAGGATTATATATAATAAGTAAGGAATACAAAATGATTTAATTATGGGAAGATGGGGAGGTGTTTCATGTCATAATATTATTCTAACATATATTTCTAATACATAAATGATGGCAAGAAGGCTTCAAGAAAATTATCATTTCTGTGTCCAAGCATACCTTCAAGAAAAGGGTATTTGGTATTTTAATAAATATGTTCTACAACATAAGAATGAGGTATTTTCAATAAAAGATTGGCATGATGCTGATGTTGATAAACCGACAACCTTAGATTTAATTAGAATGTTAAATAATGAAAAAATTATAAAGTTAAGAAAACGTAAGGCTCTTTTAGAAATTCAAAAGAAATTTTATTGGTTTCCTGTTGTAAAAAAAAATTATTTTGGATACAGTAATAACAAGAAATCCTGATGAATATATGTATGATATTCTATGGGGTGGAAACTATTCAAGGATAGTAAGGGACGAGGAAGTTGAAGAGAGAGGAGAAAGAGAAGGGGGAAAGGGAGAAGAGAGAAGGAGGAGAGGGAGGAGAGGGAGGAAAGAGCGCGACTGAATAAATATGGAAACCAGTGAGATGAAAAAAATATTGGGGGTATTACAGAAAATAACTCAACCCACCGAGGAGGAAAACAAAGAATTGACAAGTCTATTAGCAATATTTTCGACAATACTGTTTTCAAGGACAGGATATTGACTTTAAAGTTTTTCATTTTTTTTCTTAAATAAATGGAGGAGAGAGTGAAGGCATTTCTAAGGATTCTTTATGTTTTAAAAATTAAGATTCAAATGTGCATGTTGGAAACTAAAAATGTTTTCGCTCTCTGGAGGAATTTTTCTCATAAATAAATGAGTTATTGTCTCAAATGTAACAAGAAAACTAATACTGAAAATATTTCATATTTTAAAAGTAAAAATAACAGGGTTATACAAAAAGGTCTTTGTTCGGTGTGTGGTTCAAAAAAACAAATTGATCTCCAAACACAAACTCGGAGGAGATATACAAAAGTTTTTATCAGGAAGTAAATTTACAACTACTGGAATACCAGGGGAATTACATCTACCAGGGTATTCTTTCTGTGGTCCAGGCACAAACTTGGATAAAAGATTAGATGCGGGAGACAATCCTAATTCTTGGAGTGAGCCCATCAATAGAGTTGATGAAGTGTGCATGAGACACGATATTGATTATGGGAATACCACAACTTTGGAAGAAAAGCATGAAGCCGAGAGAGAAATGTTGTATAATTTGTCTCTGATACAAAATCCAACCTTGAGAGAAAAAGTTGATAGGTTCATCGTGAAGAAGATGATCAGTGCTAAATTGAAACTTGGACTTGGAAATTCAAAAAACTTATAGGCTCTAATGATGTCATTAAGATTGAAGAGCAATGAGCTGATGAATTACATAAACCAATATTCACAAAGTTTCAGAGAAGGAAGGTTTATTCCAAGGAAGTAGATTATATCTGGTCCGCTGATTTGATTGAACTCAATAATGATAAGGGGTACAAGTATGCTTTAACCGTTATTGATTTGAGGAGTCGATACGCATGGGTTGTCCCTTTAAAAAAACAAAACAGGTAATACTCTTATGTTAGCCTTTCAACAGATATTTAATAAAAGTAAGAGAAAACCTAAAAAATTGTGGACTGATGAGGGTGGAGTTTTTTTTTTTTATAACAAGACATTTATGAATTTTCTAAAAAATAACTATTACATTATACAGTACCTTTAATGAAGGGAAGGCCGTTGTTGTTGAACGTTTTAATCATACCTTAAAAGAGAGACTATATAAAAAATTCACACAAATCGGTTCACAACAATGGTCATCTTTTATTCAGGATATTGTGGATAAGTATAATGACACGATTCACACGTCAACGAATATGAAACCATGAGAAACATTTACAAAATTAAAATTTGAAAAAGATTAATGTCAGAAAACCTAAGTTCAAAGTTGGTGATATCGTAAGAATATATAGATGGAAATCTCATTTTGAAAAGGGTTATACTAAACGATGGACGAACGAACTTTTAAAAATTGTTTATGTAATAGATACGGTTCCTTGGACTGAAAAGATATATGATTTAGAAGGGGAAGAGATTTTAGGTTCATTTTATTCACAGGAATTACAAAAGACAATGATAAATTGAAATTTTTTTGACTCCGCCCACACAAACCCCACCCACATAAATCCCACCCCACACAAGCTCCACACAAACCCCACCCCACACAAGCTCCAGATACAAGCTCCACCCACATAAACCCTGCCCACACAAACCCACCCACATAAACTCCACCCCGCACAAGCTCCACATAAACCGCACCCCGCACAAGCTCCACATAAACCCCACCCCACACAAGCTCCACATAAACCCCAGCCCGCACAAGCTCCACAAAAGGCCCACCCTGCGCAAGCTCCACATAAACCCCACCCCGCACAAGCTCCACATAAACCCCACCCGCACAAGCTCCACATAAACCCCACCCCGCACAAGCTCCACATAAACCCCACCCCGCACAAGCTCCACATAAACCCCACCCCGCACAAGCTCCACATAAACCCCACCCCACACAAGCTCCACATAAACCCCACCCCGCACAAGCTCCACATAAACCCCACCCCACACAAGATCCACATAAACCCCACCCCGCACAAGATCCACATAAACCCCACCCACATAAACCCCACCCCGCACAAGATCCACACACAAACCCCACACAAGCTCCACACACAAACCCCACACAAGCTCCACACACAAACCCCACACAAGTTCCACACACACACCCCACACAAGTTCCACACACACAAACCCCACACAAGCTCCACCCACATTCATCATATTCACATAATTAGTGATTAGTTCATTAGTTAATTAGTTCCCCACACGCAACATGTTTATTTAATTGAAAAATTCTCCACCCATCCACACAAGCTCCACCCTTCCACCCATCCACCCATCCACCCATCCACCCATCCACCCATCCACACAAGCTCCACCCATCCACCCATCCACCCATCTATCCATTTATCCACACAAACCTCATCCACATAAACCCTCCCACATAAACCCTGCCCACACAAGCCCCACCCACATAAACCCTGCCCACACAAACCCCACCGAATCCCCGCCCACATAAGCCCCGCCCACACAAGCCCCGCCCACACAAGCCCTGCCCATACCAGCCCCACCCACATAAGCTCCTCCCACACAAACCCCTCCCACACAAGCCCACCCCCCCCATTCCCCCTGTGCACCCCCCACCTTTGACCCACCACCTCCCTCATCCCACCCCACCCTTCCCCACACACACATGGGGAGGGGAGGGGGTGGGATGAGGGGGTGATGGGTCGTTGGGGGAGCGCACCTACCCCCCCCCTCCCTCCCTCTCCTCTTCATGTCTTAATTCTCTTTTTGTAATTCAAAATCAAATAATTGTAAACAAAACAAATATAATTAATCAAAATTGCAAATATTAAATATTCATTTGCGAGAATGTATAATCTTTCCCAGCAATCTTCTTCAGATGTCTTGTGATTTCAAAACTCGGACACCATATTCTGTTTTGAAACAAAAAGTGGATAATAATTAGGTTTTATAAAGATAATTACATGGTAATATGAGTAAGCCTGGTGTTGGTTCTAAGTTCAAGCCTCGTTGACCACTGAATTAACACACCAGGAGGCCGACTCAGCCTGTCATCCTTCCGAGGCAAATAAAATGAATTCCAGTGTGCTGGCATAACCGCGTCCAAACTAATGATGCAACCAACAACCATAAGGCTACATTCAAAAGCGAGAGTGATATTAATAAAAGAATAAATAAACAAATAACTAAATAATAATTCAGAAACATTTACCTCCAGAAAATCATGTGTTGTACCAGATTCCTTCAACAGTTTATGTTGTGTGATCGAGCTGAAAAAAAAAAATGAGTCAAGGGTATAGATGGAGAGACAGACAGAGAGAGGGAGGTAGAAAGACAGATGGAGAGACAGACAGAGAGAGGGAGGTAGAAAGACAGATGGAGAGACAGACAGAGAGAGGGAGGTAGAAAGACAGAGAGAGATACAAAGAGACAGACAAACAGACAGGGACACACACACACACACACACACACACACACACACACACACACACACACACACACACACACACACACACACACACACACACACACACACACACACACACGTCTCACCGTTGATTGAATTCACTCGATCAGAGGCCGTGATCAGACTTCGTGCCAGTCATTAAAAATGTTTTTCTCTTCTCTTCTAAGATGATTGACCTCTTCAATAAGAGCATTCATTTCATGCACCTTGTTGTGATATGTAAACTGCTCTTCTTCCAAGGACCTGCCAGGAAAAAAAAAATCTATTTTAGCATTATCACGATTTAATTTATAATCAATTGCTTCATCGTTCAAAGAGGAACCCATACACAAACTTACCAACTTTGTGGTGAGCTGTTTTCTTCGTCAGAAGAAAGATAGTTCATGTCTCAGTTGAAAACCATTGGTACAAGATGGCAAAAAGATCAGAGGTCGTGATAAGACTTCGTGCCAGTCATTAAAAATGTTTTTCAATCCTCTTCTAAGATGATGACCTCTTCAATTGGAGCATTAATTTCATGCACCTCGTCGTGATATGTAAACTGCTCTTCTTCCAAGGACCTGCCAGGAAAAAAATATATATATATATATATATATATATATATATATATATATATATATATATATATATATATATATATATATATATATATTATCATTATCACAATTTATTTTATTATCGATTGCTTCATCGTTCAAAGAGGAACCCATACACAAACTTACCAACTTTGTGGTGAGCTGTTTTCTTCGTCAGAAGAAAGATAGTTCATGTCTCAGTTGAAAACCATTGGTACATGGTGGTAAAAAATGAAAATCCCGTCTGGCAGAAACTTTGTCTGGCGAATCACTTGTAAGGCAACGATGAGGAAATTGCCTAATCATCGGGTGTGGCCACAGGAAATGACGCTTCGGGCGAGACAGCTTGGGAAATACGTGGGCGATACATTCTCAAGTAGTATGACTGATTTTAAAAACAAAATTAAAATGCGCCAAATGATTTTGATTAATCTTGCGTTTAAAAGCGTGTTCGTGTTCTGATTTAAAATATAAACACGAGGCCTTGTCTCTCACAGAATACTTCCTATTTTTTCACAGCATGACTGTCCCAAAAGACTTCCTCATTTTCACGGCACGAACTGAAAACATTTGAAACAAAACTTGTTTATGGCGTGGTTTATGCAAAAAAATGATATGCAACTCAGGAGGTGGTCAGATGAGATCATTAAGAGAAGTACATCATTTCATAATGACACAAAAGGGGTATCTTGAAAAATAGAAAGATTCAAATGTTTTATTTTTAAATATTTTAGATGGGGATTATTGTGCAAAGAAAATTCAACTATTGAAGGAATTTGAGAATGAACAAATGTTTATTGGTTCAATGAGTGAGCTAAACATTATGCACTGGTTATTTGAAAAAGAGTACCCCGAGGCTTACATGTTTCAGATATTTCTTTAGAATCACTTTGAACAAATCACATTACTACTTTGCTACTTGAACAATTCTTTATCTTATTGCATTGGTTATTTGAAAAGAGTGCCCCAAGGTTAAAAGGGGAGACAAATAAATATACCTTGGGATAAAAAGGGGGTTTACTTTTAGGGAAAAAAAAAAATGAATCGCTGAAAATCCCCCATTCATTTACATGGGGAAAAGTGAGCCAGAATCAGTATACTCACCCTGCTCCCCTCAACTCCCACCTCATGTTTATATGTGTACTGTACCGTCCACCTAACAGTGATGACTCCATCTACACCTCACTATCTGAAAACATGGACCAACTTCTATCTTCTCATCCAAACTCTCTTCCTCATATTTGGCGACTTCATTTGTCATCATGCCAGTTGGCTTGGTGTGGGTACCTCTCTCACCTGTCATGGCACCTCAGCAAAAGCTTTCTGCGACTCATTGGGACTGACTCAATCGGTCAACTTCCCTACCCGGATCTCAACCAATGGTACTCCATCTCTTCTGGATTTGATTTTGACAAATTTCCCTGACAATATCTCCTGCTCTTCCTCCGCTCCAATCGGTTCTTCTGACCATGTCCTTGTCAAAGTGGACATCTCTCTGGCTATTATCGGAGAACCACCTCACCGCCGTCGAGTCTGGCATTTCACTCAAGCCGACTGGCAGGGTCTCCAAGCAGCCCTCAAACTTATAGACTGGTCTCCTATCTCTACTTTCTCCAACATCAACTCATCCTGGGAATTCTTTCAAAGAAACTTGCTCTCCCTCATGCACAGATTTATCCCCTCTCATCTTCAGTTGTCCTACCCTTCCTCCCACCCTTGGTTCACTGAAGCTTGTGGTGAGCAGTTGTCCTGAAACAACTTGCCTTTGCCTCATAGAAAGCAAACCCAACTGAGGGCAATCTCAGTTCCTTCCATAAAGCTTGGAACAAGTGTGTATCTACCCTCAGGAGAGCCAGAAAACAACATCTTTCTCATCTCAAGTCTGAACTCTCAAACCTCTCTCCCTCCTCAAAATCCTGGTGGCGTCTAATCAAATCTGTTTCTGGTGTATGTTCCCCCTCCATCCCCTCCCTTACCTCAAATGGCTGCACTGCTGATACCGCACGTGAAAAAGCTGAATGCCTAAACTCGGTGTTTGCAGCAAAATTTTGTGTCCAAAACCCATCACTTTCTATACCCACCTTACCCAGTCGCACCCAACTGTCCCTGGACTCTGTGTCCTTTTCTCCTGACAAGGTGGAGAGCTTGCTGTCACACCTCGACTCAGATTCTGCAACCGGTCCAGACAGCATCATCCCACGTGTCCTCAAAGCCTGCTCTTCTGCTCTTGCTCACCCTCTCTCTGTTCTATTCACCCTCTCATTTGCTCAAGGCCATCTGCTTGGAAATCAGCAAACATCACTGCCCTGCACAAAAAAGGTGCAAAAACAGATCCCTGCAACGACAGACCAATCGGCCTTCTCCCAATCATCAGCAAGGTTATGGAATCCATCATCGCTTCAGACATTAAATCCTTCCTCTTCTCCAATGGCTTGATTTCTGATCATCAATTTGGTTTCAAACCAAGTCACTCTACCCTGGATATGCTGCTTCTGCTCTCCCAACAATGGATGGAAGCCCTCAATGCCAGACAGGAAATCCGAGCCGTATCCCTGGATATATCACGTGCTTTTGACACAGTCTGGCACCCTGCCCTGCTCACCAAACTCTCTTCCTATGGTATCCAAGGCTATCTCCACTCATGGCTCGCAGACTTCCTCTCCTGTCGCAGTCAACATGTGGCCCGAAATGGAGTTCTTTCATCCCCCCTTCCTGTCCAGGCTGGAGTAACTCAAGGTAGCGTTCTGGCCCTTGTTCTTTTTCTGGTTTTCATCAATGATCTCTCCGACTCTGGAAAATCCTCTATATCTCTTTGCTGATGACTCCACCCTCTGCCGTACCATCGGTCATCCCTCAGACCGGCAAGCAGCAGCTTGTTTGCTCACTGCTGGTCTGGATAAAATCACAAACTGGTCGAACACGTGGAACATGTCTTTCAATCCGGAAAAATCTCACACTCTCACTGTGTCTCTTCGAAAGGACCGCTTAGAAAACCCCCCCCTTCTACTTTCTCAAGAATCCTCTTGAAGTCCTTTCATTCAAGCTTTTGGATCTCATTATCTGCCATGACCGTTCCTGGGAAAGCCACATTTCAAACCTCGCCTCCAAAGCCAATCGCTGACTGGGAATCCTCCGTCGTGCAAGGTCCTTCCTCGGCCCACCTGAGCTCCTGACCACTTACAAAGCTTTTGTCCGCAGCCTGATGGAGTACTGCTCTCCCCTCTGGGCTGGTGCTCCTGCCACCCACCTTTCTCGGCTTCACGCTGTCGAAACCAAGGCATTTCGGATCATCGGCATCTCCCACAATGAGGCTGAGTCTTTAGGTCTCTCACTCAATCACCGCAGGTTGGTCAGTGGTCTTTCTGTCTTCTACCGTCTCCTCTCCAGCCTCGCCCCCCCATGCTCTCTCTGCGATTAGTCCCCACCACATTTCTACAGGGCGCTCAGTGTCAGGTATGGGAGCATGTGCCATAACAGCGCGTCACTGTGTCCACTTTCCGCCGGTACTCCAGGGGCCTCCGTCTGGCCATCCCCCAGGCAGATGCCAGGTCCATCTTCCGACATCCTCCCTAAAATCCAGTCCATACAAGTGCTGAAAAGTGTGGGGGCCAGTACACACCCCTGATGAACTCCAGTAACAACTGGAAATAAGTCAGAGATGGTACCACCACACTTCACAGCACTCTCAGTACCAGAGTAGAGTTCAGACATCAGATCGATCAGTTTTAGTGGCACCCCACGAAGACCAAGAATCCTCCAGAGGATATCCCGATTCACTGAATCGAACGCTTTACAGAGATCAACATAGGCTGCATGCAACTCTCGTCTGCGTTCGGTGAGGACACGAAGAGCAAGGATACGGTCAATCGTTGACCTCTTTGGTGTAAAGCCTGACTGCTCTGGACGCTGGTGCTCAAGCAGATGGTGGCGAACCCTATCAAGAATTATCCGAGCAAAGACCTTGCCCGGCACAGAGCAGCGTCACCCCTCGGTAGTTGTTGCTGTCTTGGCGATCACCCTTCCCTTTCCAGAGAGGAACAACAAGGCTCCTCTTCCAATCAGTTGGGATGATGCCTGTGTTCCAGGCAGAGCACAAAACTGCATGCAACGACACGAGTGCAGCATTTCCACCAGCCTTGAGAAGTTCAGCATGGATGCCACAGATCCCTGGAGCTTTGCCCCGTTTCAACTGGTTCACCGTACCCCGTGTTTCCACAAGCGAAGGTGGACCACAGTTGATTCGAGGGTCAGCAACAGGGATTGTAACACCCTTGACATCCAACTCGACAGCTGGGGGATCAGCCTGGTACAACTGCTCAAGGTCCGCCAACAACCCCCTTCTGGTAAAACTACCAAAATCACGAATCACTGCTCACCTTCACTCTTTCATTCCTCTTTTTTCCCACCTTTGGAATAAACTCCCTCACTCTATTCATTCCCATTCTTCCCTCCAGGCCTTCAAAACAGCTGTTCACCACCACCTCTTATCATCCCCCATCCAAATCCTCGATCTTTTCTACCCCCGATAATCCACCCAAGCCCCACCTCCTTCAAATTCCCTGCTTTCCTTCTTGAAAGTCCCTGTAATGTCCATCTTCTATTCCCCATGTTCCCCGTCCCATCCCTCTCCCTTCCACAGATCTCCAAATGTTTCTGTTCCCCACTATTTTGTCCTTCCCACTCCGTCCCCTCCTGTCTCATGCCCCCCTTGATGTGCGTTGTGTGTTTGCTCTCATATGATCCTCGACAAGGTATTCAAAAAAAAAATAAAAAATTTCGGCTCACCATTCTCCTGTGGTGTGCAGTATCAAGTTTCGTTCAAAAAAATAAATTCCCGATTCGGTCAAGTACTCTTGGGAGAATTTGATCAATGCAAACAACTTCAGCGGACTAGTTCGCTGGAGCTACCTTCTTTTATTTTCTTGAAATGATTTATTAAAAAATCTCAAACATTTAGTAAAGACAAAGAACGATTTACTTTTAAGCATAAAATAAACCACCATTTTTACCTAATACTTCTGTGTTCATTAATAAATAAAATTGTTTCGAAGATTACGTACAATAATTTATTCGACTTTCTTTTCTCCGTTTTTTTTCACATTGACGTGCAATATCAAGTTCCGTTCCAATCGGGCAACGAAAAAAAATTATTGAAAAACCAATTCCCGATTCAGTCAATACAAGTACTCTTTGGGATTATTTGATCAATGCAAACAACCTCAGCGGTATAGTTCTCTGGAGCTATCTTTTTCTTTTTTTTTTTTAAATGATTTTTTGATCAACCGCTGTCACAACGGGAACCCAATGGGTTAACGGGTCGTATCGTCCTTCATAAACCTGAACTTGTAGCCGACAATACATTTTTCTCGAGTTCAATGGAGTCTTGCTCTCCATGTCTCTCCCTTTTCCTGGATGCCATCGAATCAAAAGATGTCCAACATCGTTAAGATCTTTCACAAGGAAGCAGAAGCAGATGGCCTGTTTTTATATCGTGACAGGTAAGTTCATAGTGACCCCATTGTTTTCTACCACCCCTCATGTCTTGCAACACCTTCGGTCCTCGCTCTTGCATGAGCCTGTAATTTGTACTTAGGAAAACAAAAATAAGGTGAAAACATTTCTCGTCAAGTGCTCTATACAAGATGAAGTTGGGTGAAATAAATAAATAAACAAACAAATAAATATCCATAAAGTTTCTTCACGCCCCCCCCTCTCCTTCCCCCCTCCTTCCCCTACCCAGGAGTTCATAAATAGATTGGATTCATCTGTTGTTGATTATAGTGCAGGGATGATATACCAAATGGCCTCTTCTTGTGTTAAAGTTCCTTACATATTTAATGTAATTTTCTTTGTGGAAGATGATGGAATGGAGAGAACAACAGAAACAAATGAGCTTGAGGGAAAGCAAGTAGAGCCAAGTGGAAAGGATGAACCAGAACTCGGTGAGTGTGTTTTGATCTTTGTTTTGTTTTTGTTGTCACTGCGGCTCTTTTTAAGCATGACTGTCTTTTTGGTGCTAATGCAAATGTGGTGTGTTGTTAATTCCTCTCGGTGTACTAGTTATGATGATGGTGTTTAAACCAGAACAAAATAAGTTTCGCTCGCATTAAAACGCAATGACTTGCTGCAAATGAACTCATTTGATGATTACCCCTTCCGTTGTCCCTCTGGCGTTTGGTGAAGAAGAAAGGGTTCATTGGCGTCGAGCTGCCGTTGCTTTAAAATGGCAATGGAGATGGCAAGCAAAAGAGAAAATTCGTTTGTTGTTGTTGTGGTTGTTCAGCCAAACATGAAATCCACTTCATTTAATAGTCTTGATGATGTAGAACAAAATTCTCAATTAAATATTGAAGTGTTAAGTGACTCGTGAATAAAACGAAAGTTTTCCAAGGAAAAGCACGTTTCGAGCTCCCAAATCATGTCATCAGACGAGCGCTCTGTTAAGTACCCCTTGCAGTATCTGCTATGTCTATTCGCTCTCTGGAAGGACTCCACTTATTGGCTAATAGCATTCACATGTTTGCTTTATTATAAATATTCGCAAAATGTAAAGAAAAATTGATGAGTCATGACACTGGTATGGTCTCGATCCCCACCTATGATCCACATCTCCTCCCAAACTTTTACCCTCTTCCCAGTTCTCACACTCCCCTGCTCTCTTTTTTTCTCATCATTGCACCTTGTCACAATGTATTATCATATACTAGCAGGGATACCCGTGCTCCGCACAGGAATCCCGTGGATGACGGCAGGTCTGAAGGAGTATATGTCACAGTTAGTTGTAAAATTATAGAGGCTGCCACCATTATTATTTTTTTTTCATCACCACTATAATATTATATTTTCCCTGCCATGTTTTATATGCAGAAGACTCGAGTTCAAAAATGTTAAGATTTATTGCCACATCAGATACAAAACCATAATGCCTCAACAATGTGAGGCTGGTTTCATGTCATCATTTGCGACTTGATTAATTCTCATTCTCTAGCAAATTCCGTTGGTCCCATGTCAATCGGCTGAACTTGAAAAATTAACGTTACGCAATCAGGTGATGACGTCATAATTCGGAAACCGGGAAGTCGGAAGTCATTGTCTTCAATTGACTGGAGCATTATTTTTTCATTCTATTGCAAATGGCGTTGGCCCCATGTCAATCGGCTGAACTTGAAAAATTAACGTTACGCAATCAGGTGATGACGTCATAATTCGGAAACCGGGAAGTCGGAAGTCATTGTCTTCAATTGACTGGAGCATTATTTTTTCATTCTATTGCAAATGGCGTTGGCCCCATGTCAATTGGCTGAACTTGAAAAATTAACGTTACGCAATCAGGTGATGATGTCATAATTCGGAAACCGGGAAGTCGGAAGTCATTGTCTTCAATTGACTGTAGCATTATTTTTTTATTCTATTGCAAATGGCATTGGCCCCATGTCAATTGGCTGAACTTGAAAAATGAACGTTACGAAATCAGGTGATGACGTCATAATTCGGAAACCAGAAGTCGGAAGTACAATTCTTTTACATCGGGACACTCCCGGGTACATGTTCTGTCAGCATGTGAAGTTTGGTGAGGATCAGTCCAGTACTTTTCTCGTGCATAGGTCACAGAGAAACACACACACAGACACACAGACAGACACACTTTCAACTATATATATATATATATATATATATATATACAGCTCTAGAAAAAAAAAAAAAAAGAGACCACTCCAAAAATTTTTTAAATCAGCATCTCTACATGTATGGCAGCCATTCCATTCCAGTGTCTTTTGAATTCCAACACAGGCACACCTCATTCTACTTCGTGAGGTACTGATTAGGTGATCACCTGAACCGAATCTTATTTAACAAGGAAAAGTATAAAAACCACTGTTGTGGTCATCACTATCCTCTTGCAATAGGACCAGCTGGATGGCAAAAACAGTGCTAGTAGTACCTCAAAAGTAATTGGAATCCAAAAAAAAAAACGAGTTGAAAAGCAAAGTTTTGAGTGAGGAAAATAAGTGTTCAATTCTGGCTTTACTGGCAGAGGGATACAGTGAGCATCACATTGCTTCCATCCTTAAAATTTCAAAGACGGCGGTTCATAAGAACAAGGTCAAGAAGCAGACATTGGGGGCAACAAAGCGACAGACTGGCAGAGGGCGAAAACGACTTTCCACTGACTAGGATGACCGCTAACTCATTCGAATGTCACTCAACAACTGTGGGATGACATCAAGTGACCTACAAAACGAATGGCAAACGGCAGCTGGGGTGAAGTGCACGGCGAGGACGGTTCGAAACAGGCTCCTAGGGGCAGGGCTGAAGTCGTGCAAAGCTAGAAAAAAGCCCTTCATCAATGAGAAGCAAAAAAGTGCCAGGCTGACGTTTGCAAAAGACCATAAGAATTGGACCATAGAGGACTGGAGTAAGGTCATCTTCTCTGATGAGTCCAATTTTCAGCTTTGCCCAACACCTGGTCGTCTAATGGTTAGACGGAGATCTGGAGAGGCCTACAAGCCACAGTGTCTCGCACCCACTGTGAAACTTGGTGGAGGATCGGTAATGATCTGGGGGTGCTTCAGCAAGGCTGGAATCGGGCAGATTTGTCTTTGTGAAGGACTGATGAATCGGGCCACGTACAAGGTTGTCCTGGAAGAACACTTGCTTCCTTCTGCTCTGACAATGTTCCCCAACTCTGAGGATTGGTTTTTCCAGCCGGACAATGCTCCATGCTGCATAGCCAGGTCAATCAAGGTTTGGATGGAGGACTATCAGATCAAGACCCTGTCATGGGCAGCCCAATCTCCCTCCAGACCTAAACCCCATTGAAAACCTCTGGAATGTGATCAAGAGGAATATGGATGGTCACAAGCCATCAAACAAATCCGAGCTGCTTGAATTTTTGCGCCAGGAGTGGCATAAAGTCGCCCAATTGCAATGTGAATGACTGGTGGAGAGCATGCCAAGACGCATGAAAGCTGTGATTGAAAATCAGGGTTATTCCACAAAAGATTGATTTCTGAACTCTTCCCAAGTTAAAACATTAGTATTGTGTTGTTTAAAAATGAATATGAACTTGTTTTGTTTGCATTATTTGAGGTCTGAAAACACTGAATCTCTGTTGTTATTTTGACCAGTTGTCATTTTCTGCAAATAAATGCTCTAAATGACAATATTTTTATTCGGAATTTGGGAGAAATGTCAGTAGTTTATAAAATAAAACAAAAATGTTCATTTAACTCAAACACAAACTTATAAATGGTAAAACCAGAAAAAAACTGATAATTTTGCAGTGGTCTCAATTTTTTCCAGAGCTGTATATGTGTGTATATATATATATATATATATATATATATATATATGTATATATATATGTATATATATATATATATATATATTTGCAGACTGGGAGTTGGGTGCGAAGACCACCAGGGGGGAAGAGCTATCTTGGCTCCCACCAGATTCCCCGGAATTGTTGGCCGTCGCACACAGATAATTCCATGACGCCTGTCGGTGTGAAGGGAGGGACTTGGGTGGAGAAGGCGGAGTGGAGTGGTATGCGGAACTAGGTGGGTGGGTGGAGTCGGCGACGTGTGGGCGGAGAAGTGGAAGTGGAGGCGGGGTCCGAGTCGACGGCGACGGGAGGGCAGGGTCCGAGTCGACGGCGACGGGAGGGCAGGGTCCGAGTCGACGGCGACGGGAGGGCGGGGTCCGAGTCGACGGCGACGGGAGGGCGGGGTCCGAGTCGACGGGAGGGCGGGGTCCGAGGCGACGGGAGGGCGGGGTCCGAGGCGACGGGAGGGCGGGGTCCGAGGCGACGGGAGGGCGGGGTCCGAGGCCATGACAAGATCCAGTGCGTGTGGGAGTAGAAGAGCAGAGACTGCGAACGGCTTCACCATCCGCCTTTTATCAACCCCGTGGTGCGGGGCGGGGGGGCCATCCCGAAGCGATGCGTCGTCACCCGAATCGGGCGCTCTGATTGGCCCCGGCCCCCTGCGCGGCCCGGCCGCGATGGCCGGAAGTGGCAACATTCTACTTCCGGTAAGATGGCTCCAAGCGCTGGAAATGTCTCTCTCCGACTCCACGACATGATATGAATCACCCACACAGAACTCCACGACATGAATTGCCTTGCACGAACTCCCGGACCCTGCCCTGACGACCGGCCGAGGGTGGCGTCGGTCCCGCATGCCTGCCCAGGCGCCTCCGATTAGCACTGATCAATGCCTGCTCCACGATGCGTCACGCGGCCCGAGCGATCCGGACTGCGCAGCACGCCTTTGCCTGATTGCGGCTTCGCCGGGCGAAGAGGCGAGGAAACATCAGCCATCTGTGGACAACACCTGTGGCTGCCAGCGAGGACCGACGGTAAAGTGTTAGGATAAATCCATTCATGTTTCGCCCAGTACGCGCAGATCCGTCATGGCTCACGTGGTCAGCGCTCACATTCGCCCGATTCGGATATAATAATTCGATGGAAGTTTGGAATGAAAAAGGATATAGATATGTGTCAGATGGAGGAAAAAGAGAATGCCGATATAATTAGTCCAGAAATGGGTTGAAAAGTACACGCCGCCCATGTTGTGCACAATGTGGTGTGGTTGTCGTTCTTCTATTATCGGCCTCTGACGATGTGGCTTTTGACACAAAGCTGCGAGCCACGCTCTTGCCGATATTGGGTCATTTGCTTCTGTGTTGTGCAAAACCACATCTGTGTAGCCTCTTTAAGAGATATTCATTCGTATCCCTTTTCAATGCAACCGGCATCTCATTCCAGATGATTGGAAGCGTCAGAGGATCATCTCGAGCTTGCGGCAGAGGTTCCTTCGAGGATATCGCTGTTTCCTCGCAGCTGCGCTGTCGATATTGGTGGCAGCTTTCTATTCTCCCCACCCCCGGCCGCGGCACATGCTGCACATGTTGGACGGAAATTCGGATTTACCTCAGGGATAAGCAGAAATGAAGAGTAGAAATGAAGTTTGGTGGTGTAAGCAAACCTAGCTTTGAGATCCTCGCAACGCATGTCCCATTTGACCCACTTGGGGCTATCTAAATGTATATTAATGGAATAACTGTCTTGGGACCACCACATGTTGGATGCCATTGTCTTGGAGGAATGTGATTCCTAGAACCGCAACATCATGTGTGTATGTATGTATATATGTATATATATATATATATATATATATATATATATATATATATGTGTATATATATATATATATATATATATATATATATATATATATATATATATATATATATATATATATATAATATATATCTCCTTTAATACAATTAGCAAACGAGAAGGGCACTTGGTAGAGCACATACCTCAACCATGTAATGCCTGATACACGAGAACATATCGGGCCCAATCAATTTTTTAAATATCATGCGATATATTATTTTTGGCCTGATCTCAATGGTGAATAATCACTTTGAAAATTAAATAATTTCGGATCTTCACCAAAATCGAATCAATTCGTCCTTGCCACACACCCAACAAACCTCTCCACCAAGTTTTTGCCGAATCCGTCCACAACTTTGATCGATATCATGCGAGATATCGATTTCGCCCTGTCTCTCAATAGTGAAGAATCACTTAAAAAAATTATCAGATCAGGATGTTCACCAAAATCGAATCAGTTCATCATTATCACACACTCAACCTGTCCACAAAATTTAATCCGGATCCATCCACAACTTTCTGAGATATCCTGTACACAAACAAACAGACAGACAGAAAGGGATGAAATAATTACCTTTCCCTTTGGTGGCGGAGGCAATAATTAATGCTGTTACAGCTGTGGAAATTTGCAATACACCATGAAGGTTCCTTAGATTAGCTATGCCGGTAAGTGAGTGTTCAGTTAGATTTCCCCACCGTTGTTTAATGGAATTATTCGTGTTCACCGGGCTGCGACCCTTTGAGATAGCCATTTTTCTTTACCTATCGTTATTTTGAACCTACACGCAAACAACAACCACCACCAAGTATGCCGCAACGCCAAGCACGCAACAAACCTACATGCAAACAACAACCGTCACAACGCCAACCATGCTACAATTTCCCTCACAACAACCACCACCATCTTCACCACTACCCCCGCTTCCGAACGCCATCCTCCACGGTCCACGCTACGACGTCGGGAACCGCCCGATAATGCGAGCAGGATTGGCAGAACAAAAGCTCTTGCGGAGCGTGTGGGGTTTTTCCCACCTATTTTCCCCGCGCTTGGTGTGAAGGGAAGGGGGCAGGGCAGCTCGCTGCCAATTGGTGGATGCATGGCATGATGTGGTCAGAGTGAGGGAATGCCCCTTTTCGGGAAACTTCTCGAAGGTAGGTGAAGCCGAAAATGGGGAGGAGCGAAGGGCGGAGCGCCGCGCTATATTAGTTGGACCGCACGCGGGCTCTCCTTCTCTTGGTGGTCGAGGTCGAGTTCTCGCTCTCTTGGTGGTCGAGGTCGAGTTCTCGCTCTCTTGGTGGTCGAGGTCGAGTTCTCGCTCTCTTGGTGGTCGAGGTCGAGTTCTCGCTCTCTTGGTGGTCGAGGTCGAGTTCTCTCGCTCTTGGTGGTCGAGGTCGAGTTCTCTCGCTCTTGGTGGTCGAGGTCGAGTTCTCTCGCTCTTGGTGGTCGAGGTCGAGTTCTCTCGCTCTTGGTGGTCGAGGTCGAGTTCTCTCGCTCTTGGTGGTCGAGGTCGAGTTCTCTCGCTCTTGGTGGTCGAGGTCGAGTTCTCTCTCTCGTGGACGTTGGGTCGTGCTCCCTCTCCCCCCCTCTCGTCTTGGCGCTGATTTCTTCCCCTATCTCCCGGTGGTCCTGTTGAGCGACCTGTTGGCGAAGGCGCGGGCCGGTGGCGAGTCCGGGCGACGCATCGGGGACGCAGACGGGAGGCGCAGCTCTGCCGGCTGTGTGGTGATAACCTGCGCGTCTGGCGAGGAGCGCCAGAGAGAGCTTTACCGCCCATCGTCGCAAGGCCCGGAGTCAGGCGCGGCCATGCTTGCTGCCATGGGGAGCAGACGTCGCGATCTGCCCACCGAGACACCTCGAGGGTGCAGGTAACCTGCACGGTCTCGTGGGCCTTTTTGGTCATCCACGGCCCACGACCATAAAGGTCTCTGGACCCCGTCTTCCCCCTTGCTTGTGAGGAGGTCTTTCCATTTCTTTAGTTCTGTATGACTGATGTGGCGCCGTGTCCCTGTAAGTAGAACCTGTTTAAGTGCTTGTAAATAATAATTTTAGTCGGTCGTATTGCTTTTGTTTTCTATTCCTTGCCTGTACATTGCATGACTGCCTTGCTTGTGATGTGTGTGTAGTATAATAAATGTCCTTGTGTGAAATGTATCCCGTTCGGCGTGTCCTATTTCCCTTTTGAAAGCCATCTTGCATCGTGGAATAATTAGTTGGGTTTTAAACGCCCGTTAAGGAGAATCGGATCCGTCGAGGTCGGCGATAACACCGCTCGGTTATCACTGTAGTACAGAACGGACCGCTTAAGCGGTTTGTGTCCCAGGCCGACCTGTGGCGCGGTGCGGGTACTTAGGTTTATCGACATTCGGCGATTCACCCTATTCCGCGCGGGTAGAATGCGGACTGGGCTGTAGTGAGGTTAAACCCCCACCCGTGACTGGTTCCTGGCGATAGTTCCAGGAGGGTCACGACTGAATTATCTGTCCGGTGGGCGATGCGGCTGCCATTAGAGGAATGCGGCCGATCGCACGCCGGCGTGCGCGAATTCGTAACAATCCGAAGAGCAAAGAACTTGTCGGTTAATTCTCACACTTTTATGGTTTATGGTGTAATTTATTACAACTTGTAATACTGGCCTCCACCAGGTGGCACAATAAGATAAACATTCACATGGAGAAGAGTGGGGTGCCCTGCCCGCACCCCCAAACCACTGGTACAAATTGGCATATTTATTTTACCCTCTAAACATCTCAACCCCCACCCCCGGTCAGGTGTCAGGTCAGATCAGATCTGTGACTTGCTCCAAGTATCATGTAAACCTGTACGAACCAGTTCCATAGTCGGGTTGTCGGCAACTAAACTGTCTCCCCCACCAGGTTTTTTGGTGAGGAGGGTGTTTGGATATGGACACCCAGCAGAATTAAAAATAAAACCTGTCAAAGGGTGGAGGAGCTCCTTGTGAGCCAACGGCCAACCATATCTAGTGCCCAACTGTGTCTGCGGACGTCCTCCTGCAGTTGGGTTACTTTTTCTTAGGAGGTTGGTGGCAGGATTTGCACTCCAGCCACCGTAAAACCCTTCACTCCGCAAAACAAAAAAAACACAAAGAAATTTGAAAACCCACTCTGTGGGAGTACCTCCTGTGCAGCTTCCATTCGCAGGGCAGCTCACCGGATGACGGGATTGGGGCATAGCCTTCGGGACCCCCAATCTTTGATGATAGGAGGGAAACCACGGGGTAACATTTCCGGGTCAGATTGCGGGAGAGTGTGTCGGAGTGGTGCTGAGGTGTCGTCCACCAGATGGCGGTCTCCTTGGGTTAACCTAAGGCGGTCCCTTTGGGTGGGTGCCTGGAATGTCCTATCCCTAAGAGAGGATGATCACCTGTCTCTGTTATCATATGAACTCAAGCGTTTGGGCATCGGTATTGCAGCACTCTCTCAGGTTCGAAGACCGGATTCCGGCGAGATTATTGCGGGTGGTTACACTGACTATTGGTCTGGTTGCTCTGATGGTTACCATGCCCAAGGAGTTTCTGGAGCTGTGTCCAATGATAACTGAGGTAACACCGGTCAACGAGCGTATTATAAGACAGGATTCATCACTCCTTGGGTGTCATTTCCATGGTCTGTGTTTATGCTCCGACTCATCTCACCGTGAAGGATGCATTCTATGCCGCGCTCGAGTCTGTGGTTGATCAGTGCCCCAGACGAGATACACTTCTCGTCTTGGGGGATTTCATGCATCGACTGGAACTGATAGGGATGGTTCTGATAAGTGTGTTGATTCCCACGGGTCAGGAACTGTGAACCTGAATAACAAGAAGTCATGGACTTAGGATGGCCGGTTCCTCGTTTCAGCACCCACAAACTCATCGCTGGACTTGGTATTCCAATGCTGGCAGTGTGACAAAGGAGATTGACCATGTCCTCGTTGATGGTCGCTAGAGGATGATCCAGAACTGCAGGGTCTACTGGAGTGCTCAGTTCCTCAATACTGACCACTGGCTTGTTGCAACTGTGTAGTTGCACCTTAAATCCAGGAGAATGGTACCATCCCAGCCAGGGCTGGATGTTGGCAAGCTTAAGGATCAATGGGTTGGTGAGGAGTTTGCGAACAAGCTGAGTGGAGATTTGGGGGGTCTGGGTGCTTAGGGAGGTCCTGTAGAGTTGTGGAGTGCCTTGAAGACAACTGTCCATGATGTTGCCGGTGGATGTCTTGGAACTCTCCGTCGGGCAAAGAAAATTTTGTCTCAAGGGACACTGGATACCATTGACAAGAGTCACAGGGCCAGGCTGAATGGCAGAGCTGAGCTGTTCAGGGAGCTGAGGCGTAAAACTGTACGTGCGCCAAGGGTGGACAAGGAGGCCAATGTGTGAGGAATCTGGAGGGAGTAGAGCATCACCTATGGTCAAGTAATTCTCGTCCTGTTTACAGGGGAATTCGCGCATTGCGTTCATCCAAGCCCACCCCTCTGTGTACTGCAGTTAGAGCAGAGGGTGGTAGGCTCTTGACAGAGGAGTCCGAAGTGAAGGCCTGCTGGGCCAGTTACGTTGAGCGGTTGTACCAGGCTGATCTACCAACTGTTGAGTTGGCCATCAGGGGTGTTGCAGTATCTGTTGCTGACCCTCCAATAAACTGTGGGCCACCTTCGCTTGTGGAAACATAGGCTGCGGTGAACCGGTTGAAATGGTGTAATGCTCCAGGGATCTGTGGCATCCATGCTGAACTTCTCAAGGCTGGTGGAAATGCTGCACTCATGTCATTGCATGCAGTTTTGTGCTCTGCCTGGAACACAGGCATCATCCAAACTGATTGGAAGAGGGGCCTTGTTGTCCCTCTCTGGAAAGGGAAAGGTGATCGCCAAGACTGCAACAACTACCGAGGGGTGACACTGTTCTCAGTGCCGGGTAAGGTCTTTACTCGGATAATTATTGATAGGGTTTGCCACCATCTGCTTGAGCACCAGCGTCCAGAGCAGTCAGGCTTTGCACCAAAGAGGTCAACGATTGACCGGATCCTTGCTCTTCAGGTCCTCACCGAACGCAGACGAGAGTTTCGGCAGGGGCTGCTTGCAGCTTATGTTGATCTCTGCAAAGCGTTTGATTCAGTGAATCGGGATGCCCTCTGGAGGATTCTTGGTCTTCGTGGGGTGCCGCCAAAACTAATCGATCTGATGTCTGAACTCTACTCTGGTACTGAGAGTGCTGTGAACTGTGGTGGTACCATCTCTGACTTATCTTTCCAGTTGTTACTGGAGTTCGTCAGGGGTGTGTACTGGCCCTCATACTTTTCAGCACTTGTATGGACTGTATTCTCGGGAGGATGTCGGAGAGATCAAGCTACGGTGCATCGTTTGGGAATATCAAGATCTCTGACCTTGATTTCGCAGATGATGCAGTCATCTTTGCGGAGACTTTAGATATCCTTTTGGGGGCCCTCGAGGAGTCAGAGTGGATGAGGAGTCAGAGCCGCTAGGATTATGCGTTTCCTGTGTCGAAACTAAGATCCCGGCTTTCAATGACATTTTGGATGCTGCTGTCCTGTCTGTGCCTGTTTGTGGTGAGGATGTTGAGGTCGTGGAGAGATTCACTTACCTTGGCAGTGATATTGATGTCTCTGCTGGCTGTGAGTCAGAGGTCAATAGACGTCTGGGTCGGGCCTGGAGAGTCATGGATTCACTGGATAATGGGGTGTAGTTCTGTCGGTCCCTGTGCGGGAGGACGAAAGTCCGAGTCTTCAGGTCCTTGGTGCTTCCAGTCTTGCTCTATGGATGTGAGACTTGGACTCTGACCAAAGATCTGAGACGGAGTCCTTTGGTACCAGGTTTCTTCGGAGAATCCTTGGCTATCGCTGGTTGGACTTTGTATCCATTTAATGTGTTGTAATTTCGTAAATACACTATTTTCTCGTCATGAACGAAGATTGTCCATGACGGACGTGATGTGACGGCACGTGACGAAATATCAGAAGTTGTTGGTTTTTGTTTTTTTATTCTTCTTCCTCTTCTTGTTCTTCTTCTGGTGAAGACAAAACCTTTAGGACGTGGCTCTTGGATATATTTGTCCTTGTTTCATGATGACTATGAAGTCAGAGGTCACATGGTATGGCAGCCATGTTGAAAAAAAAGGAAAGACTTTGGATGTCTCTGAAACAGCTGAACCGAAAAAAATTGAATATATATATATATATATATGATATATATATATATATGGAGCCTGGTGTTGGCGCAGTGGTTAGGGCAGTGGCTTGGGATCCAAAAGGTCCTGAGTTCAAGCCCCGTTGGGCCACTGAATTAATACACCAGGGGGTTAACTCAGCCTGTCATCCTTCCGAGGTCGGCGAAATGAGTACCAGTATACTGGGCCGGTGTATACCCCGGTTAAAATAGGTGTACCATATCCCTGTCTCGTAAGAGGCGACCAGGGTTGCGTCAGGAAGGGCATCCGGCGTAAAACATGTGCCAAATCTCTATGCGGATCATACGGATGATCCGCTGTGGCGACCCCTAACGGGAGCAGCCGAAATAATAAGAAGAAGATATCTATATATATATATATATATATATATATATATATATATATATATATATATATATATATATATATATATATATATATATATATATATATATAGTTACGTTTGAGGGGGGGGGGGGGATGCATTCAAAGGGTAATTAGGTATGCCATGCTGTTCGAGTTGTACCACGATCTCGATGTAATAAGTAGCAATTCAGTGGTGATAAGTTGTCTAGTAAATGTCCATTTCTTTAAGGGGGAAATGATAATTGTCACATAATTAGATCGGGAGACGGGTTAGGGTAAGTGTGTATGCGTAAACCCTTTTAGTATTCCCTGTAGGCTTGCCGTGACGTAACAGAACAGTGCTGCGGATGGCTCCGCCCCGTGATCAAGATTGGTGGAAGGCAACGGCAGAGGGCCAATAAAAGGGCTCGATTGGAAGTGACGAGGACTCGAGTATAAAAAGGTTCTGTTTGGGAAAAGAAGAGGAGGAAGAGTCATAAAAAGAAAGCGTCTGGTCGAGGCTGTTTGTCTCGGAGCATGCTCTCTCGTTGCGTTGGTTCGTTCCTCGGTTCGTCGTGTCTCGTGGCCTTGCTGTGCCTCGTGCCTCACTTCGGTTGGCTCTGGACTTCTGCTGGCTCGGAGTACGGGACCGAACGGCAGGCGGACCTGCCTCCTTCTCCTGCTCGCATCTTAGCGCCAAAACTGGCTCCCTGACGGCTGTGAGCGGACTTGGGCCTACACCAGGAGGTCGCCACCACCAGGAATAGCACCACGGTGGCTGGTTGGAGCTCACAGGCCGGGAACCGTGGCTCTGCGCGGAAGGGCTGACGGAACCTCGGCACCACCGTGTCTCCTACCCCTGACGAGCGCAACGCCAGCTCGTTCGGCGCCAATCCAGTGACTGTTGCGTCGACACCACGGGCAAGCCTGTCCACCAGCGTGTGTGTGTGTGTGTGTGTGTGTGTGTGTGTGTGTGTGTGTGTGTGTGTGTGTGTGTGTGTGTGTGTGTGTGTGTGTGTGTGTGTGTGTGTGTGTGTGTGTGTGTGTGTGTGTGTGTGTGTGTGTACCTGGCGCCTTAGAGGGTTTGAGATTTGTATATCCCTTTGAATTGTTTGTTTTCCCCACACCCGAACCCACACCACCATCCCGACGAATCGCCCCGGATCCCTCCTCTTGCCGAGTCTTATTATTATTTCTGGTTAGAAAAATAAACATTATTAACTCAGTGAAAAGTGACTCGTGCCACCTTCCTCGTCCCGTTTGCTGGAGAGCGATTAAAACCGCCATCTTTGGGTTATAAAAAAAATAAACCGCCTCCATCGTTTTGGCTCATTCTACGTTGACGGGACTGTTCAAGTCCCGTGGACGTCACAATATATATACATATATATACATATATATATATACATATATATACATATACATATATATATATATATATATATATATATATATATTCTTCTTTCGGTTGCTCCCATTAGGGGTCGCCACAGCGGATCATTACGTATGATCCGCATAGTGATTTGGCACAAGTTTTTATGCCGGATGCCCTTCCTGACGCAACCCTGGTTGCCTCTTACGACACAGTGATATGGTACACCTATTTTAACCAGGGTATACACCGGCCCAGTATACTGGTACTCATTTCGCCGACCTCGGAAGGATGACAGGCTGAGTCAACCCCCTGGTGTATTAATTCAAGCGGCCAACGGGGCTTGAACTCAGGACCTTTGGATCCCAAGCCGCTACCCTAACCACTACGCCAACACCAGGCTATATATCTATCTCTATATCTATATCTATATCTAAATACAGTAGACTAGGCGTAAGTCGGCAGTGTGTAACTCGTCACTTCGCCTAAGTCGGCAGCGTCAAAAAGTCCCGAATTTATCTAATGGTAAATCCCTTTGAATAAAGTCTGCAAGTCGTCATCTCTAAGTCGTCACTTTGTCTAAGTCGTCAGATGTTGTCCGTTCCCGCGTCATGGAAAATCAAGTAAAATACCATGCCTAACTCGTCCTACGGAACTTCTACCTGGTGAGAAGCCCGATTTCATGGAATCGTGATGCTCGCTCATTGGTGTACACCGCCAGTGATAGGCTATTTATAACTGTGCTGCATTCAGCTCGGTCAGCGCGCCGTCCTACATGCATCTGAAGAGGTAGACAGGCTGCACAATGCAGTCTCTGGCGAAGGAGTAAAGGATCGATCGAGCTTCGTGTTGAAGTCCGATCATGGTTTTATATTGGCTTGTTTTGTACATCACCACACTCACTTTCACATAGGTATTGCGTGGTAGTCATCACGATGACTGTGTGTCATGTAATTTGTCGATGGTATACGAGTTTTCATTCCATATGAAAACTCATTCACATTCATTCCAATGAATGAATTCTAACAGCCATTCATTCCACATTTGTTGATGGTCATATACCATCACCGATGGTATATGAGTTGTCCTACAGTTGTTCATTATCTTTACTTTTGAAAAAGTGATTCATGAATTCCATCTTTGCTTGATCACTTTCCAACTCACCAATGAACCCCCACCTATGACCCGAGGATTGTGTTTCCCTTTTGGTACAATAGCCGGCTTAGAGATTGTTGCGCCCTCTCACACGTACGTGTCCAGGCCACACGCAACTTCATCCTTCACCCCACAGTCATCATAAATGTTCGCATACGCGCAAGTCGTCACATGTCGAAGTCATCACTTTTTTCTCGGTCCCGATGGTGACGACTTACGCCTTGTCTACTGTATGTATAATATATACAGTGGGGAGAACAAGTATTTGATACACTGCCGATTTTGCAGGTTTTCCCACTTCCAAAGCACGTCGAGGTCTGTAATTTTTTTTATCATAGGTACACTTCAACTGTGAAAGACGGAATCTAAAACAAAAACCCTGAAAATCACATTGTATGATTTTTAAATAATTAAGTTTTTTTTTATTGCATGAAATAAGTATTTGATGCATCAGAAAAACAGAACTTAATATTTGGTGCAGAAACTTTTGTTTGCGATTACAGAGATCAGACGTTTCCTGTAGTTCTTAACCAGGTTTGCACAGACTGCAGCAGGGATTTTGGCCCACTCCTCCATACAGATCTTCTCCAGATCCTTCAGGTTTCAGGGCTGTCGCTGGGCAATACAGACTTTCAGCTCCCTCCAAAGATTTTCTATTGGGTTCAGGTCTGGAGACTGGCGAGGCCACTCCAGGACCTTGAGATGCTTCTTACGGAGCCACTCCTTAGTTGCCCTGGCTGTGTGTTTCGGTCGTTGTCATGCTGGAAGACCCAGCCACGCCCCATCTTCAATGCTCTTGTTGAGGGAAGGAGGTTGTTGGCCAAGATCTCACGATACATGGCCCCATCCATCCTCCCCTCAATACTGTGCAGTCGTCCTGTCCCCTTTGCAGAAAAGCATCCCCAAAGAATGATGTTTCCACCTCCATGCTTCACTGTTGGGATGGTGTTCTTGGGGTTGTACTCATCCTTCTTCCTCCAAACACGGCGAGTGGAGTTTAAACCAAAAAGCTCTATTTTGGTCTCATCAGACCACATGACCTTCTCCCATTCCTCCTCTGGATCATCCAGATGGTCATTGGCAAACTTCAGACGGGCCTGGACATGCGCTGGCTTGAGCAGAGGGACTTTGCGTGCGCTGCAGGATTTTAATCCATGACGGCGTAGTGTGTTACTTCTGGTTTTCTTTGATACTCTGGTCCCAGCTTTCTTCAGGTCATTGACCAGGTCCTGCCGTGTAGTTCTGGGCTGATCCCTCACCTTTCTCATGATCATTGAGGCTCCACGAGGTGAGATCTTGCATGGAGCCCCAGACCAAGGGAGATTGACTGTTGTCTTGAACTTCTTCCATTTTCTAATAATTGCGCCAACAGTTGTTGCCTTCTCACCAAGCTGCTTGCCTATTGTCCTGTAGCCCATCCCAACCTTGTGCAAGTCTACAATTTTGTCCCTAATGTCCTTGGACAGCTCTCTTGTCTTGCCCATTGTGGAGAGGTTGGAGTCTGATTGATTGAGTGTGGACAGCTGTCTTTTATGCAGATAACGAGTTCAAACATGTGCAGTTAATACAGGTAATGAGTGGAGAATGGGAGGGCTTCTTTAAGACAAAACTAACAGGTCTATGAGAGCCGGAATTCTTACTGGTTGGGAGGTGATCAAATACTTATTTCATGAAATAAAATGCAAAGTAATTATTTAAAAATCATATAATGTGATTTTCAGGATTTTTGTTTTAGATTCCGTCTTTCACAGTTGAAGTGTACCTATGATAAAAATTACAGACCTCTACGTGCTTTGTAAGTGGGAAAAACCTGCAAAATCGGCAGTGTATCAAATACTTGTTCTCCCCACTGTATATACATCAGTGAAGTGACAGGTTTTATTTGCTAGTACAGTCAACCCCCGCTTCATCGCGGTTCACCTATCGCGCCCCCGGTTCATCGCGGTTTTCCCTTGGAAGGAACATAACTAATTTTTTCTGCGGATTCCCCCAGTACATCGTGGTAATAATATATAAAATGTAAATTAATTAAGCAATAAATTATAACGCGTGGTGCTCGACCATTCACACAATGCACGAGACAAAGTTTCGCTTGTGAACTTCGAATATTTTCTACGTTTTTTTTTTCTCCAAGCCCCACGATGCCGCCCAAACGCCCTGCACATTCTAAGGCTTCTGGCAAGGAACCGAAGCGCCAGAGGAAGGTCCTGGGACGCTCCAGGAGAAGGTTAAGGTAAAGGTGCTCGATATATGCTTCGGGAAGGAAAAAGGTTTGCCGCCCTTGGACGAGCACTGCTCATACCCAGCACCTCAAAACCGACCAGACCAGACTAGTCGATCTCCGGCACCTCAAACCCAATCACTGCCAAACAGACCAGACCAGACTAGTCGATTTTTTTTGGGGGGGGGGAGGCGTCCATTTATCGCGGATTTTCACTTAGCGCGGGGAGGTTTGGAATGTAACCCCCGCAAGAAACGGGGGATTAATGTATTATATAATGGTAGGATTTCTTTTTTCTTTTATTTTATTTTTGTATACCTTGTCAAGGCTCGTATGAGAGCTAACACACAACTCACAGCAAGGGGGCATGAGACGAGGGGTGGGAGTGGAAGGGACAAAACAGTGGGGAACAGACACATTCGGTGACTGTGGAAGGGAGAGGGATGGGGATGGGACGGGGAACATGGCGAAGAGAAGATGGACATTACAGGGACTTTCAGGAAGGAAAGCAGCGGAATTGAAGGGAAGTGGGCTTGGGTGGATTATCGGGGGTAGAAAAGATCGAGGATTTGGATGGGGGAAGATAAGAGGTGGTGGTGAACAGCTGTTTTGAAAGCCTGGAGGGAAGAATGGGAAAGAATAGAGTGAGGAAGTTTATTCCAAAGGCGGGAAAAAAGAGGAATGAAAGAGTGAAGATGAGCAGTGATTCGTGATTTTGGTAGTTTTACCAGAAGGGGGTTGTTGGCGGACCTTGAGCGCCCTGTGGAAATGTGGTGGGGACAAATCGCAGAGACAGCAGGGGGGGCAAGGCTGGAGAGGAGTCGGTAGAAGACAGAAAGACCACCGACCAACCTGCGGTTATTAGTGAGAGGCCCAAAGACTCGGCTTCATTGCGGGAGATGCCGATGATCTTAAATGCCCTGTTTTTGACAGCGTGAAGCCGAGAAAGGTGGGAGGCAGGAGCACCAGCCCAGAGGGGAGAGCAGTACTCCATCAGGCTACGGACAAAAGCTTTGTAAGTGCTCAGGAGCTCAAGAGGGCTGAGGAAGGACTTTGCATGACGGAGGATTCCCAGTCGGCGACTGGCTTTTGAGGCGAGGTTGGAAATGTGACTTTCCCAGGAAAGGTCATGGCAGATAGTGAGACCCAGAAGCTTGAAAGAAAAGACTTCTTCCAGAGGATTGTTGAGAAAGTGGATGGGGGGGTTTTCTAAACGGTCCTTTCGAAGAGACATTGTGAGAGTGTGAGATTTGTCTGGATTGAAAGACATGTTCCACGTGTTGGACCAGTTTGTGATTTTATCCAGATCTGCAGTGAGCGAAGAAGCTGCTGCTTGCCGGTCTGAGGGATGACAGATGGTATGGCAGAGGGTGGAGTCGTCGGCAAAGAGAAATAGAGCATTTTTCCAGAGAGTCAGAGAGATCATTGATGAAAAGCAGAAAAAGAACAGGGCCCAGAACGCTACCTTGAGGAACTCCAGCCTGCACAGGAAGAGGGGATGAAAGAACTCCATTTAGGGCCACACGTTGACTGCGACAGGAGAGGAAGTCTGCGAGCCATGAGTGGAGATGGCCTTGAATACCATGGGAAGAGAGTTTGGTGAGTAGTGCAGGGTGCCAGACTGTGTCAAAAGCACGTGATAGGTCCAGGGATACGGCTCGGATTTCCTGTCTGGCATTGAGGACCTCCATCCATTGTTGGGAGAGCAGAAGCAGCATATCCAGGGTCGAGTGACCTGGTCTGAAACCAAATTGATGATTGGAAATCAAGCCATTGGAGAAGAGGAAGGATTTCATATCTGAAGCGATGATGGATTCCATCACCTTGCTGATGATTGGGAGAAGGCTGATTGGTCTGTAGTTACAGGGATCTGTTTTTGCACCTTTATTATGCAGGGCAGTGATGTTAGCAGATTTCCAAGCAGATGGCAGATGACCTTGGGCAAATGAGAGGGTGAATATAACAGAGAGAGGGTGAGCAAGAGCAGAAGAGCAGGCTTTGAGGACACGTGGGCTGATGCCGTCTGGACCGGTTGCAGAATCTGACTCGAGGTTTGAAAGCAAGCTCTCCACCTTGTCAGGAGAAAAGGATACAGAGTCCAGGGACAGTTGGGTGCGACTGGGAAAGTGGGTAGAGATAGTGATGGGTTTAAGACACAAGATTTAGCTGCAAACACCGAGTTTAGACATTCAGCTTTATCACGTGCGGTATCAGCAGTGCGGCCATTTGAGGTAAGGGAGGGGATGGAGGGGGAACATACACCAGAAACAGATTTGATTAAACGCCACCAGGATTTTGAGGAGGGAGAGAGGTTTGAGAGTTCAGACTTGAGATGAGAAAGATGTTGTTTTCTGGCTCTCCTGAGGGTAGATACACACTTGTTCCGAGCTTTATGGAAGGAACTGAGATTGCCCTCAGTTGGGTTTGCTTTCCATGAGGCAAAGGCAAGTTTCAGGACAACTGCCTCGCCACAAGCTTCAGTAAACCAAGGGTGGGAGGAAGGGTAGGACAACTGAACACGAGAGGGGATAAATCTGTGCATGAGGGAGAGCAAGTTTCTTTGAAAGAATTCCCAGGATGAGTTGATGTTTGAGAAAGTAGTGATAGGAGACCAGTCTGTAAGTTTGATGGCTGCTCGGAGACCCTGCCAGTCGGCTTGAGTGAAATGCCAGACTCGACGGCGGTGAGGTGGTTCTCCGATAATAGCCGGAGAGATGTCCACTTTGACAAGGATGTGGTCAGAAGAACCAATTGGAGCGATCTTTGAGATCTTGATGTGAATGAAGAACCCTTCCTCTCCCTGCCCCCTCCAACAAATGCACAATTTGATAGAAATGGCGAAAAGCAGAAAGATTGTTTTTTGTTTTTTTGTGGTCATCAATATATTTTGTGTTCAGAAATTTGTTACATGGTGAACTTTTGACAATTGCTTCGAAATTCAACAACCATAACATGATATTGCTGACAACCATTTGTAGGTTTATAATTTGGGATTGATCAATGGAAGCAGTTTTTATTTTATTTTAATATTCTCTTGCAGGTGAAGAGCCAACTGAAATGGACGTGCTCGACTTGGCGAGGGATATGTTTGACAAAATGGCTATCTACCTGCAGGGAGAGATCACGGGTGTGCCACGATGCTAATTTAAGTGATTGATAAAGCCTGTTGAGCTAAAACAGGAAACCTCATGGTGATAGTACCACAAATCTCGTCATTATAGAAGCAAAAAAACTCGTGAATATGTTAGAAGAAACCTTGTGATTATGGAACCCGAAATTACATGATATTGATAGCACCACAATCATCATGATTTTCAACGGATTTTATTTGTGAAAGTAACAGCAGTGCAGCTGATATTTAATACCTTTTTCAGGTACGTCTGATGACTATCAGCTGTTGAGCCAGCTGACTAACGTGTCAACCAGGCGAGTGCAAGCAATGGGCGAAACGGCGATGGCGGTTTCTGTAGCGATGAGGAAGCTCAATGAGCAGTGTGAGTGGGTGCGGAGGGAAGTATTTTAGGTTGTTTGTTTGTTGTTTTTTTGAGATGAGGAAAATGTTGGCAATTTTTTTTTTTTTTTTTTCTCAAACGTTAACCTTGCAGACTCGTATTTCGTTTTTATTCCCTGGAAGAGCTTGTGTGAATTTTTCGTGCTCAGTTATTGATACAATGTCTTTGTGCAACATCATTGCCATTGATGTTTTGTATGTAGCCTGTGGCTGCGCTGGTGCATCATTTTCTGGGAGTACAGGTGTGCCGCTGATGTTGTGCCCCTATTACCAGTACACTGGTACTCATTTCGCCGACCTCGGAAGGACGACTTTAACACCTGATGTTAATTGAATAGAGGGGAAAGGGGCTCAAACTCAAGAACTTAGGCTCCTAAGCAAGTCACCTTGGCAGTTAAGCCAACACCAGGCATATTGCCTTTGAGAAAAATCTAACATGATACCAATCCTCTCAAAGTCTAGCACTTTGTCCTGGGATCAACGGAGCCTTTCTCGTGAGTTTTAAAAATCAGATGAAGAAACTTGTCAGATTTCTTGGGTTTATTTATTTATTTTAAAGATTTCTTCATCTTGATGAGAATTTTTCTTGATTTATTTGTCCAGAAGCTTGAGGCTGCCCTTTGTTAAAAGTCACAAGAAGCTCTCCCATATGGGCTGGTGCACTCAAATGTGATTCTACTTTCAACTTGACCCACACAATGTTGATTCCAAACTAATTGCTTTGTGGTCTCACAATTCATCCCATTGTTTGGTCTTTACTGCTACTGGGTATTGCATTTGGTTCCATTTGTCTGTCTGTCTGTCTTTGTTTGTCCACACATCGACAAAATTTTCAGCATAGGAGCGACTTACCCCTGTAGAATATTTTAATGATAATGATGACATCATAGGTCATGTGGTGTGGCAGCCACGTTGGAAAAACTTTGAACCTCTGTATCTCTGAAACCACACCAAGGAAAGAATTGAAAGTTAGCACAGAGCAAGTACTCCTCATGGGGAATGTGATTTATTATTATTATTTTTCATGATGTCATAGGTTCCTTCGTTATGACATCATAATTGCATATGTAGAACGCTACATCTGATCAGTATGAAAATTTTTGAGGGTCATTTTGGGATAAAATGGTCCACAGAAAATAATTTAATGACATTACGAGTCATGTGATTTGGCAGCCATATTGTTTCTTTTGTTTTTGTTTTTTTTAACCTTCAAAAATCTCTGAAATGGCAAAGCAGATCGAGGCGAAACTTTACATGTATGACCGCCTATCCACGAGGTACAAAAGTTTCACACATATGAAGTCATAGGTCATATGGTTTGGCAGCCATATTGGATTTACCATAAAACCGATTAAAAAAAATCTTCTCCAGAACGACTATAGATTGAGGGGAAACTTCACACAAATGCTCCACAAGCTATAGGTGTGCATGTTTGTTAAGGAATAATTAATAGGTCACATGGTTTGGCAGCCATATTGGATTGAAGAAAAATATTAAATAATGTTTTCTCTGGAATTGCTTAATCAATCGACATGAAACTTCACATTTATGATCTACTGGTGATGGGGAATAGATGTTTTAAATTACAACTTGTTCCGATGCATGGTCTGGCAGCTAGAATTATAAAATCTTTTGATCTGGGTTCTTTTTGAATAAGGTTCACTTGGCTATGCCTGGATGGGTTTGAGGGTAGAGGAGAAGCAGTTGAAATGTGAATCCAATCCAGGTTCCTCCTGATGACGTCATCTTTGCTTTTTGCTTGTTTCGGTTCCTTCTGATGACTCCAATGCGTGACTGTACCTATTTGGTCTTCCATTTGATTTGAATTTAATTGATTTTAATTCTATTCAAAATTCAGTTGAATAATCATAAAAAAACATCATGGGTCAGGGTCAGGTGTCCAATCAAAGCGAGACGTCTTGATACCCAGCAGTTATAAAAGTGGCAGTTCTAGTTATGTCTCATTAATTATGCAACACACCAGTACACAAACGCCACATAAAACAAGTCATGGCGA
>NC_140970.1:89042991-89045491 GCF_056783735.1 Eptatretus burgeri | reverse complement strand
AAATGGTGTTGGGGTAATCCTGAAGGAAGATGATGTCAAGAGGGTATTGGAGGTGAGGAGAGTGTCTGACCGAGTGATGAGTGTGAAGTGGGAAATTGAAGGGGTGATGATGAATTTCATCAGTGCATATGCCCCACATATGGGGTGTGAGATGGAGTATAAAGAAAATTTCTGGAGTGAGTTGGATGAAGTGGTGGAGAGTGTATCCAAGGATGAAAGAGTGGTGAATGTAGCAGATTTCAATGGGCATGTTTGGGAAGGGAATAAAGAGGATGAGGAGGTGATGGGTAGGTACCGTCTCAACAAGAGAAATGTGGAAGGGCAAATGGTGGTAGAGTTTGCATAAAGAATGCAAATGGAAGTGGTAAATACGTATTCCAAGAAGAAGGAGGAACACAGGGTGACATACAAGAGTGGAGGAAAGTGCACACAGGTGGATTACATCTCAAGCAGCAGATGCAACCTGAAAGAGATTAGTGACTGTAAGGTGGTGGCAGGGGAGAGTGTTGCTCGACAGCATCGATTAGTGGTCTGTTGGATAACTTTAGAGGTGAGGTTGAGGAAGAGAGTGAGGGCTGAACCAAGGACCAGATGGTGGAAGCTGAAGGAGGAAGATTGTTGCGTGAAATTTAGCGTGGAGGTGAGACAGGCGTTGGATGGTGGTAAAGATGGGTGGGATGATTGGGCAACTACAGCAGAAGTGGTGAGGGAGATAGCTGGGAAGGTACTTGGTGTGACATCTGGACAGAGGAAGGAAGGTAAGGAGACTTGGTGGTGGAACGAGGAAGTACAGGAAAGTATAAGGAAGAAGGGGTTGGCGAAAAGGAAGTGGGATAGTCAGAGAGATGAAGAAAGTAGGCAGGAGTGCAAGGAGTGGCGGCGAAAGGCAAAAAGAGAGGTGGCAAAGGCCAAGGAAAAGGCATATGACGAGCTGCATGAGAAGTTGGATACAAAAGAAGGGGAAAAGGATTTATACCGTTTGGCAAGACAGAGGGACCGAGCTGGGAAGGATGTGCTGCAGGTTAGGGTGATAAAGGACGCAAATGGGAATGTGCTGACGAGCGAGGCGAGTGTGTTGAGAAGGTGGATGGAGTACTTTGAGGAGCTGATGAATGAAGAAAATGAGAGAGAGAAGGTTGGAAGAGGTGGAGATAGTGAATCTGGAAGTGGGGTGGATCAGGAAGGATGAAGTGAGGACTGCTCTGAAGAAGATGAAAAGTGGAAAGGCGGTTGGCCCAGATGGTATACCAGTGGAGGCATGGAAGTGCTTTGGAGAGATGGCAGTGGGGTTGTTAACCAGATTGTTTCATAAGGTCTTGGAAAGTGAGAGGATGCTGGAGGAGTGGAGATCAAGTGTACTGGTTCCGATTTTCAAGAATATTAGGGTGATGTGCAGAGCTGTGGAAATTACAGAGGGATAAAGTTGTTAAGCCTCACCATGAAGGTGTGGGAAAGAGTCGTGGAAGCGAGGTTGAGAGGAGAGGTGATGATCTGTGAGCAGCAATATGGGTTTATGCCAGGAAAGAGCACCACTGATGCAATGTTTGCTTTGAGAATGTTGATGGAGAAGTATAGGGAAGGCCAGAAGGAGTTACATTGTGTGTTTGTGGATTGAGAGAAAGCTTATGAGAGGATGCCAAGAGAGGAGTTGTGGCATTGTATGAGGAAGTCGGGAGTGGTGGAGAAGTATGTGAGGATCGTGCAGGACATGTCTGAGAAAAGTGTGACAGCGTGAGGTGTGCGGTGGGATTGACGGACCGGTTTAATGTAAAAGTGGGATTGTACCAAGGATCGACTCTGAGCCCTTTCCTGTTTGCAATGATGATGGACAGGTTGACGGACGAGATCAGACTGGAGTCTTCATGGACTACGATGTTTACAGATGACATCATGATCTGTCGGGAGAGTAGGGAGCAGGCTGAGGTGAGCCTCGAGAGGTGAAGGTACACACTGGACAGAAGGGGAATGATAGTCGGAGTAAGACAGAGTCCATGTGCGTAAATGAGAGGGAGGGTGGTGGTATGGTGCGGTTGCAAGGAGTTGAGGTGGGGAAGGTGGATGGGTTTAAATGCTTGGGATCAACTGTCCAAAGTGAAGGAGAGTGTGGGAGAGAAGTGAAAAAGATAGTGCAGGCAGGATGGAGTGGGTGAAGAGTTGCACGAGTGATTTGTGACAGAACGGAAGCTGCAAGAGTGAAAGGGAAAGTATATAAGACGGTAGTGAGACCAGCTATGTTGAATGGTTTGGAGGCGGTGGCACAAACAAAAAGACAGGAAGCTGAGCTGGAGGCGGCAGAGTTAAAGATGCTGCGATTCTCGTTGGGAGTGACGAGTATGGGCAGGATAAGGAATGAGTATATTAGAGGGACAGCGCAGGTAGGACGGTTTGGAGACAAAGTGAGAGAGGCGAGATTGAGATGGTTTGGACATGTGCACATGAGGGAAGCGGAGTATATCGGGAGAAGGATGCTGAGGATTGAGCCGCCAGGCAGGAGGAGAAG
>NC_140970.1:88965491-89040491 GCF_056783735.1 Eptatretus burgeri | reverse complement strand
CAAGCCCGACACCAATGGGGGGGCCTCAGTCGCAGAACCAGTGAGGGAACTCAGAAGACAAGATGCAAGGGATTTCAAGATAGATGAGATGAGTGAGGGGAGATCGGAGATCGACACACAGATTCGCTCCTTCGCTCGCTTTCTTTCCAACTTTTCTCTACGACTTTCATTTCCAAATTTCTTCTTCTTTACGTTCTCCATCATTCCGACTTTCCAACTCACTTGTGGTGGCTCTTACATACACACATGGATGACACACACAGCCTGGTGCACTTTCAATGCAGCCCGGTTGTAGTTACGCCACCCGTCTACACAAGTGCCGTTCCCCCCGCCGCACCGGCTGATATTCCCACTCGGCTGCACATTCCATCAAGTCAGTCCAAAACCAGAGCGCCCCCAGCCCACGTGGCATGAACGCAGTGGCAGGAGAGACCCGGGCGAAGGCATGTAGGAGGCAAGCCGGGATCTAGAACAATTGTGTGGCCACAATTCCTGTTACTACAATTTCTCACCTCTCTCTCTCTCTCTCTCTTAGGTGTCTGTTGCCTTTTGTTTTAGAAGTGTGTAGTAATTGTTCTAAAGCATCCGATGGTGGGTATATCACGTAGCGAATATTATGTATCTGTGAATAGTATGAAATTGCTTGCATTGCCCATCGTGAGTTTTCCCAACTGCCCTTTCCCTCACCAATTCCTGCTTGTTGAATAAATCAATGAGAGTTTCTATCATGTCTTGACTTATCCTGCTCAGATTTAATCTGGGATCGCGCTCCTTGGGTAATTGGCCCAAGTGATTAATCGGTCTGAAAAACGATAGGGGCAGCGTGTAATGCTGGTTCACTTAGCCAATTAATATTTGTTACGCAGTCGCAGGCACGGTTCCCCATCTGCGACAATCATCTCACAGGTACGGTAAACTGACCCCAAGCCTGAAGATCCAGCCAGAAGTGAGTGTTGTAGACGGCGTCCGTGGTCTTCTGCTAGACACGTCGTGTTTCGTAGTTATTCGGGCCATGTCCGTGACAATATACAAGACATTTCACTCCTTGGGTTAAAGGATGAATGAAAACATTCCAAGCATACCAAAGTTTTTTTAATTTATTCCACATAGCTAATGTCAAAATTCTATCAGACCATCACTCATTTGTAATCGGTTAAAGCAGCAACAGCAGTGTGCAAAGGAGCTGATGAAACAAAGGATGCACAAATTTAAGAATCGATGTGGGAATAAGAGGCTGTGACGAGCATTCAAGCGGGTGTTGGGAGAGGCAGCTAAACACAAGGTTGTGACATGTAACAATGAGGCTCATGTGAAAGTGCAAAAGTTTCAGAGGTTGGTGCTGATTCATGTCTGACTGTTGGCTGGGGTCGGGTCACCTTGACTTCCTTCACGTGGGGGGCACTGTGGTGTCGGGGTTACACAGTTTCACTGTGTCAGTGAGTTTAACTGTTTACCAAGGAGCCATCTGCATATTGTGTACTTTGGAGAAGAGACTATGAGGGGGAAAATAGAAGGAAAGGAATAGAAAGGAACGAGATAGTTATGAAAAAGAGAAACGAGGTCAAACCTTTCTGCCATTTTAATGTACACAATGTGCAAATGGCCCCCAAAACAACAGCACAAGAGAAATATTGGTCGTGAAGAAATATGCAACAAGAAAGAAACGAACAGTTTGTTGTGGCTTGCTCAAAGAGAAACTGGCCTCAAAAGTCCTCCAAATCTTCATTGTTACCAAAAAAAATAGAAAGAATCACAAGTCATGTTGGCCTGCAATTACAATCGGCGAGCACGTTATATTATCCAGCTCGTGGTTCGGCCGCTCAAAAAGGCATCACGCGTGCCATTGCACTGCTCTTTAAGATTATATGTGGTCGTGGATAAGCGGAGGTGTAGTTCCTGCTCTGATGATTTGTGCTGTCATGCCCTGTTCTAATATCTCGTTGATGGATAAGCAGCAAAGTGCCAGAAAAAAATAATAAAAAATGTGGAATACATGCTTGTTTTGACAAATTATGGCCATAATATTTATTTTTATGTGGGCTTGTGGAGGTGGGGTGAGGGGGGTTGGTGGAGAAGGGGGCGGAGGAGGTTGCTGTTAAAATATGGCACAGATTGAGAAAAAGGAGAGGATGTACCCTGGCCTTGATAGGTGGAGGAACGGAAGTTCGTCATCATCATCCTTGGCTGTGCATTAGCGCACGCTCTGACAGGCACGACTGTGCCACTGATGCAGTGCCCACTTGTAGGTTAGGACAGCAATTTGTAATAATGATCATCGTGCCAGCGATACCTTGCCTACTATTCGCAAAGGACAACGTAGGATCTTCAACGTCCACTAACTAATGCTGGCTGACGGAACACCCTGTTTAATTAACATCCATCTGAGGGACGACACACACAATCACCTGGGAATGGAAGTTGAGAGTAATGGGATGAATGGGGCTGGTTAAAATCAACATTGTTCACCCGATAGATATCCCTAAATGTTAATGCTCAAATTAAACACTCAATTTAGCAACAACGTTCGTCTGCGTGCGGGACATAGTGGCAGCCAACAAGCCAAGTTTTCTGAACTAGTTAAAACCTCTTTTCCCAACAGCTTTCCCTAAATCTACCATAATGTGAAATGTCCACAGATTCTCTCCACTGACCTCTGTTCCTCACCTCCCACCCCACAATCCTTTTACTCATCACTACAAATGTTGACTTGTAACCAAAATGCATTGAAATTGGGGGAGGAAATCAGTAAGACAACTTTTATTCTCAATTATCTTACATGATCGAACATTAAACCAGGACAGCAGCATGATGTCACACTTGTGCAGGATGCCATGAAGTCGAGCGAGTGGATTACATCATGATACCATGTTGCTTCAATTGTGGGTCACAATTTTGGGTTGATAAAATGTTGAAGCAAAACCAAATTACGAGTTGCTTCGAAACTGGAAGAGCATTCATGGGGCTGATGAGTGAATGTGTATAAAGTTTTAAAACGAAAGTAAGAGCAGGAAAGCATGTCATCACAAATATTTAGAAGATGCTGTAATTAAATGCCTGCAAAATTTATTTCAGATCCAGATGTCAGTCACAAACTTGGTTCCGATTTGAGGCGACCTGTGCAGTGGATCGGTCCCGATCTAATTCGCACACCTTGACATGGATCTGGTTCCGCAATACCGCAGCACGTAGCACCATGGCCTTGGTTCGACGCTGGAAATCGCGGCCGGTTTGCAAGGATCGTTCGAATGTTGTGCTGCGTGCGTCAACGTCACGTGCATACAAAGTCTGAACCACCACATCAGGAGAGAAATTATGAAAAAGAGATTGGAGGGGGTAAAGGTACAAAATTCAAAAGTGAACGGGGATGGAATGAAAAAAATCGTTGGGGAAAAAAAAAAAAAAAAACATAATAATTAGTGAATGGCAAATCGATTACAGAATAAACAAAAGAGCAAGAGCAAAGCGAGGAAAATGTGATAATAAAGATTGGTCACCTTGCTGTGGGAGTCAATGCGGGCGCTCACCAACCCATCGAGGATCAGTCGACTGACCTCATCTTCCAAACTGGCCAACGAACTGTTGAAGGCTGCCGCCATCTTGTGCATGTCGGCGGACAAGTATGGACTGAAGTACTGCCACACAACACCCGCAGCATGCTCCTGTCAGCATCTATTCCAACTGTTTCAATTGCAAGATGCAATCAAAGCGCCCAATCAAATGATTTCAGAGCATTGGTGGAGACGGCCGACAGAGAGACTCGCATAATGAATCCACATATATTCCCATATCTATTATGAGATTAAACGAACCTGGATAAGAGCGCGGCTGCGAATCTGCCCGTAGAGGGTACAAACGTGTGGAGCGAGATACATGTCCAGTAGAAGGTTGTCCTGCATACAAAACAAGTGCCATGGACACACATGTCAATCGTTTACGATACGATCTACTGCTAGGATCTCACATCATCTGCCGCGTGGATATCATAAAAATATCTGCAAAGTACGGCAATCCTAAAGCTCTCGAGTGCACGAAACAATCTCTCCGCTCACCCTCATGTCGTCAAGCATGCGAAGACAACAGGCGTATTTGGACTCGTAGAAATGGAAAATGACATCACGAACTTGTGGCTCCAACTCCAGAAAGAGCTTGAAGGAACTGCAAAATAATGCAGAAATCCCTCAATGTCTCTTGCGATTCTATGATAATGTCAATGCTAAAAATTACTCCAATTTATCTTCTCTCTTATCCCCACATTTGATGTAAACCGAATTTTGGGATCTTTCTCAAGCCATGGTTTGTGTTGACTCTTTATCAAAGTAATGTATAAATATACCCCATGGTTCGTGTGCAAAGGTTTCGTATGCGCAGACGACCGGCTTGGAATGACTGAGCGCAAACGACCGGTTCAGAATGCCGGAGCGCAAACGACCGGCTCGGAATGACGAAGCGCAAACGACCGGCTCGGAATGACGGAGCGCAGCGGTTGTTGTTGTTGAATTAAATCCATGCTGTTGTGAAAACGCGTTATACGAGGGTCATTATATATATATATATATATATATATATATATATATATATATATATATATATATATATATATATATATATATATATATATATATATATATATATATATATATATATATATATATAGTTGTGAATTCGCGCCCGCCGGCGTGCGAGCGGCCACGTAACTCGAATCGCGGCACGTCGTCCACCGGACGGACAATTCTGTCGTGACCCTCTCGGACTAACGCCGGGAACTAGTCACGGGTGGGCCTTTCGGCCTCACCACGATCGTGCCAATCGGCCCCCCGCGTGGGATAGGGTTGTTCGCCAAATTCGACCTACCTAAGTACCCACACGGAGGGTAGACCGGGCGATCGCACCTCGCCGCAGGTCGACTCCTGACACGGGCCACTTTAAGCGGCCCGTTCCGTACTATCGGGATAACCGAGCGGTGTTATCGTCAACCTCGACGGTTCCGATTAATTATCGGGCGTATTTAGCCAACTACCAACCCTTTACGTGAAGTAAGATGGAGATTCAATGAAAGAAAAGACAAAGCAAAACGGAAAAAACAGTTCAACATGAGGCACATTTATTCCGCGGCACACGGAAAGCACACATACAATTACAACAATTATGCACCAAAAGCAATTGCAACAAAAGAAACACAACAATGCAGATCTACAACCGACTACGCGAGCACACGGCAACACTTACACAGTTTTACTTTACAGACGGCGCCGACATCACATATACTCAAAAGCAAAAGAAAAAGGGCCACCCTCAACGACAAGGGGACAGACGGGGCCTGTGGGCGCGAGACCGGGTGGAGCCGCAAATGTGGCGGCGGTGCCCCGACTCCGCGCTCCTCCGCGGGTTTCGTTGGCACTGCTTGGAATGGGGTGGGAACGGGGCCCCCTTTCCGCACTATCTCAGCGCGGGGGGGGGGGGGGGGAGGAAGGGGGGAATTGTTGATGCTCTGGGGAAAGAGGATAGCTGGTTTGCTTGGGTCCCGCGACGAGCGACTCCACTGCGACCTCGACCGCGCTCCCGGCTTCCCCTCTCTGCAGCTCCCCGACAGACTCCGAACCCCGACAGACTGCCTCTCCTCCAGACCCGTCTTGACTGCTGCTGCCACACTCCGCCGCCGCCACACCTCTCCAACTCGCCCGAGCCCAAAACTCTCTGCCGCTGCCACACTTCTCCAACTCGCCCGAGTCCAAAACTGACTGAATTCGCCCCGCGCTCGGCGCTTTATAGTACGGCAGGAGAACCCATATGCAAATTTCCGGATCAGGATGAGCTCGGGGGCGGAGCCACACTGGCCCATTGGACGGAGGAAAAGTGGGCGTGAACCTCCCCTGATCCTCGAATTTGCATATATCGATTCTACTCCGACGCGCCTGGAGGCGGGGCCAAATCGCCCCGCGCTTGCTGATAGGACGGATCAGAAGTGGGCGTGTATCATTCCTGATCCGACTTTTCCTCGGAAAGGCCGCTTTTTGCACCCGCGGCTCAGCGCGCGTCCCGCACGAGGCCAGGACAGCCTGACGCTCGGCGTTCACAAGTGGTGCGGGAATGGCCGCAGAAGGAGAGGCGAATGTGGTGGAGGGTTTAAAGTGGTGGTCGCTGGCCACGGTGACGCTTGGAATGGCGGTGATGCGATGGTTGCGGGATGGTGTGCTGTGAAGGTAAAGGTCGTGGCTGTTGGCGTTGTTGTTGTGAAGCGGCGTTGCGGTTGGTGGTTGTTGTGTGATGGCGGTTGAGACGTGGTTGGTTCAAAATAAAGATAGAACAGAAAAACGGCTATCTTAAAGGGTCGCAGCCCGAATGAATCACATTTATTCCCTCTAAACAACGGGTTTGGGGCTAACTACACATGTACTTACAGAGATATCTCACCTACGGGACCTGAATGGTGGTTTGCGAATTACCTCAACCACAACAATATATATATATATATATATATATATATATATATATATATATATATATATATATATATATATATATTTACATAGTTTATTACAATTGACCCCTCCCACACTCCTCCAGCCGAAGAAGCTGCGTAAAGCAACCCAAGAAGACCTACACAAGGTTCGTGCTAACACTGTTTCAAACCCTTCCCAGAGTTCCTCAACAACTATAAAGACATCCACACATTTTACACACATGAGAATCCCAATACTATACACCCCCTCAGCCACCGGACCGGTTTCATCGCTAATTGGCGAATTATCAGTGATAGCGTCGACAGAAATGCATTCCAACAGAAATGTGTGTGTGTGTGTGTGTGTGTGTGTGTGTGTGTGTGTGTGTGTGTGTGTGTGTGTGTGTGTGTGTGTGTGTGTGTGTGTGTGTGTGTGTGTGTGTGTGTGTGTGTGTGTGTGTGTGTGTGTGTGTGTGTGTGTGTGTGTGTGTGTGTGTGTGTGTAGATATTGTTATGGCTGTGGAAATTCGCATTACACCATAAAGGGTCCTCAGATGAGATATATCGGTAAGTCCATGTGCAGTTAGCCCAAACCCATTGTATAGAGGGAATACATGTGATCCATTCGGGCTGCGATTCTTCAGTTAGCTGTTTTTCTTTTGCCGTGGTTATTTTGGTGCAAGAACAACAACGAACATCGCCACAACCAACATCTTAACGATCACGCCATTCACACCACGACACCACCTTCCACAACTACGCTACCACCATCTTCGCCACTCCCCATTCAACGAGCACCGTGCGGTCACGATCTCCGTGAGACCGATGAAAGGAGCGGAGTGGCAGCAGCAACAAGGGTGCGAAGAGGCATCTCCCGCCCAAAACTCCCGCTTAAATATCTCCCGCCCAAAACGCCCGCGCAAATATCTCCCACCCGAATCTTCCTTCCCTCGTCGTCCGAAGTGAGAAAGGGGGAGGGCTGGCGCGTCCTCTCCTGATTGGCGGATGCGCAGTGTGACGCGGCCGAGGAGAGGAACGCCCCCCTTCGCGGCATTTTCTGGAAGCGTCTCGAAGGAAGGACGAGCCAAGAATGGGGCGGGGCATGGGGCGGAGCCACACCCTCCAAAAGGTGTGGGTGTGGAGAGTCCCTGAATGAGTATTGTCGAGAGTTGTTGGAAAGTCCCTGCTTATGGTTCGTTCGTTCGGAGGAAGAGGTTGAGGTTCTGTTCGTTCGTTGGGGTCTGGTCGTGGTCGGGTGAAGGTCGTCAAATTGGCGCAGGTCGTCGAATTGCCACAGGTTGTCGAACCTGGTCCCTGGTGATTGTTCCTGGTCGGAGGGTCGTTCGGAGCCGACGCAGTCCCGAGACCCCGCGAGTGGGACGGAACGCCAGCCATCCCCCCCCCCCCCGTCCGCACCGAGATAGCGGCGAAAACCCGGCCCATTCCCCCAAAACCCCGTCTGAGCTATCGGGCGGACGAAACATGCAGGCGCGAGGCACGGGCCCAGTGGACCACGCCGGAGGGACTCGGAGTTGCGGTCGCCAAGGGCTGGACGACGCGCTCAGGGAAGTCGCGACTTCCTTTTCTTTTGGGGTTTTGTGTAAATGTCTGTGGGTGGCGCCAGTCTTGAGAAGTAGAACTGTTTTAAGTGTTGCTGTGTGAATTGCCTTATTCGGTTGTAGATCTGCGTTGGTTCTTTGCTGCGTTTCTCTTTGCATAAACGTATACGTGTATTGCTTTTGTTCCTTTGTTTTACTGTAATATACGTGCCTTCCGTGAATAAATGTGCTTGTCCAATTGTTCCCCGTTTCGCTGTGTCCTTTCCTTTGTTTGAATCTCCATCTTGCATCACGTAAGGGATTAATAGTGGGTTTTAACAGCTGGTAATTAATCTGAACCGTCAAGGTCGACAATAACTCCGCTCTGTTATCCCTGCAGCACGGAACAAACCGCTTAAGCGGTTCGTGTCTGGAGTCGACCTGTGGCGTGGTACAATCTCTCGGTAATCTACCCGCGCGAATAATTAGGTAAATCGATGATTCGGCGATCGGACCCTGTAGCATGTGGGTAGAGTACGGACAAGGTTGTGGTGCGCTTGGAACACACACGTGACTCGTTTTCGGCGTTGATCCGGAAAGTCACGACTGAATTGCACGTTCGGTGGGCGAAGCGGCCGCTATTGGTTACACGCGGTCGTTCGCACGCCGGCGGGGCGCGAATTCACAATATATATATATATATATATATATATATATATATATATATATATATATATATATATATATATATATATATATATATATATATATATATACACACACACCTTGGTGCCCCGAGAATCCGAACGCCCCATTGTTTGAACAAATTGGAATCCGAACAATTTTTTCGAGAAAATTTTGCCCTAAAAACCGAACACATTTTCGAAAACCGAACACAAGGTGGCATTCATGTTTGTTCACGTGCGTCTCCCCCGCCTGTTCGACCCGCATCTTCGTGCTTTGTTCATTCAGTTCGTCGGTGGAAGTACTCGTGAAAGCATCTCTCGTGTGTCGATCGCTACTTTACCTCGTGTTTTCATCTTCATTTGGGAATTTTTTTTCAATTACCACCCTTGTGCATTCACCATGGCACCCAAGAAGAGCAGTGAAGCAAATAGGAATAAGAGGAAGTCCGTGAGAACGACAATTGAGTTGAAGAAAGAACTTATCGCTAAGCATGAAAGTGGTATGCGTGTGTCTGATCTCGCTGCCATGTTCGAGCTGCCGAAATCGACTGTGTGCAGGATTCTGAAAAATAAAGAAGCGATAAAAGCGCGAAAACCCGTCATGAAGCGAACTCATTCAATGAACCCCTCTGACGAATCAGCTTTAACGAACTGAACGTTGTTTTCGCGAGCATGGTAGTGACGTCATGCTGCGTCACCCAATCGCTTCACCTCTTGATTCTCTCCCGTGGAACCGTGCGGTGAAAACAGCACGTTTGTGTCTCCACAGAGTGTACTGGGATAGAAAACACCATTGGTGCTTTATGGTCAATTACATACCTCCACCAGGCTGAAGAGTTTACGTTTTGGATCCCAATGGCCACTGATAGGCCGGAGCTGCATCCAGACCTGATGGAAGAAGCGACAACGCTCCTGCTCATCCCCAGGCTTGGAAAAAGATTCATGACCCACAAAAGGTCATTTACTCATCTTATTTTACCTTAAACCTGGGTAATTTCAGTTGAAAGTGTCTTGAAAGTGGGTTTTCTTGGGGTCCAGGAACGGATTAATTCACTTTCCATTATTTCTTATTGGGAAAATAGTTTTGGAATCCGAACTTTTTGGAATCCAAACAGCCTATTGGAACGAATTAAATTCGGATTCTGGGGGCACCACTGTATGTATGTATATATATATATATATATATATATATATATATATATATATATATATATATATATATATATATATATATTGTTGTGGTTACCAAATTCGCAAACCACCATTCAGGTCCCTTAGGTGAGGTATCTCGGTAAGTACATGTGTAGTTAGGTCCAAACCCGTTGTCTAGTGGGAATACATGTCATTTATGCGAGCTGCGACTCTTCAGGATAGCCGTTTTTCTTTTACTATCTTTATTTTGGACCAACCGCCATGATTACCACCACAATCACAACATCAACCACCAACCACAACGCCACTTCACCACAACCGCCACGACCTTCCCGTCACACCTCGCAACCGTAGCATCGCCACCGTTCTTGCCCCGCTGTGGGTACCGGTGTTGGACTCGTGCAGAGCGCGCGTCGAACAGCGTGTACAAAATCACGGATTTTGTGCTTCAAAAACGGATCAAAAACGACACACGCCCACTTTTTGCCATCCAATCGGTGAGCGAGGGCGGGTGGCCCCGCCTCCAGGACGATCGATATATGCAAATTTGTGGATCAAAAAGCCTTCACGCCCACTTTTTCTCGGGCCAATGGGGAGCGAGGTGAAAGGTCAAAGGGAGGGGGTCAAAGGCGAAGCTACGGGGGGATAAAAGGACCGTGTTCGTCAGTCAAAGAAGAGTGGAGAAGGGGAGAGTCCAACGAGGAGAGTCCAAAGAAGAGTCCAGAGTCGGAGAGTCCAGAGGCGGAGAGGCGGCAGCGGCGAAGGCAGACGAGGGGGTGCTCGCATCGGTGCCGGGAGCTGCACGCCCGAGGGAGGCCGGCAGCGCGACCTGGCCGAGGTGGAGACGCACACCAGGGATAATAAAGATCCTCTATACCCCGAGCATCAGCAACCCCCTCCTGTTTCCCCCCGCGCTGAGATAGTGCGACCAAGGGGGCCCCTTTCCCACCCCCTGCCAGACACTGTCCGCGAGGCCCGCGGGTTGCGGCGCCATCGCCGCTCCGCGTCTCATCACCAGACGGGTAGGCGCGACCCGGTCTCGGCCTCAGGCCCGCCTCATCCTTGGGGATATTCTTTCCTTGGTTTTGGGTATGTGTTGTCGGCGCCGTCTGTGAGGTAGAATTGTATAAGTGTTGCCGTGTGCTCGGTAGTCGGTATTAGCTCTGCATTGTCTTCGCTTTTATATTTGCTTTTTGTGTAAATGGAATTGTGTTTTCTTTTTTTTGTGTGCTTTTGGTGGAATTGTATTTGTGTGCTTCCCGTGTGCCGCGAATAAATGTGCTTTATTGTTGAACTGTTCTCCCGCTTCGCTTCGTCTTTTCCCCCATTGAACCCTCATCTTGCTTCACGTAAAGGGTTGGTAGTGGGCTGAGTACGCCCGATAATTAATCGAACCGTCGAGGTCGACGATAACACCGCTCGGTTATTCTGATAGTACGGAACGGGTCGCTTAAGTGGCCCGTGTCCGAAGTCGACCTGCGGCGAGGTGCGATCGCCCGGTCTACCCTCCGCGTGGGTACTTAGGTAGGTCGAATTTGGCGAGCAACCCTATCCCACGCGGGGGCTGATTGGCTCGATCGCGGTGAGACCGAAAGGTCCACCCGTGACTGGTTCCCGGCGTTAGTCCGAGAGGGTCACGACTGGATTGTCCGTCCGGTGGGCGACGTGCCGCGATTCGAGTTACGTGGCCGTCAGCACGCCGGCGGGCGCGAAGACCGCAACAATATATAGTGGTTTTCAGAATCGGATCTGACTAATGCACACAACATCCAGGTCCTCAGACAGTTATTTCCACAAATGTATGTTCAGAATGGACCCATCCCTTTGTCTGGTGGGATCCTAACTCTGATGCATTGGAGAAGGGTAAAGAATAGGTTCCCTTTCTTTGTTATGGGATAACCTTTTCCTCTTTACGACACGTTCATGACGTATGATTTTACGCCAGTATTCATTTTCCGCAGGAGCAATATTCACCATTCATGCATGCGAAAGATAGCCGTTAACCCAACGTACTCATTCTATTCCCTTTCCATCAGGATGCATTGGCTTAGAAATGGACAATTTATTTACACTTTGGACTTGCAGGACATTTGATTAAACACACCGCGGGCTTTTCCTGAACAGTTATTCTGATGGTCAGACATGGCTGTGGATTATTTACCTCAGGCATCCAGCTTTTAAAAGTGACGTTTGACATCCACCTTTTTCCATCAACGTTTGACATCCACTTTTTCCATCGACGTTTGACATCCACCTTTTTCCATCGACGTTTGACATCCACCTTTTTCCATCGACGTTTGACATCCACCTTTTTCCATCGACGTTTGACATCCACCTTTTTCCATCGACGTTTGACATCCACCTTTTTCCATCGACGTTTGACATCCACCTTTTTCCATCGACGTTTGACATCCACCTTTTTCCATCGACGTTTGATGCCCCGTTTGGCAGCTCTGTGGACGCTGGCTAGCTCTTGTTCGTGTCGAGCTGAACGGGGAGGTGATGGTTGCCGTTGACATTTTGTGAGCACTTCCCGTTTTCGCTCGGTTATTCGGGCAAATGTCTGCTTTCTGGCATTCGTCCAGTGCCTCGAACATGGCGTCGAAAGCCAGGCCTGTGTTAATTGGGAGTTGCATCTCGCTCGATGGTGGGGAAGGAATGATCACGGGGGTTGGCGGTTGGAGGTCACGTGCAGTGATGCAACAATAGGCAAGCTGGATTTGGCTGAAGTCTACTTGAGGCATTGCCCACACTAGTCGCCCATAAAAAGGACAGGAGGACTGCCTTGGTGACAGTTCCTGACAGCTCCTGACCGTTGGTTACAGCTCCTGATAGCTCCAGATGTTTGGTGACTGTTCCTGACAACTCCTGACCATTGGTTACAGCTCCTGACAGCTCCAGATGTTTGGTGACAGTTCCTGAGAGCTCCTGACCATTGGTTACAGTTGGATTGTTCCTCCTGGTTCTGCTCGGTACTTGGCTCTTGGCGTCCCTGGTTCCTCGGGTTGATGACGTGACGTCAATTGGTGGTCGAGCCTATTTGCGGGTGGGTGCATGGCAAGGCAGGGCACTGGCAGCGGACCAAGGCACGCTCACACATTTTGGGTCATTTTATTAGACGCATGATGACTTCTGCCTTGGTAAGCCGAGACCAGATTTCTTTTCCCCCTAAATGATCTGCTGGGTACCCATGTCCCGTTTATAATTGTAAAGTAAGGCATAGTGATAAGCATCTGCTCTTTGTCTTTTTCTATAGATGCTTGTTAAATTTTTTATTTGTTTGAGATTATTTTGATCGATTTGAATTCATCCATTTACACCACAAGTAAATAAAATGTTCTTCAGTTGATCTATTGTTCTTAATAATAAATTTGTTGATGTTTCAACCTATCCGCACTTGTCATTTCCTTACATTGATCCAGCATTGGCCGAACCGAGATAGACTGGGAGGTAATTCTCAAACTAATTAACCTGTCATAGTCGGCGTGCAGCAGAGGTAAACGCTCCGCCGCCTTACTTAAGATCTAATCAAAATAAGATTGGTGCATCGCTGACGGCACGTTCCCCGGTCAGGAGGCCACGTGACCTCAAGTTAAACGGCAAATTAGACGGTGGACACTGGAACCCGTGGTTAACTGATTGGCATTCGTGGATGTTAAGCAACACCACAGTACCACGAAGTTAATTGGGAGCGGTGGCCCCAGGTCCGGCTCTTCTGAGGAGAAACGAGGATTAACCCCCTCATAATACACTCGGTACCCATGGCCGTACCTACGTGTGTGTGTGTGTGTGTGTGTGTGTGTGTGTGTGTGTGTGTGTGTGTGTGTGTGTGTGTGTGTGTGTGTGTGTGTGTGTGTGTGTGTGTGTGTATATTTAGAGCATTTATTTGCAGAAAATGACAACTGGTCAAGATAACAATAAACCAATGTCACCCGCAGGGTGACCCGTATCTTGCCAAAAGGTGACCACGTGTGACTTCTTTAAGGTCACACTGAGGTGAACAGAGCTGCTATCCACCAGGAGCGACTCCTTGAGGAATATCTGCCTACGAGAGATTCTGATGAGAATCGTTCTACAGAGTAACCATGAAAAATATGCTTTTGCCTCATAACGTCACCAAATGACGTCATAATGTCTCAAGCTTGACATATCTAGAAAGCACTCATTGAGGTGTTCAATTTGAGGTACTACATGATATGGTTCCTAAAACTTGAAAATTTGACCTTGGGGTCAAATATGTTTGACCTGAGGCGCTAACCATGAAGGTCAAGGCCAATCGCCACCAAAAATTAATCAGCTGAGCGCCAGACCATGAACTATATTCCCATGAAGTTTGAAGACGATCCAATCAAAATTACTCAAAAAATAAGGGTTTCGTCGACTCCCCTGATTTGCGCCAAAGTGACCTTGACCTTTGACCTTCAAAATTTTGTGCACTGAAAGGGACCTCTATAGGCCTCTGATATGCGAAGTTACAAAAATTTCCAATGATAACTGTGCTCTGCAGAATTTTTTTATATGTGATTACAGACAAACAAAAAAAACAAAAAAAAAACATACAAGCTGACTAACATATCTTGCAAAACTTCGTTTTGGCAAGATAACAAAGATTCAGTGTTTTCAGACCTCAAATAATACAAACAAAACAAGTTCATATTCATTTTTAAACAACACAATACTAATGTTTTAACTTCGGAAGAGTTCAGAAATCAATATTTTGTGGAATAACCCTGATTTTCAATCACAGCTTTCATGTGTCTTGGAATGCTCTCCACCAGTCTTGCACATTGCTGTTGGGTGACTTTATGCCACTCCTAGCGCAAAAATTCAAGCAGCTCAGCTTTGTTTGATGGCTTGTAACCATCCATATTCCTCTTCATCACATTCCAGAGGTTTTCAATGGGGTTCAGGTCTGGAGATTGGGCTGGCCATGACAGGGTCTTCATCTGATGGTCCCCATCCACACCTTGATTGACCTGGCTGTGTGGCATGGAGCATTGTCCTGCTGGAAAAACCAATCCTCAGAGTTGGGGAACATTGTCAGAGCAGAAGGAAGCAAGTGTTCTTCTAGGACAACCTTGTACGTGGCTTGATTCATGAGTTCTTCACAAAAACAAATCTGCCCGATCCCAGCCTTGCTGAAGCACCCCCAGATCATCACCGATCCTCCACCAAATTTCAGTGGGTGCGAGACACTGACTTGTAGGCCTCTCCAGGTCTCCGTCTAACCATTAGACGACCAGGTGTTGGGAAAAGCTGAAAATTGGACTCATCAGAGAAGATGACCTTACTCCAGTCCTCTACGGTCCAATCCTAATGGTCTTTTGCAAACCTCAGCCTGGCTCTTCTTTGCTTCTCATTGATGAAGGGCTTTTTTCTAGCTTTGCACGACTTCAGCCCTGCCCTGAGGAGCCTTTTTCGAACCGTCCTCGCCGTGCACTTCACCCCAGCTGCCGTTTGCCATTCTTTGTGTAGGTCACTTAATGTCATCCTATGGTTGTTGAGTGACATTCGAATGAGTTGGCGGTCATCCCGGTCAGTGGAAAGTCGTTTTCGCCCTCTGCCAGTCTGTAGCTTTGTTGTCCCCAATGTCTGCTGCTTGACCTTGTTCTCTCTGGAAAGGGAAGGGTGATCGCCAGGACTGCAACAACTACCGAGGGGTGACGCTGCTCTCAGTGCCGGGCAAGGTCTTTGCTTGGACAATTATTGATGGGGTTCACCACCATCTGCGTGAGCACCAGCACCAAGAGCAGTCAGGCTTCACACCAAAAAGGTCAACGATTGACCGTATCCTTGACCTTTGGGTCCTCACCGAATGCAGACGAGAGTTTCGGCAGGGGCTGCTTGCAGCCTATCTTGATCTCTGCAAAGTGCTCAAGTCAATGAATTGGGATGCCCTCTGGAGGATTATTGGTCTGTCAGGTGCCACCAAAACTGATCAATCTGATGTCTGAACTATACTATGGTACTGAGAGTGCTGTGAGATGTGGTAATACTATCTCCGACTTATTTCCAGTTGTTACTGGAGTTCGTCAGGGGTGTGTACTGGCCCCCACATTTTGCAGCAATTGTATGGACTGGACTCTGGGGAGGGTGGCGGAGAGATCAAGGTGTGGTGCATCGTTTGGGAATGTCAAGATCTCTGACCTTCATTTCGCAGATGACAGTCATCTTTGCGGAGACTCTGGATATTCTTTTGGGGCCCCTCGAGGTGCTGAATGAGGAGTCGGAGCCGCTGGGATTATGGGCTTCCTGGGTCAAAACTAAGATCCAGGCTTTCAATGACATCTTGGATGCTGCTTTTTCCGTACTTGTTTGTGGTGAGGATGTTGCCTGTTGAGGTCATGGACAGATTCACTTACCTTGGCAGTGACATTCTTGTCTCCGCTGGCTGTGAGCCAGAGGTCAATAGACATCTGGGTCGGGCCTGGGGAGTCATGGATTCACCGAATATTGGGGTGTGGTGCTGTCAGTACCTGTACAGGAGGGCGAAAGTCCGAGTATTTGGGTCCTTGGTGCTTCCAGTCTTCCTCTACGGATGTGAGACTTGAACTCTGACCAGGGATCTGAGACGGTGACTTAATTCCTTTGATACCAGGTTTCTTTGGAGAATCCTTGGCTGTCGCTGGTCGGACTGCGTGTCCAACGAGGGGTTGCTGAGAGAGACTCAAATGAGATTTGTTACTTGCATAGTCCGTGAGTGTCACCTGTGGCTGTTTGGACAAGTGGCTCGTTTTCCTGAAGCTGATCCTGTTCACCAGATTCTCTCAGTGAGGGAGCCTCGTGAGTGGAGGAGGCCAATGGGCCGACCACGTTCCTCGTGGTTGCAACAGGTGGATCGGCATCTCCAGGAGATGGGGATCGGCCAGGCATCTGTCTGGGAGATGGGCAGACGAAGGCCCCTGGAGTCCCGGCGGAAAGTGGACTCAGCGACGCGCTGCTCCCACATGTAACCTGACCTGACCTGACCGTCTCCTCTCACTCCTCCCCCCCCCACCCCACCCATATTTCCGCAAGGCGCTCAAGGTCCGCCAGCAACCCCCTCCTGGTGAAACTACCAAAATCAAGAATCACTGCTCACCTTCACTGCTTCATTCCTCTATTTTCCCACCTCTGGAACAAACTCCCATCCTCTCTTCAATCCCACTCTTCCCTCCAGGTCTTCAAAATATCTGTTCACCAAAATCTCTTATCTTTCCCCATCCAAAACCATGATCTTTACTACCCCCGTTAATCCACCCCAAACCCATCTCCTTCAAATTCCCTGCTTTCTTTCCTGAAAGTCCCTGCAGTACCATCTTGTTTACCCTTTGTACACCACTCCATCCCTCTCCCTTCCACAGATATCCTTATATCTCTGTTCCCCACTGTTTTGTGCTTCCCTCTCCCACCCCTCATCTCTCCTGCTCCCTTTGTTATACGTTGAGTGTTAGCTCTTATATGAGCCTCGACATTGTATCAAAAAAAAAACAACCCAGCAAATTCCACTCATCACTTCACTAAATATGGAGGAGGGATCTCCTCCCCCTCGTTCAGTTTTATGGCATTTTCAGAGCTGCGAGGCTCTGTATATGCCACGTGCCCAGACATCACAGCTGTGAATGAACGAGCCTTGAGGTAATCCATAATACTATATGGATTTCTCGCTCTCTTTTAAACATCTCAAAACCACCTTGCGGAGTCAGGAATGCTTCTGGTTCAAATGGCCGAATATGTTCGGCAGATCCGACACACCAATTCTCACCTCTTTAACACTTTAAAATAGACACAATATAGTCCATCATAAATATTGTCATAAAGAGGGTTCAACCTTTTTAAAAACAGATGGTCTAAACCAAGAAACTTGTAGAGTACTCACCAAGTGGCTTAATCACTCAAACAAGCACTCCAACGAAACAGTTGAATAATACTTAGTTTGCCTTTTCACCTTAACATTAACTGGAATGTTAATTTGTAATTTCATTTTAAAAAAAAACGATGTCCGCAGTGACTAAAAAATAGTCAATTACACGGCTTGCATATTAATTGCCATGGCTTACAAACATGGGTTGATGAGGAACGGCTGACTTGCCAAGCGATGTGATGTTTCCAGCGATTGATAGGCATGAATATCAGCGATCAATGACCAGTGATGCATAGGTGTGAAGCTCTATCGTACAGAAACCATTACAACCTGTTCCAAGGCAAGGCATTTTTAGGAGGCCTAACCAAAATGGCGGCTAAGACCCCTGCGAGGTGAAGCTGGGCTGACCAAAGATAAGCCCTTCATGGAGGTAAGTCATTAATTATATTCAAAAGAGGTGTTTAAATTTACCCAAGCACCCAATTTTCATTAATGTACTCCCTTGGAGTTCTCTTCATATGCATACAAAGTTTTGGGCCACTAGATTTCATGTTTTTGGAGTTATGGAGGAGACACACTAACGCATGCACGCACGCACACAATTGATGATTACTAGTTAAATTCAGGATCAAGTATCAAATGCCATTCTTGGGGACTCTTAGAAAAAGTTTGAAATGCAATATTTAAACGTCTTAAAAACGATCAAAAACATTGATTTATTGATATCAATAACACAATTCCACACTCAACAAATGATGTTGAACAACCTTAGGAACCGCAATGAGCCTTACCTACTGCTGATGATATTCCTCTGTAGTTCTTGCCGATCAAACGTAGCGAGTGCACACAATCCACCATACACAGCCACGTTGTTTGGGGACAACATCTGTCGATAGATCAGAAAGATCTACATCAAGCACCAATCTGAAAGATAAACCATGAGTAATGTAAACCAACAAAAGGCAGTGTGTGTGTGTGTGTGTGTGTGTGTGTGTGTGTGTGTGTGTGTGTGTGTGTGTGTGTGTGTGTGTGTGTGTGTGTGTGTGTGTGTGTGTGTGTGTGTGTGTGTGTGTGTGTGTGTGTGTGTGTGTGTGTGTGTGTGTGTGTGTGTGTGTTCCATAACTCCAAAACCATAAAACCAAGCAGCCCGAAACTCTGCATGAATACTAAGAAAACTCCAAGGAAGTGCAAGAGTGAAAATTGGATGTTTGGGTTAATTGAAACACCCCTTTTGAAGGTAATTAACAGCCTTATTTAATTATATCCTTCATCAGGTGATCATCAGCTACCTTGCTGTCTGGACTCTTAAGGCATTTCCTGGGTAACCTCGCTGGGGTCTGAAGCCACCATGTTTTTTGGCCCGCTCAACCATGCTTTCACTTGGAACAAGCCGCAACGATTTAACGATAAAGTTGTTTTTTTGTTTTACACTTTCCTCACTCATATTATCGAATACCTGTTCATCATAGCTACGAATTGCTGGGTATATTGCAGTGCTTATAAACGCCTGGAATATGCCAGCGTTCGTGGCTTTATTTCATTTGTGCATATGAATCACCAAGAGAATCTCTTCAACTAAGCACAATTACAAAATATAAGCTCCAGATTTGAAAGTATCAGCAGTTCCGACTCCCCCAAAAAGTGTTGATTTGTCCAATTCGGACATTGTACGGGCGTTTCCGGGTGCATAGTTGGATCAACGGCAATTGTTACTCCCTTGCCACGCCAGGCGTTCCATTGGAGTGGTTACTTGAGTGCTTAAGCCACTTACCGAGCTGTACAGTACAGTTCGTGTCCTGATCAGGATGTATAGTCGACAGTTACTCCAAGGTAGAGGTACATGTTGAGCACACACGGACGTGGTACATATGTATAGATTTGAATCTGTACGGACTCTCCGCAGGTGTGTGGACATGCCGTGCCTGTTATGGGTGCCGTGGTGGCAAAGTTTCATCCCGTATCTTCTGGAGGTTCTTTCAGGTTTTCCTTTGTCCTCGCGCCCATTTCTAAATCATTTGGATATTGGATTTGCTTTACAAAGGTTATATGTTTCTCTTTCTCTTTGTGAGTTTCAAAGGAAAATATATTTGATAATAACGCCAAATTTCCCAGTTGTTTTCCGCACTAACATGTTTTCTAAATTACTGACTCAATTTTTTTTTCAACCCATCACATGCAGCTATTTATAAAGATTAATGTTTGTGATCATCTCTCTGAAACGTAGTCGATAATCACTATCGTCGATAATCACACCAACTCCAATCTGCCGATTCCCGAAAAAAATTACCGATATTGGCCAAGCGTGTGTGTGTGTGTGTGTGTGTGTGTGTGTGTGTGTGTGTGTGTGTGTGTGTGTGTGTGTGTGTGTGTGTGTGTGTGTGTGTGTGTGTGTGTGTGTATGCGTGTTGTTCACAAAGCATAACATATTATCTATCTATATCTATCTCTATCTCTATCTCTATCTCTATCTCTCTCTCTCCCTCCCACCTCCTCTCCCTCCACTCCTCTCTGCAACCCCACTTCCCCTCCCCCCACCCCTCATCTCAGTGTTCCCGTCAGCGAAGCGACGGGTGGTATTTGCTAGTAAATAATAAATCAGCACCAATAATAAACTCCTTTGCATTTTAAGCAAGTCACACATTGCATGCCTCAGGAAAGTCACAGTGATCAAAAGAAGCCTGGAGGAAGAACTTCGCCGCTTGTTTGTACTTCTTTGTGGCAAGTTCAGCGAGACCTGCAGACAGACACACACACACACACACACACACACACACACACACACACACACACACACACACACACACACACACACACACACACACACACACACACACACACACACAATCAGAGGATTGTTTCTACTGCACTGCCGGGACAGATGGCAGAGAAGATGTGTAACTGGGGGACTGCCTCAATGCAAGGTGCACACCTGTGTGCACAAAAGGCAAACAGCGGGAAACAAAATGGTCAACAGATAGATACCTGCGGCACACTTGAGTCGTGTAACGACTGCCATCTGTTGGCTGTCTCTGTCTCCACGCTGTGGCGACACGAATGAGAAGAGCAAAAGTCAGTGCAAACATGGGTATTGGCAAGTGTGTTATAATAGCGTCCTTGACATGAAACACAAACACACCTCCGCTATCTCTGGAGTTGTTTCAGCCTTGCTCACGTAGCTCAGAACATGAGACCAGTTCTGCAGGTACACACTCACCTGTGGGGCACAAAATGACACGAGATGATGGTGAAGTGATTTAAAAACACAAAAGTAAAACAGACCACAGTTCAGCTATATTGTTGGAATTTGTTACAATTCAGATCAGGTTGTGAGCTCGCGATGCTCTGGGCATTGAGAGAGGGCATGCAGGTAAAGGTGAAGCCGTGGGGAAACTGCAGATAAACCTGCAGATATGATTAAATTTTTATCGTAAATAAAGTGATCCCTTGAGGATGTAGGTCCACCTTGTTTCAAATCAAACAAAAATTTCTCTTGGCACGATACTAATCAATTGCCACAAAGTTGAAGGATAAGTGCAATTTGAATGGACTATCATCATCACCTCAAGCAGAATCCTCCCTCCCGACTTAGTGTCTCTCCCTCGCTATTGTCGACTCTGAATTGTCAGGCCTGAAGCCCACTCTGGGGGTGAGGCTGCACTTTACATCAACAACTCAATTTATCACCGTCCTTGTATTGATCTTACACCTCCCAACACGAGGAGTACATTTGACTGTAAACAGTGACGACTCCACACATATATATATATATATATATATATATATATATATATATATATATATATATATATATATATATATATATATATATATATTGTTGCGGTTGAGGAAATTCGCAAACCACCATTCAGGTCCCGTAGGTGAGATATCTCTGTAAGTACATGTGTAGTTAGCCCAAACCCGTTGTTTAGAGGGAATAAATGTGATTCATTCGGGCTGCGACCCTTTAAGATAGCCGTTTTTCTGTTGTATCTTTATTTTGAACCAACCACGTCTCAACCGCCATCACACAACAACCACCAACCGCAACGCCACTTCACAACAACAACAACGCCAACAGCCACGACCTTTACCTTCACAACTCGCTCCCGCAAACATCGCATCACCGCCATTCCAAACGTCGCCATGGCCATGGACCAGCACTTTAAACCCTCCACCACCTTCGCCTCCCCTTCTGCGGCCTTTCCCGCACCGCTTGTGGGCACCGAGCGTCAGACTGTCCTGGCCTCGTGCGGGACGCGCGCCGATCCGCGGGTGCAAATAGCGGCCTTTCCGAGGAGAAGTCGGATCAGGAATGATACACGCCCACTTCTGATCCGTCCAATCAGCAAGCGCGGGGCGGTTTGGCCCCGCCTCCAGGCGCGTCGGAGTAGAATCGATATATGCAAATTCGAGGATCAGGGGAGATTCACGCCCCTTTTTCTCCGTCCAATGGGCGAGCGTGGCTCCACCCCCGAGCTCGTTCTGATCCAGAAATTTGCATATGGGATCTCCTACACCACTATAAAGTGCCGAGCGCGGGGCGAATTCAGTCAGTTTTTCGGTCAAGGCGAGTTGGAGAAGAGTTGGTGAGAGTTTTGAGTTTGAGAGAAGGTTGGAGGCAGTGAGTTGGAGTCAGGAAGGTCTAGGCAGTCAAGTCGGGTCTGGAGAGTGGCAGCCTGTCGGGGTTCGGAGTCTGTCGGGGAGCTGCAGAGAGGGGAAGCCTGGAGCCTGGAGCGCGGTCGAGGTGATTTGCTGCAGTCGGCTGAGGAGAATTGGGGAGGGGGACCGGATAGCTCGGGTCCAAGGCAAGGAAGACGGCGGTCGGCGACGAGGTCACAGTGGAGTCGCTCATCGCTGGACCCAAGCAAGCCAGCTATCCTCTTTCCCCAGAGCATCAACAATTCCCCCCTTTTTTCCCTCCCGCGCTGAGATAGTGCGAAAAGGGGGCCCCGTTCCCACCCCACTCCAAGCAGTTCCAACGAAACCCGCGAAGGAGCGCGGAGTCGGGGCACCACCGCCACATTTGCAGCTCATCACAAGACACGGGTAGGATCCACCCGGTCTCGCGGCCCACAGGCCCCGTCTGCCCCCTTGTCTTTGAGGGTGGCCCTTTTCTTTTGCTTTGGAGTAAATGTGTTGTCGGCGCCGTCTAAAGTAAAACTGTGTAAGTGTTGCCGTGTGCTCGCGTAGTCGGAAGTAGATCTGCATTGTTGTGTTTCTTTTGTAACATCTGCTTTTGGTGCATAATTGTTGTAATTGTATATGTGTGCTCTCCGTGTGCCGCGGAATAAATGTGAATTATGTTGAACTGTTTTCCCGTTTTGCTTCGTCTTTTCTTTAAATGAATCTCCATCTTGCTTCACGTAAAGGGTTGGTAGTGGGCTTAATACGCCCAATAATTAATCGGAACCGTCGAGGTCGACGATAACACCGCTCGGTTATCCCGATAGTACGGAACGGGTCGCTTAAGTGGCCCGTGTCCAGAGTCGACCTGCGGCGAGGTGCGATCGCCCGGTCTACCCTCCGTGTGGGTACTTAGGTAGGTCGAATTTGGCGAACAACCCTATCCCACGCGGGGGGCCGATTGGCACGATCGTGGTGAGGCCGAAAGGCCCACCCGTGACTAGTTCCCAGAGTTAGTCCGAGAGGGTCACGACAGAATTGTCCGTCCGGTGGGCGACGTGCCGCGATTCGAGTTACGTGGCCGCTCGCACGCCGGTGGGCGCGAATTCGCAACAATATATATATATATATATATATATATATATATATATATATATATATATATATATATATATATATATATATATATATATATATATATATATATATATATATATATATATAGTTACGGTTGTGGAAATTCGCAAACCACCACTCAGGTCCCGTAGGTGAGATATCTCTGTAAGTACATGTGTAGTTAGCCCAAACCCGTTGTATAGAGGGAATTTATGTGATCCATCCGGGCTGCGATGCTTTGAGTTAGCCATTTTTTCTGTTCTACCTTTTATTTCAAACAAACAGCATCTCAACAACCACGCCATCCCCACTACAACCACGCCACCTCCACCATCTATGCCACCACATCTTCGCCACTCGCCATTCAGTAGGCCCTGTGCGGTTACGATCTCCGGGAACAAACAAAAACCAACAACGATGCTCGGGGGTTTTCCCCCTGTTTCTCCCGTCGAAATTCTTCGCGCTCGGTGTGGGGGAGGTGCGATCCGAGCAGGGGTCAAAGGTCATGTAAAGGAGGGGTCTGATTTTGGGGAAATAAATCCCTGGCTCTGAGCCAAGACTGACGGCCCCGGCCCCCGCAGGGTGGAGGGGGAGCGAGAGGTCACGCCCCCCTTCGAGAGGCTTCTCCAAGAAGCTCGAAGGGAGGTGGGGCCGAAAACGGGGCGGAGCGAAGGGCGGAGCCCCGCGCTACAAAAGGCGGACAGGACGGACCTTGAGGAGTGGTTGGTCGAGGGTTGGTCTTCATGTTGGTCTTCTGGTTCATGGTTGTCTTCTGGTTCGAGTCGAGAGCTTGTTGTTCCTGCCTTGCTTCTTTGATCCGTGCGCGAGTGCAGAAAACAGCGCCGAACAAACCCCGTCCGTTTCCCCAAAACCAAAACCCCTGGACCTTACCAGTTGGGGAAATAGACCCAGGTTACAGACTGGTTTTGTCAGATACCGAGCGAATTCTGCCAGTCTGTAACCATTTTGGTTTTTCTATCCAAATCGAGCAGATAGTTCCTCGGCGTGGCACGAATTAATTCAAAGCGGCGACTTCATACGAATCAGCCAGATTTATTGGTGACATCGAGGAACACGACACAACAAAGCATTCACGACAATGTTATAATTAATCTATAACCCATTCTTAACTTGGGAGCTACGGATTACAGGTTTCGAAGGGGACCCTAACGAGATAAGCCTTAAACAACATGCAGACAAGACACAGAGTACTTGGTGATGTTTCATGGACGAGAGGAAAGTGTCAAAGGCACGAATGTGGCTCGTGACAAGCCGATGTCCACGGATTCGAGCCCCAAGCTCAAGCACGCCACGTGGCAAAATGGCGCTCGTCTATGTGTCGCAGCCCTCACGCATGCAGCCTCAACGCGTTCAGACCCCGCGAGGTCGACTGCACCAGAGCGAAAGATCGATCGTGGGTTTCAGCTGGTTTCACCCAAGGTCCAGTATACAAGTCCAGGTCTGGCCTGTTCACCAGACCAGGCCAAATCGAGGTGTTGGGCTCCACAGGCTGGGTCCATGGGATTCCAAGACATCGTCGAGCCGTGAAGTGAGTAGGGACAGTCAGAGGCTACGTCACTGGACTCCGGATGAACCTGTCGATGTGCTCCTCAAGAAAGCCGATCGCGCCCCACCTCGGCGCTCAGTTTCACCACTGCTGATCGCAGACTCGTCGCACTCAGGTTCAGCTTCTCTCCCGGCAGATTCACACTGCCTTTCCTTTGCTTGCTCGCCTCAAAGCCCACTGCAGTTTAACTTCTTCAGTTTCACTTCTCCTTTTCGGCCCTCGCTCGCCTCAAAGCCGGCTGTTGACTCGCACACAGCCAGCCCTATTCAGCCGATCGCGCCACACCGGCGGTCAGTTTCACCACCGTCTTCCCAGCGCTCCTGCAGTCTTTTCCTTCACTCGCTCGCCTCAAAACCGACTGGCTCTTCCCTTCAGTTTCACATCCTTCTCTAGGCCACTCCCCCTCTCAGCGCTGGGCGGGGACTATTGTCCGGAGAGAGGAAGGAAGAAGCTCTCACTCCACCACCAATGTACCAACGATGAACAGCCTCTTACACCTCCCGACACACATGTAGCGTCCATTTACCGAACAACCTGGCTAAACATGCATTTAATGGGGAATCTGGGCTAATCCTATATTTAATAACACACTAAGGGCCATTTCCACAACAATTTACATATATATATATATATATATATATGTATATATATATATATATATATATATATATATATATATATATATATATATATATACACACACACACAAACACACCCTGTATATATATATATATATATATATATATATATATATATATATATATATATATATATGTATATATATATATATATATATATATATATAAATTTTTCACAGCATTGTCATGGAAGCCCGAAGGAAGAAGGAAAGTGGGACGTCCAAGAACAACCGGGAGGAGAAAGAAAAGAAATGGGATGGAGACCATCAGATGAAGCCAGGCTGATAAATAACCAGAAACAAGGCAAACTGGTGAGTACCACTTGGCCTGAAGAGGATAGATGAGATGATGATCACACACACACACACACACACACACACACACACACACACACACACACACACACACACACACACACACACACACACACACACACACACACACACACACACACACACACACACACACCTTTGTATGACAACATGGACCAACTTTTAACCACCAACTCTAACTCTGTCTTCCTCATATATGGTGACTTCAATTGGCACCATGCTAATTAGCTGGGTGTTTGTTCCTTTCTCACCAACCATGGTACTTCTGCAAATGACTTCTGCGACTCCATGAGAAGGATTCAATTTGTGAACTTTCCAACCCAGATTTCTCCCGACGGCAAATCCTACCTTCTGGATTTGGTGATGACAAACTTACCTGCAAATGTGTCCTGCTTTCCCTCTGCTCGAATTTGTTTATTTGATCATATGCTTGTGACAGTCAACATCTCTCTGGCTATTCTCAGAGAGCTGCCTCAACACCGGTGAGTCTGGGAGTTCACTCAGGCAGTTTGGCGGAGACTGCAAGCAGCCATCTCTCTTTAGGACTGGTCTCCCATATCTACTGCCCCTGATATTAACTCAGCCTGGGAATTATTCCACAGAAACTTGCCCTCTTATGCACAGATTCATCCCATCTCGTCTTCAATTATCCTATCCTTTTCCTGCCCATGGTACACTGAACTGAATCCTGTGGCTAAGCAGTTGTTCTCAAACAACTTGCCTTCTGTTCCTGCAAAACAAACCCAATCAAAGACAATCTCAATGCATTCCAAAAAGTCCGCAAAGAGTGTGTCTACTCTCAATAGAGCCAGAAAACATTTGTCCAACCTCAAGCATGAGCTTTCAAACTTGTCTCCCACCTCTAAAACCTGGTGCCACCTTGCTGAGGTTGTCTCTGGAGTATGCTGTCATACCACGCCTTCCCTCTCTTCACCCGGCATCACTGCCGACTTGTGAGAAGGCTGAACGCCTCCATTCTGTGTTTCCGTCCAAATCTTGTATCCCCAACCCCTCACTCTTGATACCCATCCCTCTCTGTTGTACTTAACTCCTCCTGCACTCTCTGTCTTTTGCAACTGAGAAGCTGGAGAAGTTTCTGTCAACCCTTGACTCCGACTCTACAACGAGACCAAACAATATCAGCTCCTGTGTCCGAAAAACCTGCCCTGTGGTGCTGCAATTCTCTTTCTGCTCTTTTCATCCAATCATTTGCCTGATATCATCTTCCATCTGGTTGCAAATGAGCCAAAATCATTGCATTACATAAAAAGGTGCAAAAACTGATCCCCTTAATGACAGACCTATGAGATTACTTCCAATCATCAGCAAGGGTATGGAATCCATCATCGCAGTTTATAAGAAACTAGCCGAAACCCCGTCACAGACAGATTCCGTTCATTCAACCACCCTCACCAGCTCACCCACACTCGAGGGACATGTACTGGACAGGGCGTGCTTGTCCCCGCCTACTCATCCCCCGCCCCTGCCCCATTCCCACCCGCCTTCAATTTGCTTACCCCTGCCCAAAAATTTAATTACCCCAGCCCCACCCCTGCCTCTTCACTCCCCGCCTCCCCGTCTCTTGATTCCCCACCCCGCCTGCCCACCCCTCACACTCAGCCCCGCCTAATTCACCCCACCACCCGCCGCATTTCCCCCCCTCCCGCTTTCAATTTGCTTACCCCCGCCCAAAAATTTGCTTACCTCGCCCACCGCCTCTTCACTCCCTGCCCCCGTCTCTTCATCCCCCGACCCCACCTCTTCACTCCTCACCCCCGTCTCAACAAAAAGTGTTTATTCTGCTTCAGAGTTGAAAGTTGACTATTTCCACGATGTGCGATGCACTCTTCCAGGTACGAAGTTTCTTTCAGTCCAGGTCACAGTACCGAGAAAAACGTGACGCGACCACTAGGAGGAGCACAAAATTGGTCCTTCAGTTTTAATATATAGAAGATACAATGTTTCTTGTTACATTTATTGTGTCAAATTCACATTCTGAGGTAGTCAGCATGTGTAGAAGATGGTTTTACATTGCAGACGCTATTTTCGAGGAGTGGAATTACACCTCTCAGCGGTGACGGTGTGTCGACGACAGACGTAATGACTTCAGCGAATCACCGATGATGTCACGACATACTGACGCCTCTCAGCGGTGACGTCACACGTCGCCATGTAAATGAATGTAAAACGAAAAGTGTTTATTCTGCTTCAGAGTTGAAAGTTGACTATTGCCACTATGTGTGATGCACTCTTACAGGTACGAAGTTTCTTTCAGTCCAGATCACAGTACCGAGAAAAACGTGATGCGACCGCTAGGAGGAGCACAAAATTGGTCCTTCAGTATTAATATATAGATCATTCCTTTTCTCCAACAGTCTCATCTCGGATCATATCACGCTACCTTGGACATGCTGCTTCCACTCACCCAACAATGGATGGAGGCCCTCAATGTCAGGCATGAGATCAGACATTTATCTCTCTCTCGAGACATTTATCGAGCTTTCGATGCAATCTGGCATCCTGCCTTGCTCTCCAAACTATCTGCCTGTGGCATCCAAGGACAACTCCACACATGGCTTCCTCCACTTCCATAGCCAACGTGTGACTAAATGGAATACATTCATCTCCTCTCCCTGTTAAGGTTGGAGTGACCCAAGGCAGTGTTCTGGGCCTAGTCCTATTCCTAATCTTCATAAATTATCTCTTTGACTCTGGAAACCCCCCCCCCCCTTTATCTGTTTGCTGACAACTCTACCCTCTGCTCCATCATACCTCATGCTTCAGATAGATAGGCAGCAGCCTCTTCCCCCTCTTCAGACCTTGACAAAATCACAAGCTGGTCAAACACTTGGAATGTCTTTAAATCCAGACAAATCTCACACACTCACACACGCACTCTTTCTCTCTCACTCTCTCTGTCTCTGAAATGAATGTGTCACAACCCCCCTCCCCACCCCCATCTTCTCTCTTAACAATCCTCTCAAGGAAGTGTGGTCATTCAAACGCCTGGGTCTCACTATCAACCATGGTGTTTCTTGGGCAAACCACATTTCAAAGTTGGCCTTCAAAACCAGTCGCTGACTGGGCATCATCCATTATACAAAGTCCTTCCTTGGCACACCTGACATCCTATTCACCTATTGGGAATACATGTCTCCCCTTCATTTGATGGAGCACATGTCTCCCCTCCCTACCCCGCACCTTGTTCAGCTTGACGCTGTGGAAACCAAGGCCTTCAACATCATTGGAATCTCCTGCATTGAAGCAGAATCTACGGGCCTATCACTTTCCTGTCACAAATAGTTTGGTAGTCTGTCTTCCACTGCCTCCTTTCTGGTCTTGCACCTTCTGCTATTTCTGCACTATGCCACCCCCCCTCCCCCCCAGGTTTCGGCAGGGCACACACTGTCCACCATCAACCCTCTTCTGGTGAAACTACCAAAATCCAGGATCACTACTCATTTCCACTCCTTCCTTTTTTCCCCACCTGTGGAATCAAGTTCCACATTCTTTTCAATCTCATTTTTCCCTCCAGGTCTTCAAGACAGCCATTCACCACCATCTCAGATCATCCCCCATCCAAAACCATGATCTTTTCTCCCCCCGTAAACGCCCCAAACACCAAGCCCACCTCCTTCCAAATTTTCAGTTTTTCGTTCCCGAGAGTATGCTTCTGTATCGATCTTGTCCATCCCGTGTGTCCTCCCTCCCCTACCCCTCTTTCCTCTCCACTTCCCTTATTTGTCCAAGTCTCCCTCTATTTTATCTTTCAACCCTGCTGTTGGGAGTTTCCCCCCTCTTTCTACTGTTCCTTTTGTTCTGCTGTGTCCTGATCCATTCAATGTTCTCACTCCACCACGAGCCTTGACCTTGTACAATTTTTTTTTTAAATCATGTTAAAGATCAACTCGATGATATTCATGTTGAGATTATCCATTTTGGTTGGATATCTTGAATGAGCACTGAGTCCCTGAAGGGCCCATCAATTGCAGCATATCATTGATGAAGACGAGACACTTGTATGAAACAATGCAATTAACCCAAAACCATGTGCCTGTGTGTACAATTAAATACTGCACCTTAATAACATTCAGACACATGTTGACAACATGCTTGGATGAGGTGCAGTAGTCGCGGGCACGAGAGTAGCACTTGAGAGCATTTGAAAGGTCCCCGCAGTCTAGGTAATGGTCACCCAAATCATCATGTCCTCGCCTGTCGTGGTAGGATAATTGGAGCAAAAGGGAAGGGAGGTGGTTTAAGCAAGAGTCACTAGACGATGTGTAATGTAGTTATAATACATGGCTGGGAAACTGTTACTTATGAATGCCCTGCATCAGCAACAGAAGGCCTGGGTATCTTCTGTGTACGGCATTCAACCATCACGGCTGTTTCTTTGGTGTTTGTGGCTGTTACAGGGAGGTTACACCGTCACCAAAATGACAACAAAATGAGAGAATTCATGGAACACTTTACCCCACGTAGTCTTGAGAGAAAAAAAAGACATGGAAAGGATCTTTTCAACTCTGTTTTGCCTTTTTGAGCACGATCTATATTTCCGACGAGCAGGAGCTGCAATTTTGTCTGAATCTCAATATTCCCCCATACTTACAGCACGAGCAACAAATTTGAATGGTTGAAATGACATAAAATGGTGTATTATTTTGTCCAAATACAGTTAAACTGGAGGTTTTTGGAAGTGCCAACAAGGCGATTTGTGTTCTACATGGTTCAAGTATACTAGCAGGGATCTGCGGAATATCCGTGCAATGCAACATGTGACCAAGTCCTCAACCCCCCCCCCCACCCCCACAAACCCCAAGTCATCAACCACCACACCTCCAAAACTCCAAGTCTTCAACTCCCCCACCTCCACAAACCAAGTCATCAACCACCCCACCTCCGAAACCCCAAGTCCTCAACTCCCCCACCCCCCACCTTTCACAAACGAAGTCATCAACCACCCCTCCCAAAACCCAAGTTCCCCTCGCAACCTGAAAGCTTCAATCTCCCTTCTCGCTCCAAGCCATCAACACCCCCCCTCACCCCACCAAAAGTCCTCAAAACCTGCCCCCCCCCGGAAGCTCGATCCAGTCTTTGCTCCCTCCCCCAACCGAACCCCATCTCTCTGTCCTCCCATCCTCTCACTCATAAAAGCAAAGGCACATTCTTACATCGATTATTACACATTTAATATCGTGTCACCACAATCACCTAGTTTGAAGCTGTGTTACATCATGATCCTTATCATTAGTCATCAACATACGATCATCTCGGTATTCTGGTGTATTTTGTGTCACGAACAATCTCTTGAATCGCGTTTTTAACCGGATTTGATAGTAAATTAATAAATAAAGGAAAACCTGCTTTCGATTTCCATCAACTGGCTTTTCGTTTCCTCCCATTTGCCACGTATGTTTAATTACTTCACATAATATGTGAATTACATGTCCATGCAGATGTGAAATCGTTTGTTTGCGAATCCTGTATTTGCATACCATTCAGCCTTGAAAACTCGGCTGAAAAGCAAAATTACCCGCAGCCTTCCATTTGTTTGCTGGTGCTTTGCATAAAGGTCCAGAGGTTGGAGTTTTTTTGGGGCATACCTTTCTTTCCTCAAAACGTACCTTTATTTCATGATACCATGTGCCTGTGTGTTTTATTTCAGTCATAAAATGTACACCAGAAGTCTGAAGCCAAAAGCCCTCGGTCTTTTAACCCATAAAGTGCTGGATTTACATGTGTGTAGCCCAGAATGTGCATTTTAGAATACTGATCTCAAAACAATGACATTTAAATGCCCGAATGTGTCTTCGTGAAGCTCCGTATTTCTTTCCTTTCATCGTTTTTATTTTCTGCCAATCAGAAGTGCTCTTTCATTCTTAACCTCCGATTATCATACCATGTAAGAAAGCTTACGATTCACCTTTCAGGTTGACTGGGGTTTTTTAAAACTCATTTGCATACACCCAGCAGCTACACCGCGCCCACAAAATGACCATATTTGGCTTGGCCACGTTTGTGGCCGATCGTCCGATTCCGTTGGCCACGATCATGGCCGGGCACACTTTATGGGTGTCCAGAAATCCAGCTACTTTAATATAAAAATAATTCAATCAAAATAAAATAAATGTATAAAAGGCTGCAGAAAAAAGAACAATTGGAAGTTTACTGCACTTCTTTTACACCATCTTATTTACCATGATAAATTAGTTGTATTCATGTTTGTTGTTCATGTCCTTTATGATGTCCCTAAAAACATTTAATTTCTTGTTTGGAATGAGTTTCAATTTTGTTTGACTTGCTAGACAGGCAGACAGACAGACTTAAACAATTACCTTACTTCTCTGTGCGCATGTGCACTCGGGATGAGATTCCGTACAATTTGCCAAATTCACAGCCAAAGTACTGCTAAACTACAGGTTTGTGTTACGATTTTTGATCTTCAGTATTCAAAGAACAAGATTCAATTGAAATTAAGTGGTTCCTCGATCAGTGACTAAAGTCTACAGACAGAAAGACCGACAGAGACAGCCTGACAGAGTGAACCAATTGTGTAACCCTGTTTTTCACTTTGCGTGTGGGGTAAGAAAGAAAAACAATATCACTTGCTGACATTAACAACCTCAAACATAACTATGCACGCGAATATGGAGACGCAAAATGTATGCTTCAAATTGTGGTACAATGCCTCGAACCTCGATGCCCCCAGATTAATATGGGGAGAACCTCGAACAAGCACATATCCTTGTCTTACCGAATGCTCTCCTTGATCGAGTTGCCCTTGTAGTTCTTGAGGTCTGTATCAAGTTTCTCAAGCTTCAGAAGTGCCTTCTTGCGCTGAGACTCTGCCCAGGCTGTGTCCAAAGGAGGGATGTCCGCCTGGGTGGCTACACCTTCTGCTACATCAGGCAGGACAGATGACTGACTGTTCAAGGAACAGGGAGTCAGAGAGAGAGAGAGAGAGAAGTATGAACTTGTGCCAATGGTAAGCAATAAAGGCCGGAAATAGGGTAACTTTTCCACATTTCACAAAGCATCAGAGCTGCGGGGTTCAAGTTATGCACGCCGATGGAAAAATTTTGCACCAAATCACGACCGAGTCGAAACAGCCTTCAAAACCATACACTCAAAAATGATTAAAGAATCTATCAAAGTTGTCAAAAACATCATGGCACACTTTATAGCAAACTAATATTGCAACGGAAAAAGGACAGGGACCCTGGGTGGTCCTACCCAGTCCTGACGCCAATTGTAAACGGAGAACAGGGACCTATCCAGTCCGCCGGGAACGAGCCACGCAAGCTTAGCCGAGCAGTACGAGGCAAGCTCCTCCAACCACAAAGGCAATAGCCCCCAGCATCTGGCAATATGACAGTTACGAATTTCAGGTGCGAGCAAACCACACACATGTGCTCCCCTAACTGGATGGCTCTTGCCCATGGCAGAACATCAACATGAGGAAAGGATTTAATAGTTTTACTTAATAATTCAAGGCAGGAAGGTTAAACAGTGCAATGGACACAGCGATGAAAATTGAGGACATGCAATGGAATGCTAATTGCACACAACACACAACAGGCCACAAGTACATCCGAAGGAAGGCCGACACGCATTTAAACAGCTATCTAACCCGGGTGGGGGCGGGGAACACATTAAAATAATAAAATAACTGTACAGACAATTAAAATAAATGGGGAAAAAAATAAACACAAGAGTGAAGTCGATGGCATGCCATCACAAATCCCCACGCTTCCCACCAAAAGCAGAGTTGATAGATGGCAAAATGTTCCATGAGCAATGACCCAATCAGTTCTTGCATTTTTAAAATCGGACGGGGCTGATAAATCGGCCTCGTCATGTGGGGGTGAGGGGGCTGATTTTAAAATTGCTTCAAAATCTTGTGAATTAGTTTTTGTAAATCGTTTTAACATGTGGTCCAAATTGACCAATGTCCGTACAAACTGAACTGCCAAATAATCTGAATAAACTGAGCCTAATCTTAACTATGTAATTTCAAAATGTACCTTAAACGGCCCTTCTTAGGGCCAAACACAAAGTTCTGAGAAACAGAACTTTCTGCTCAAGCACAGTACTTTCCCACAATCCTTTTCATAAAAAGTATTAGAACCAAGTTGTCTTTGTTGATGTGGATTATTACCTGTAATGACAAATGTTCTGACAATTTGCATGAATGATGTGCCAGTACAATACATTACATGTATGCCATTGAACTGGGACCATTCAAGTATTACGTACACAAGTCCAACCCATTTCTCCCCCCTGGACGAGCCCACTGTGTTCAACATATACATGGGGATAAATCTTGACTTTTCACTGCCATTACCTTGTCATGTAGGTTGTACTTGAATGTCCACACCTGGATCCACCAGTAACATAGTAATAATGTCAAAAGATTTATTCTCGTAACAAATTAAAAATTTTATTCGCTGCAAAGCTGAATAACCAAAAAAAAAAAAATCTGAACAGTCGCAAATTTAATAAGTTTATTGATGCATTTCTGTCTCAACAAAACTAATTTATCTGCAAGTATCTCTCTCTCCAGTCCAATAACATAACAGATACATGTGTTCAATACATTCTGCCAAATACTAATTAACTTTAGTAGGTTTAGTATTGATGTAAATCTTCAGGCAGAAACCCCCAAAAGTCACTATCATCAGACTCATCAGATAATTGTGAAAGAGATTCATCCCCTGAGCTACCTGAAGATAAGTCCAACACAACAGTATTCTCATCATCTGTGGAGATGGCTTCAACCATGTCATTGTCCGTTTCTCGCGTCCAAAAGGAGACCAATGGTGTTGAACAAAGGTGTTTTGTTTTGCCATACAGGTAATCTTAGGTTTTTTTTTGTTTGTTTGTTTTTTTTCACAGCTTAATTTTACGGGGCCGATAAAAAGAGCCCCTGAAAATCGATCACCGGGTCGATCACGGGGGCGAGGCCGATCGGCCCCGTCAAAATGCAAGCCATGCCCAATATTCAATTTTGAGTTTTTTTTTCCCCCGTTTTGACCCTTGTGACCCAAAGTGCCCACCCGTTGGCGATAAACCGGGGGTGAAATCAAAAAATAATAATAATAATGATATTTCATGCGCCCCCCCAATATTGATTGCAGATCCATAGGCTCATTTTAAAATGTTTATAAATGCTCCTGAAAAATTTGCATTTTTGTCGTAGTTCACCTTTTGACCGCAGCCCAGGGGGTGGGGCCAAAAACCATACTGCTCTTACACCTGCTGTCCATGTGGTGATCATAACTACCAAGTTCGGTGATTTTCTATTTTAGGAGGCGATAGCAGCATGACGGACGGACGGACACAGACACAGACAGAGACAGAGAGCTGATTACAATATCCCCCGCTTTTTAAAAAAAGGGTGGGAATAATAAGCTCAATCCTGTCCATTTGACCAGTTCACCTGATCTTGAAGGCAGAGGATGGGAAGTCCACACTCGGCCAGTCCTGTGTGCCAGGTGTAATGTACTGAAATGGAAGATGCTTAGCAGGCAGACACGAGTGGGAAGACAGTCGAGCCGGGCTGTGTTGTACAAGTGCGAGCGCGAGCGTACTCTGCTCATGGCTCTCCTTTATTGCGTATTAGCACACTCACGAGCCGGACGACTCCAGCATTACTACGACGCCTCAGGCGGCGCGCACACCTTATATCCCTTGCAGATACGATGACCACCACGACCACTCCCCCCATCATCACGCCCATCATGCATCATCATCACGCCCCTCCCCGTGGGCCCGCAGACTACACCACACCAGGCATCTCGACAAGCATCTCCACCACTCGTCTGGCTTACCAAGCGTCAACACAGTTCCATCCAGAGGCTCTCCTGCTGGCTCCAGTTCACGCCTTCCAAGATCCACGCAAATCCTGTGTGTGCTCCTCTAAATGGCCCTTACCCAAGCATCTTTACCCGGCACGGGAGAGAAAATGGCGAGAATTCCATCTTCGCATCAAAAATCCCCTGCTCCCCTGGAGCATCACTTTCCATCCCCCGAGGAAGGGCATCGTCAAACCAAAGTGTTTTTCAAAAGCAATTCAATTTCCACAGGGAAACCGCTATAATGACAACTCACGACGCAAGCCGACTTCACACTGTCCCTCGCTTAAAAAGGCGGTCTTTAGCGAATATCTTTAAGCCGGTAACAAGGGGGGGGTCATCTCTAATCGGGCTGCGGGCCACACAGGAACCACGCTCGGTTGATAGGTTCATCGTACAGCAAGGGAGGAAGTTGTACAAAAGTGTAAATGAAACTCAACAATGAGTTTCTAAAAAAAAAAAAACACAAACAATAAAGATAATAAAAAATTAAAAAATTCTCATCCCACAGGTGACCCAGCATTCATTAGAGACATAAACACCTTCCTCTTCTTCTTCTTTAACCGTATATTCTAACATTCTTGTGGGGTTGGCTGGGGAAAGTTTTTGGCCCAAGTGTTTGGCCCAACTCCATTCATTAATCTTAACCTAAAAAAAGACGAAAATCTTGTGAGCTGAGAAGATCAACGTGTTCAGATTAGGAGACAATCATGTGGAAATAGCTGAAAGTTTCATCTTCCTGGGTTCTAAGATTGAAGTTCTTCATTCGTATGCAGCACAAAGCTGCGGGGTAGCATCATTGGCTGAGGGGAACAGCTGTGCCGCTGATGCGATGTCCTCTGTTTGTTTGGGCAGGAATTTGGAATTTGGCCATGGTGTCTGCAATAGCTGACATACTCTTTACGAAGGACACCGTGGGATGGATCTTTCACATCCACCAACTAATGCCAGCAGACGAGACGCACGTTCAACGTCCATCCGAAGGATGGCACACACATTGAATCACCCCACCTGTGGAATACCAGGATGACAGTTCATAGCTGGATCGGGATTCAAACCCAGGCTCGACAACTCAGAGGTGAGTGTGCGTACCTCGAGGCAATCCTGCAAATGCCAGCCCTGAATAGCTTTGTAGAAATGACTCCTGGAGGATAACATTGCTTGGTACGGTAGAGTTTAGTTCGCTCCTTTGTAAATGTGTTCAAGTAAGCGTAAAGTAATGAATTGTTTCAGCGCAGAAACAGCTTCAGTCCTGCTTGAGAGGGAAGGGGGAGAACTTTGCCCAAGTAACAAGGGGGCGATCCTCCGCCAATCAAACGGTACCCTTGGCTAATCGTGAGTGAGAGCGTTGTGGTGCGTAGAGCGTAGGCCAGCTCAAGATTGAAGTTGGTGAAGAATGTAGAGGAGAAATGAATGGACGGTTCGTTAGCATTGGGGAAAAAAAGCAATGTGAAGATTGACAAAGATCTGGAAATATAAAGATGTGACCAAACAAACCAAGAGGAGGTTGGTTGAATGCTCTAGTAGTTCTAGTTTCAATGTATGGATGTGAGTGATGGACAGTGAAAAAGAAAGTGATGAAATCAGAGCCATATCCCTGGACATATCACGTGCTTTTGACACGGTCTGGCACCCTGCCCTGCTCACCAAACTATCTTCCTATGGTATCTAAGGCCATCTCCACTCATGGCTCGCAGACCTCCTCTCCTGTCGCAGTCAACGTGTGCTCCTTAGTGGAGTTCTCTCATCCCCTCTTCCTGTCCAGGCTGGAATTCCTCAAGGCAGTGTTGTGGGCCCTGTTCTTTATCTTGTTTTCATCAATGATCTCTCCAACAGCAACTCTCTGGAAAATCCTCTTTATCTCTTTGCTGATGACTCCACCCTCTGCTGTACCATCTGTCATCCCTCAGACCGGCAAGCAGCAGCTTTTTCGCTCACTGCAGATCTGGATAAAATCACAAACAAGTCCAACACGTGGAACATGTCTTTCAATCCTGACAAATCTCACTCTCACGACGTCTCTCCGAAAGGACCATTTGGCAACCCCCCCCCCATCCACTTTCTCAACAATTCTCTGGAAGAGGTCCATTCTTTCAAGCTTCTGGGTCTCATTATCTCCCATAATCTTTCCTGAGAAAGCCACATTTCCAACCTGGCCTCCAAAGCCAGTCGCCAACTGGGAATCCTCCGTCGTGCAAAGTCCTTCCTCAGCCCACCTGAGCTCCTCACCACATACATAGCTTTCGTCCCACGCCTGATGGAGTACTGCTCTCCCCTCTGGGCTGGTGCTCCTGCCTCTCACCTTTCTCGGCAACACGCTGTGGAAACCAAGGCATTTCGAATCATTGGCATCTCCCGCGATGAGGCTGAGTCTTTGGGCCTCTCACTCTCTCACCGCAGGCAGGTCGGTGGTCTTTCTGTCTTCTAACATCCCCTTTCCGGTCTCACCCCCCTGCTCTGTCTGCGATGTGTCCCCCCCCCCATATTTCCGCAGGGCGCTCAAGATCTGCCGGCAACCCCCTTCTGGTAAAACTACCAAAATCACGAATCACTGCTCACCTTCACTCTTTCATTCCTCCTTTTACTGCCTTTGGAATAAACTCCCTCACTCTGTTCAATGCCATTCTTCCCTCCAGGTCTTCAAAACAGCTTTTTACCACCACCTCTTATCTTCCACCTTCCAAAACCTCGATCTTTTCTACCTCATTAATCCACCCCAAACCCACCTCCTTCAAATTCCCTGCTTTCCTTCCCGAAAGTCCCTGCAATGTCCATCTTGTATACCCCCCCGTGTTCCCCACCCCATCCCTCCCCTTTCACAGATCTCCTAATGTCTCTGTTCCCCACTGTTTTGTCCTTCCCTCTCCCACCCCTCTTGTCTCATGCCACCCTTGCTGTGCGTTGTGTGTTCGCTCTCATACGAGCCTCGACAAGGTATACAAAAAAAAAGAAAAGAAAAAAAAAGGAAGAAGATCGACACGTTTGAAATGTGGTGTTAGAGATGAATGTTAAAGATTCCATGGAATGAAAGAGGAACAAACAAATCAGTGTTTGAAGAAATTAGACGACCATGTACAATAGAAGCACTGATGCTAAGACAGAAATTATCATACTTTGGACACATCATGGGTGCATAAAACAAAAGTCTGGAGAAATCAACTGTGGTCAGTATGTTTGAGGGAAGAAGAGGAAGAGGCAGACCCTGTATGTGATGGATGGATTGGGGAGGCAGGAGGGGGGGGGGGTAAAGGATTCAGCTAAGCTGTCTCTGCCAGAGCTTTGGGAAGCAGTGCAGGATCAGAATGTTTGGGGAAATCTGATCATGAATGACACCAGAAGTCATAAACAACACAAGATAAGGAGATAACCCCATTCAAGAAGAGCAGTCAGTTGAATATATATATATATATATATATATATATATATATATACATATACATATATACATATATATACATATATACATATATATACATATATACATATACCATGGTGCCCCCAGAATCCGAACGCCCCATTGTTTGAACAAATTGGAATCCGAACAATTTGAGAAAATTTTGCCCTAAAAATCGAACACATTTTCAAAAACCAAACACAACAAGGCGTTCATGTTTGTTCACGTGCGTCTTCCCCGCCTGTTCGACCCACATATTCGCGCTTTGTTCATTCAGTTTGTTGGTGGAAGTACTCGTGAAAGCATCTCTCGTGTGTCGATCGCTACTTTACTTCGTGTTCTGCCATGTTCGAGCTGCCGAAATCCTCCGTGTGTTCGATTCTGAAAAATAAAGAAGCGATAAAAGCGCGAAAACCCGTCGTGAAGCGAACTCATTCAATGAACCCTCTGACGAATCGGCTTTAACGAACTCAACGTTTTTTTCGCGAGCATGGTAGTGACATCATGCTGCGTCACCCAATCGCTTCACCTCTTGATTCTCTCCCGTGGAACCGTGCGGTGAAAACGGCACGTTTGTGTCTCCACAGAGTGTACTGGGATATAAAACACCATTTGGTGCTTCATGGTTAATTACATACCTCCACCAGGCTGAAGAGTTTACGTTTTGGATCCCAATGGCCACTGATAGGCTGGAGCTGCATCCAGACCTGATGGAAGAAGCGACAATGCTCCTGCTCATTCCCCAGGCTTGGAAGAAGATTCATGACCCAGAAATGGTCATTTACTAATCTTATTTTACCTTAAACATGGGTAATTTCAGTTGAAAGTGGGTTTTGCTTGGGGTCCAGGAACGGATTAATTCACTTTCCATTATTTCTTATTGGGAAAATAGTTTTGGAATCCGAACTTTTTGCAATCCGAACAGCCTCCTGGAATGAATTAAATTCGGATTCTGGGGGCACCACTGTATATACGAGGTGTGTTCAAAAAGTATCCAACCTTAATTTTTCGTGCGTAAACAAATGAAGCTAGGGAGGCGTGGTTTGGTGCACGTATGTAGGCGATCCTAATTCATATGCGTGAATATTTTCCCGCCTGCAGAAGCTGTCAGTCGCCGACAGACCGCCGATGAGTGAGGAAGTGTAAGTGAGCGCCGTCGGATTTTCGTTTTTGACAAAATGACGGATCACTGTGGTCTCATCGCCAGTGATCACTGTGTTGAAGAAGTTGGGATCGCTGTTCACAGTCTCCAGCATGTCCTGTGCGATCTCCAAGCGGAGTTGCTTCTGCTCGATCGTTAGCAGCTTTGGCACGAACTTCGCTGAGATTCTCCTTAAGCCCAAATCCTCAGTCACAATGGAATGAACGGATCCAATGCTGACGCCCGCCTCGTCTGCAAGTTCTCTGATCATGATTCGAGGATCCTGCATTCGACGACGAAATATTTTTTCTCTAACAATTTTTTTTTGCGGGGGGGGGGGTTTGGAAATCACTTAAAACATGTAGAAATGCAAAAAAAAAAAAATTCAAATCTTTTTTCAAATTGGGAGCCATAGCGGCCATATTGGATTTTGGACCAAGTCCAAAATCTAATGGCATGATCCTTGGACCAGACCTAACCCCCCACCAAGTTTCGTCGAAATCCGTCGAGGAGTTTTTCCGTAATACTGTTCACAAACAAACAAACAAGGGTGAAAACAGTAACCTCCATCCATCTTCGATGGCAGAGGTTAACTCGAGGGGGAGCACTCGGTAGAGTGCAAAACCTCCGCCGCCAATACTGCTAGGTCACTAAAGTGAACCTGATATCCTATTCATTCAATTTGATGTCAACAGTGCTCACAGAGTTATAGTTTTCAACTTTCCCTTTTACTTTTAAATACTCAATTAATTCGTGATAATTGGATTCCTTGAGACAGAATTTGATTTTACGTGGGTATATCCACCTGAAGTTCTAAAATCAGCCGCAATTATAATTTTGGCATTTTTTGTTGGAAATCACTTATAACATGTAGAAATGCAAAAAATAAAAAAATAAAAATAAAAAATAAATAAATAAAAAAATCGAAATTTTGTTGAAAAAAAAGTTGGAAAATTTTTTTTTTCTCCAACAATTTCTTTTTGGGGGGGTTGGAAATCACTTAAAACATGTAGAAATGCAAAAAAAAAAATATTCAAATATTTTTTCAAAATGGCCACCATAGCGGCCAGGTTAGATCTTGGACCAAGTCCAAAATCTAATGGCATGATCCTTGGACGATACCTAATCCCCCTACCAAGTTTCTTCGAAATCCGTCAAGTTTTTCCGTAATACTGTTCACAAACAAACAAACAGAAAGGGGTGAAAACGGTAACCTCCGATCTTCGATGGCGGAGGTTAATAATGGGGAAAAAAAGGGCCAAAATATTGCGATCAAAGTGCGAGCTAGCATGGTGCATCACGACAGTGATAGTTATCTCATATTCAGCAGATTAAAAAACATGCAGTTAGGAAACTCTACATCTATGAATGGAGATGGGGGAACACAAAACAAAGAATAATTTGCTCCAAAATTTAATTGAGCCCTGATAATGTTATCGACCAAAAAAAAAAGTGAGATTTCAGTGGGAGATGTGGTGAGGTGAGGTGAGGTGAGGTGCACAAGACTGTCATGGTGGTTGCGATCTGACTCTCATATAATAAAAACAAGGAGAATGACATCCGTTGATTCAAGCAGACACAATGAGATGAAGATCACAATTACCTTAGTGCAAGGGCCAGCTTGCGGTGCAGCTCCTCATAGAGGTCTACATTGAAGGTCTTCTGCACGTGAAGCAGAGCTGTCCGCAAAGCCTCCACACGTAGTACAGGACAGTGTTCAGCAACGAAAGCAAGCCTCTCAACACGCATTGGCCCGGCGTACCCCGCTGCATACGCCTCCAGGTCCTGCAAGGGGCGACACAAAGATATCAACAAAGATGAGAGAGGAACTTTAGTGAAATGGACCAACAAAGCAAGGAACAAATGGTGTATGGATGTCTTGGTGTGTCAACTGTGACTGCTCCAGTGGCACATGATATTATTTTTCAGGAGGTGTTGGTGCAAGTACCAAAGTTGGGTTTTCTACGGTGTAGCTAGCATCGGGTGGTGCGGACGGCTCCTCCTGTGGGTCGACGTCCATATGCATTGGTTCCACTGATGCCTGAGAACAATGTGCCGTGAAATTACATAAAAAAGCAATGCATGCTGTTTTGCCACACACCACCTTCGACAAGTTCACAAAAACATGGTTGTAGTTGGGAACAAACCATAATTCAACACGAAAAGCTGCCCAGCAGGCAAGGCCCGTACCCGATGTTCACATCACCAGCTGCTCTTCATCTGGAACTGTGCAGCCACCGTATGCAAACTGTTAAGTATCCTCCCAAAGAGGAGCCGGGTCACGTGACTGTCATAAGCAGATGGCGAGACCCAACGTCATTTCCACCATTGCCTCAGGCGACGATGAAAATGATGTTGGGTCTCGCCATCTACTTATTGCAGCCACGTGATACCCCTTACCTGCATGGGGGAGGGTATTTAACGGCTACACACAATGCCCGCACATTGATGGTGCTTTCATTTCAAAACATCACCTTAAACAGTACCACGACACATGAATACCACGCAGTTCCGATACATTTCTGGATCCTGCAGATTATCGACGCGGCGTTCACATCCGATGTAAAGCTTTATTTCAACAAACATCACACAAGAATATCATTTCAGATTAATAAATTGGAACCAAGTGTCAGGTTATGCCTGGTGTTGGCTTAATGGTTAGGGTGGTGGGCTTGGGATACTCAGATCCTGAGTTCAAATCCTCCACTTCTGTTGAATCAATACCATGTGGGGTTGACTCTGCCCGTCAACCTTCCGTGGTCGGCAAAATGAATGCCAGCATGCTGGTATACTGTGTCGGAGTGGCGACCCATCCAGGATTGTGCCCAATAGCCAAGGAGACAGCTTAGGCAGCACCAACGCTCTGAACAGAGTATGGTCCCAATGGATGGATGGATTGGATGGAAGTATCAGATTAGAGAAACAATGGATTCATTGCAATTGCAGATTAGAGATTAGAGAGACATTGCAGATTAGAGAAACAATGGATTCATTCATGCTTCATCAAGCCCACCAGTTTGTCAGATACCAACCGGGGATGAAGCACGTCGTTCTTCAGCGCAAGCAACAATTTGCAACATCACGAGGTCAAATATAGTGTACAAGCATGGATAAGGACTATTGCAAGCTGCATGATAAGGGGGGACAAGGTTGAGAAATTACACAGGTACATGTACAAGTTGTTAGAACAAAGTGAAATGCGTGACCAAGGTGTGGTCCGAGAGCGCGATGCCAAGCTTCCACCCTCCTGTCCCACCATCTGAAAACTTGCCGTATGTTTTTCGTCATCACTATCTTGATCTTCCACTTTGATCAAAGAGGTTCATTCATTTATTTTTTTTATTGTTTCTCTTCCAAACTTCAAAAGGGGGGAAAAAAAAGAAAAATGGCTTGCAGCGTTCTTTGAGAACTGATGCAATCGGTTTCACAATCTTACCTGTGAAAACAAAGATACCGGCCGCTATTTACACTGCAAATACGATTGGTTCGAGCGATAGGAATAAACTCACTTGGCCTGCAGCATGAATGTACTTGACGGATAAGCACGATGAAAGGTTGAGACTGAACAGGACCGATGGAAATGGATTCGCACAAATGTTTCACATTTTGGGCCGAAAGCTTTCTGTGCGTTTCTTCTGAACGTTGCTTTCCACCGATCGATGAGAACTTTTACGGTCGTTTAGACTTTAGAGAATAGTAATCATGCAGTGTTCATGCTCTGAAGGCACCAACCGGTTGAAAAACCCAGACGCGAGGGAAATGGCTGCTCTCATCTTAACGCACAACCATTCGGTGACGTTGGTTGGGGAACATAGGAGTAGATCAAGAAGCAGTACAAGACTAATGAAAAGTGCAATGGAGGAGAATATGTCAATACGGAGAGTGCATACCATCGAAGCATGGCATCCTCGGATTGATTCCTAATGAAGCCATCTCTGAGGGTTTTCTGGTAAGCGAAACGCAGCCGAATCAGTTTAACATCAAGATATAAAACAAATGGTAAGGTGCCCTGCAATGGTAAATCTTGATTTTCATTTCAAGTTGATGCAATGGTTTACTTTTCAGTATCGCCTTGAAAGTTGGGGTCGAGAGAACAATTTTGGTCCAAGTAGACGAGGAACATCCCCCTTGGGGTCAACGCAGTGTGCATTGGGGGGGGGGGGTACGCGATGCCACCAGGGCTTGGTGAAATCCTGAAACTGTTCAAACTTTTGGAACCGATGACCTGACCTGATCATATAAGGTATCTACAGATTTGGGATGAATAGCAACTTCTATTTTATAGGTATGTTGCCTCGAGAAGCCACCATTTTGATGGTGTCAGTGTAAATCTATAAAATAAACATGTGATTTCAGAGACTTTTCAGCAATAATGGACGTGATCGAATAGTGAAACTTTATATTTATTGTTAAGCCAGCAAATAACACCCGTCACTTCGCTGACGGGAATACTGAGAGGGGGGACAAAAATAAGGGGGAGGGAGAGAGGAGTGGAGGAGAGAGAGGGAGAGAGAGGTGGGGGAAAAGGAGAGAGGGGTGGGGGAGAGAGGACAGGCAAAAAAAGTAAACAATATGTAAATACAACAGATGACAAATTTTAAAAACAAACTTTAAAATTAATTACTTTTCAATAAGTGTTGTCCTGATTGAGGATGGATAGAGTATTGCTTGTGGCAGACTTGTTCAGGTCTGGCAGGCTGTCCAGTTATGGTTGAAGGATCAGAAGATGAAATGGAGGCCGATTCAGGTGGGATTTTTTTGAATAAGTTCATAATGGAGACTTGAGTGGCTGTCTTCATTTGCTGTTCGTAAACCTCCTTGTAACCTTTCAGGACATTCTCCATCTCCCGCCAGACCTTGGAACTTCGCATGCAGTCGGGATCATGTTCATCAGAAACGGATGGCTCAGAATGACGGAGCACGAACCACTCGCTCAGAATTCATTCAACTTGGGGGGTCGGGGGAGGATATTTTTGGCTCTTGCAGCCTTTTCATCGGTATTATATATCAATGTCCATCCGAGCTACCCCCAAGGTTGTGTAGGGACCACCACGACGTGGAGCAGCAAATTAATCCCCCCACCCCTTCCCTGAAGTCATTAGCGAGCCAGCTGGGTTCTCACCATTAATCAAATAGAGACACGGCAATTCTCTCGAAACATTTTTTTCTTGATTGCTCGAGTGCTGTTCGTGCCACTTGGTGAGCTCTCTACAAGAAACTTTGTAACTGAACACACGGTTGACATTCTATGACAGACTGGTAATGGTATGGACGATTTCGTGGAATGATATAAATTTCAACAGTCTGCATGGTATTTATACATTTCTAATGGATGATCAGCGTGGTTTCTGGTGGCATCGTTCTCGGAAACCACGCTGGTTTTAAACACATCGGTACAGTAACATTAATTATGACAACAACCCTTTCTCAAGATATTAATTTTTGTGTCAGTTGGTTATTTACCACAGTTGTATTTGAAAATACCCGTTCGTTGGCCCTTGACGACAAAGCCTTGGTCGGCTGATGGAAATACGGAGATCATGTATGTTCCGTTTACGTGGAGAGGAAAGCAGGCTTGTGGGGTATACCCATGTGTGGTTAAACATGCATGAAATCTTCCTCGAGCATTTTTTTCCCCCAGGTGCGGGGTATACCAGGGTGGCGGGTTGTTTGCGTGAAAATAGAGTGGTGCAATTTATTTATACTAATATGGTATTAAGAAATAATTCATAGAATGCAACAAAATGGTCCCATGAAGTGGTACCTTGACTGGAGGAAAACACCGCACACAAACACAGAGAGACACACTTTTAACAGTTACTCATTTTCGGTTTTTAAGAATTGGAATGATGCTACACAACATCATAGCAAGGGAAAAACCCCCAGCTTTTCATGACAATTTACCAGCCACCTGTACACACCAGGTGCATTCGCCAACAAAAACACCTGCCAAAGTGAAGCATGGCAGCAGACAAAAAAAAAAATTCCAATTATACCCCGCATGCCCTGCAGCCTGGACATGCAGCCTGGACATGCAGCAGGCACACCGTACACACGCACCTCAAAATGAACGAGCTGACCAAAAAGGGTGGAGGGAGGGAGGTTTACCGCCGGCAAACCTGACACAGGTTCTGAATGTGTGGGGCCAGGATTGTACATCTCAATCTACTAAAAGAGTCGGTACATGGACCTTCAAAAATCCAAGTGGAGAACATTAACACTTATATCAGATGTTCTCTGTCATTTTGCCTGACAAGTGAATGCATTTTGAACAATGTACTACCATTAAACGTACGATGTTAAGTAAACAAAGCAACCGCACCTGGCAGGTGGCTGAAAGTTAAATATTCCACTGAAGGAACAATGAAATATCATATGTTTGGAGTTAAGAGATGTGGATTTTGCCATGCTGAAAGAAAACACTTTTGGGCAATCATAAAGAACATTTACATCTCAAACGATCTGATTAAGAGATTAATACAATCTTGCAATTGAATCCACAATATGGGTTTTGGTATTTAAATACAAAATTTCCAAAAAAGTAAGTTTGTGGAGCACATGGATGATATATTTCAACCGATGAAATCCAGCGGAATGCTGAAACAAGTATAACGAGGGGTGTATATAAACACAGTATTTTTATCATTTCTTGCTGGCAACACACACACACACAGACACAGACACAGACACAGACACACAGTGCCTTCAGAAAGTATTCACACCCCTCAACTTTTTCACATTTTGTTGTATTGCAGCCTGAATTTATAATGTATTTAATTTCAGTTTTTTGTCACTGATCTATACAAAATACCCCACATTGACAAAGTGAAAACATGTTTTTCGAAATTTTTACAAACTATATCAAAATGAAAAGTTGAAATGTCTTGCATCAATAAGTATTTAACCCCTGAGTGAATACTTGGTAGAAGCACCTTTGGTAGCGATTACAGCTTCGAGTCTTCTTGGGTATGTCTGCATCACCTTTGCGCACCTGGATTTGGGGATTCTCTCCCATTCTTCCTTGCAGATTTGCTCAAGCTCTGTCAAGTTGGATGGGGAGCGTCGGTGAATAGCAATCTTCGAGTCTTTCCACAGATTCTCAATGGGATTCAAGTCTGGCCTTTGGATGGCCAACTAAAAGACTTTCATGTTGTTGTTCTGAAGCAATTCCAATGTTGCTTTGGTTCTATGCTTGGGATCATTGTCCTGTTGGAGCATAAATCATCATCACAGTCTCAGGTCTTTTGCACTCTGAAGCAGGTTCTCCTCAAGGACTTGCCTGTATTTGGCTCCATTCATTGTTCTCTCTATCCTTAGAAGTCTCACAGCCCCTGCTGCTGAAAAACATCCCCATAGCATGATGCTGCCACCACTAATGCTTTATGGTAGGAATGGTGTGAGAAGGGAGATGAGCTGTGGTCAGTTTCTGACAGACGTAGCGATTTACATTCAGGCCAAGGAGTTCAATTTTCACCTCATCAGACCACATAATATTATGCTTCATGTTCTCACAGTCTTTCAGTCTTTCACGTACCTTTTTACAAACTCCAGGCATACTGTCATGTGCCTTTTTCTCAGGAGTGGCTTCTGTTTGGCCACTCTCCCATAAAGCCTACATTTGTGAAGTGCTGTGAGACTGTTGTCCTTCTGGCAGGTTTTCTCATCTCAGCCAAGAAACTCTGTAGTTCTGTCACAATGGTCATTGGGTTCTTGGTCATCTCCCTGACCAAGGTCCTTCTTGCCTGGTTGCTCAGTTTGGTCAGATGGCCAGCTCCAGGAAGAGTCTGAGTAGTTCTATATTATTTCCATTTCCTAATGATGGAGCTCACTGTGCTCTTGGGAACTTTCAACACTAGAAATTATTTTATACCCTTCCCCAGATCTACGATTCCTCACAATTCTATCACTGAGTTCTATGGACAGTTCCTTGGACTTCTTGGTGGCGTTTCTGCTCGAGCATGCACTGTCAACTGTGGGACCTTATATAGAAAGGTGCGTTTCTCTCGAAATCATGTCCATTCAATTGAATTGGCCACAGGTGGACTCCAATCAAGTCGCAGAGACATCTCAAGGATGATCAAAGGAAACTGGATGCACGTGAGCTCAATTTGGAGTGACATGGCATCAGGATTGAACAATTATTGACTCAAGACATTCCAAATTTTCATTTTTAATTAATTTGTAAAAATTTCTTTAAGAAAAAAATAAATAAATAAAAATAAAAATAAAAAAAACATTCCACTTTGTTATTATGGGGTATTTTGTGTACATCAGTGACAAAAAAAATCTCAATTTAATCCATTGTAAATTCAGGCTGCAACACAACAAAATGTGATAAAACTTGAGGGGTGTGAATACGTTCTGAAGGCACTGTGTAATGTATGTATTTACACTCGACACTGTTATAATGAAAATGAATAAGTAATATGGCGTGTCTTGAACTAAAGTGAGTTTTGTGATTATATCAAACACGTGCGAATATCCTTTGACTCTTCATTCTGCGTTATTAATCGAGTCATCACAAAGTTTACCTGTAAACAAGGCATTGTGCCATGGTGAGTTGTGAGGGGGTGGGGGAGGGGGGGTGGAGAGCCCGCATCCACACCAGAACAAGCAATCCGAAAAAGCCATCGGCGTGTGCTTTAATCAGGAAAATCAGGTGACTGTCACCAAAACCATCTACAAAGTTTACATGTAAACATAAGACAATTCCATCGACAGAAAGCCGTTAGCAAAGCCAGATCCCCACATTCCTGCAAAGCCACAAGCGTGTGCTCCAACTGCCACACCGGCGCCAAAGGCAGAGAAAAACTCATTTAAAAAAATAAATAAAAGGGTTCACTTAAGGGGGGGGAGGAGAACTCCAATCACCTATCACCTGAAAAGAGGCTCACCACAACATGCTCGCCCAGATCCCACACGGGCTCACTCATCCTGTAAGGCTAAACCCGACCCCCAAGGGGCTCACCCCAACAGACTGACACCTAGCCCCCCACCCACCCCATGGGCTCAGTCACTCCAACAGACTAAACCTGACCCCCAACAGCCTCATTCCAATCCCGGAGCTCACCGCAATGGGCTCACTCGGACACACCACAGAATAATTGTCTTTGACTAGTCTTAAGTTAAATGAATACATTTTTTGAGATGTTTATATTTAGTTTTTGGCACTTGACAGTGGCACATCACATCAGCAACTCAAAGGGCACTCGGTAGAGCGCACACCTCCACCACGCAATGCCCGATCCACGAGAACATATCGGGCCCATTACATTTTTGAGATATCATGTTATATATCGTTTTTACCCCAACCTCTCAATGGTGAAAAATCACTTAAAAAATTATATTAGTCAGATACGGATCCGGATCCGGATCTTAACCAAAATCTAATCAGTTCGTCCTTGTCACACACCAAACCTGTCCACAAAATTTCATCCGGATCCGTCAACAACTTTTTGAGATATCCTGTACACAAACAAACGAGAATGGGGGAAAAACATAACCCCCTTCACCTTCGGTGGCAGAGGTAACAAATACATCCATCACAGACAGAAAGCACTAGTTAAGGCAAGGATAATCATGAGAAATTCAATCGGTTACCTTTGTCATAATATTGTGGGCATACTAGAATGCCACTAGGTAGAGCGCATACCTCCACCAGGCTGAACAGTTTACATTTTGTATCTCACTGATGGGTCCAGATACAGATCTAGCCTTTCATTCAAGTCACACACCAAAATCGAATCGGCTTGTTCTTGTCACCTGTCCAACTCAACCACCAAGTTCTCATAACTCATCCACAAGTTTTTGAGATATCGTGCTATGTATAGTTGTTGACCCTATCTCTCAAAGGTAACGAATCATTCAACATTTTCTCGTATCCGGATCCGGATGTTCACTAAAATCAAATCGGTTCATCCTTGTCACACACCCAACCTGTCCACTAAATTTCAACCGAATCCACCCGCAACATTTTGAGACATTGTGTCCACAGACAAACAGACAGACATCGGTGAAAACATAACTTCCGTCTCCCTTCAGTGGCCGAGGTAGTAATAATGTTGAAGGAAATGACACAAGCCAAGAGGCCTGTTTATATCCAGAAAGCAAATATATACGTTTTCCTCCTATTCACTCAAATTATATGGGTACAGAAGTGCGTATTATAATGTCATCTGTCTTGTAAAAGTGTTTTCATTCTATTTTCTGGATACAAAGTTGAGGCTCAAGGAACAGGAAGAACAGAAACACAAAGTGGAAAGGGGGAAAACACACCAACAGCAGGGTCGAGGGATACATCAGAGGGACATTTGGTGGCAAAATGAGAATAAAGGGAGGGGAGGACATAGTGAGTGAACAAACTGGACACAAGCTCAAATATAGCAAGAAGGGTTACTAAAGAAACAAGAAGAGACAACAGGGGATGTACAACAATAGAACAGAAAATGGAAAGGAAAGGGGGGGGGGGAGGAGAAGGTATGGATTGTTATGAAAAGAGGAGAAAGAGAGCAGCAATCTTGAGGGCCTGGAGGGAAGAATGGGCACAAAGAAACTGAGGAAGTTGGTTCCACAGGTGAAAGAAAAGAGGAACAAATGAGTTGAGCTGAGCAGTGAGGAGTTTCACCAGAAGTAAGTTTCTAGCAGACATGTGTCCTGCATAAACCTTGGGGAGGGGGAGGGGAGGAGCAGATCAAGCAAAGGGCAGAGGATGCAAGACCAGAAAGGGGGCAGGAGAAGACAGAAAGGTCACCAATCTGTCTGTGATGTAGGAGTAACAGGTAACAGGGTAACAGGCACAGAGACTCTCTCCAAACTTGGGGGCATATGCCCATCCGCATCGATGATGACTGTCAAGGGAGCTGGAGGGAGCAGTAGAGCAGTGACTGGAGGGAGCAGTAGAGTCATCTCCCACCGAACACCTGGAATTTATAGGTCATCACCCCGGATAACTCGAGTCGACGGGTCACTTAGGGACCATGATCAGCAATTCTCCAACGGCGTGGGGTAGGGTTAATTGCCAAACTTCAATATACCTAATTACCCATGCGGCAAAGCTACCGGGGAATTCACACCTTCGACGGACCTCGAGCGGAATGAGCCATTACCGTGCCAAAACCGTGTGTAACCCGAGCGGAGGTCACCAAGGCCCGTCGGTCCAAATGAACAATTTACAGCCTCGCTATTTCTCAAACCCGCACCATACTAAGCCAATGAAAGAAACACAGAAACGAGCTGGAACATTTAACAGGGGTTTATTTATAACAATAATCGGGTTGGGGAAGCACAAAAAGAGCAGAATTGTCACGAATAAAAGGCAGGCAATGTACAAGCAAAGAAAAGCACTTGCACAATTCTACTTAACAGACTGGGCCCACGGACACGGACACGGACACGGACACGGACACGGACACACACAGGACCCCGTGGGTCTTATCTCGGTCAAGCCGGGCCGGAGTACCTGTCTGTTTCGTGCGGCCACACCGACTCCGAAACCACCACGGTGGGACCCGATCCCATGACCCGAAGTCCACGGCCCACGAACGAGGCCGCTCAACCATGATCACCACTGTCTCAGATTACTCCAGCCATGACCACACCATCTGCAGAACGCTCTTCCAGACATGACCACACCATCTGCAGAACGCTCCAGCCACGAGCACAGTCTCCCTCACGCTGGTCCAGACAACCACTCTCCTCCTCTTGAGGAGCTTCTTCTCCCCACCACTCGCCTCCTGATTGGACGGTGGGTTGTCAGGCGACTCGTGGCGGCCTCCAGATTGGCCGGGCCGAACACTCCATTTGGCTAAGGCGGAGCCAGCCTGGGGTGATAGTTTCCCTGATTGGGCAAGGGGTGGTCTGGTGGGAGGGGCAACGACCACCCTCCCACCATGCGTGTCTGAGAACCCAAACAGAACAGCCAGGGGAGCACCCTATTCTCCAGCTCACCCCTGTACGTGACACGATGCACGTGGGCGATGGTGGCAATGGTGTTGGTATTGTTGTAGTCGTTGATGTAAAAACCTAGCTAAAAAAAATAACCCGTCGCACACATGTAATTCCCATTAGACAGAAGGGGATGGATTCCAACTGTACACATACTTATGGACATAAAGCCTAAGTCACATTTGCTCTACGGCGAGGATACGGCGGCCGTACGCCCTCTGAATTGACAGAAACGTGCGCGGCCTCAGGGTGGACCTACGCCGTTTGGCTATCTTTTACAAGCCGTAGGGGTCGCCGTGGAATTATAACGCGGAGTTATAACTTTTTTTCATTTCTACGTTCACTGTAGCAATTCGACAAGCCGAAAAAAAAAAAAAACTGGTTAAAAAAAATAATAAAAATGAACCCACTCGTTACCGTCCGTCTGGCCACACGTTCGCCTTTCGGCCCCCCTGCGGTCGCCTTGAGTCTGCCTTGAAAATTCTATGGCCGCCGAAGGGCCCCCTTAAGGTCACCGTGCGACATCAAATCAAAGACCGTAACGGCAACCCCACGTTTTCGGTCTCCACAATTTCTAAATACGCCGTGCGGCTCCCCGAAAAATAAAAACATATGTGACTGCTACATTGTGTGACCGTGGATATACTGCGACCGCCGTATAATTGCTAGTGCCGTAGATTTTGGAGACCCCACGGCCGCCGTGGCAAATGTGACTTAGGCCTAACTAACTTTGGGACCTGAATGTTGAGTGCGCATGGTTTCCAGATTCGTAACACTATCCCCCCCCTCCTTTTTACAGACTCGTCCCGAGTCGTCAAATTTTTGTGTGTGTAACTTTTCCCCTAGTACATTTTACCTTCGGATCCCTGAGTGCGACATTTGTATACATGTCCCAAAAATAAATAACCTAGTGTGCTGCGTAACTAAAGTATCAGACTCACACAGACAACTTAAATACGTTGCCGGCGCTAAGACAAACAGGTGGGTCAATAACTTATTTACAATTTTAACAATTTGCACGAACCATGGCCTAGGACCTGTGATCTGTGATCTGTGAAGAAAGGCACAACAACGTCAATCATTTTGTGTGGGTGAGTGTACAGCAGCTGAAGGTCAGTCATCCTCAGGGCCTGCTAAAAAGGTCCCCCTTGGGTGTTCCTTTCATACCCCAGCTGCTGGAGGCAACTCACCCTAACACGGCAGGCCATGTGCCATCCCACAGGCCATTTGAAGTGGCCTTTATGCAAGAACCGGGAGGTAGCCGGCCGCTCAATGTAGTCCCTGGCTCCTTTGAATGGATGGACACAAAACACAAAATGGACTGGATGCAACGATGCATGGGCTGCGCAATGCAGTCCTCAGGGTGTGGCTGCCTGCAGGGCAGTCCTTGCAAAATACTGGAGGATGGTCTTGACGCACATGGTTGAATGGTGATATGGGGGCAAATGCAACCAAGGGCAAACAGGCATGGGGTCAAAGCAAAGGCGGGCAAATAAGGCATGGCAAATGTGGACCAGGAGGTGTAGCACAAACAGGCTGGCATATGTAGCTGGCCAGCCTCTGGTCTGATCCGTGAGGTTCTGTGGAGGGAGTGCGGTGGTGCCAGCTGGTCCAGAAACGAGCTCGGACCTACCCTACTGTCTCCCCCCAACCTATCTCCTTTGCCTGTCTTTGTCCATACCCACTCCCTTAGTTTGCAACATATATAATCTATAGGGGTCTAAGGGGGGTTTGAGTGAATGTTGCTCCTGATCCAGGTGAGCTTCAGGAAGTGAGGTCCTATATTTATTTTACCTATATAGATTTTGGTGAAGATCTGGATCTGGATCCGGCTACTCAAATTGTTTAAGTGATTCTTCACCATTGAGAGGGCCAAAGATGATATATAGCATAATGTCTCAAAAATGTATTGGGCCCGATACGTTCTTGTGGTTTTACTGGATCAGGCATGGCATGGCAGAGGTATGCGCTCTACTGAGTACCCTTCTAGTTATTGTTGTTATTATTTGACCCTTTATATTATTTTTTGAGATTTTTTTCTTCTTCTCAGCAACCATGTGTCCGATTGACAAAATTTTCAGCTGCTGACGTGCTGCTCATCGGAATGTTATTATAATAGTAATAAAAATAAACGTTGTTATAATACTATATATATATATATATATATATATATATATATATATATATATATATATATATATATATATATATATAGATAGATAGATAGATAGATAGATAGATAGATAGATAGATAGATAGATAGATAGATAGATATATATATATATATATATATATAGATATATATATATATATATAAAAATACGTTATAATGTGAAATAAAAATAAAAAAAGTTGTTATAATACATTATATATAATACGTTATATTATATACTGTATATAATAATACGTTGTTATACGTGATATTGTTGTGGTGCCTGGTTCAGTGGCGAGGACGACCGCGAGATTGAGCAGTTGGGCCGTCTCCCACTAAACACCAGAATTGGAAGGTCGTCACCCCGAATAACTCCAGAGTCGACGAGTCGCTTAAAGGACCGTGGTCGCCAATATTTTGACGGCGTGAGGTAGGGTCCCACTTGTCTATTCCAATTTACCTGAGTACTCACGCCATCTAACTACCGGGGAAGCTACACCTTCAGCCGGCTTTGTCCGAACCAAGTCGCTGTTACAGACTCGGGTCCGGCGTAACCGAGCAGAAATTACCAAAGCGCCGGGTCAAATGACAATTTATGGCACAAACGGCCTCACTATTTCTCAAGCCAGCACCGTGCTGTGTCAATGATAGAAACAACAGGCAACGAGCTGGTACATTCAACAGGGGTTAATTTATAATAGGGAAGGAGACAGAGCAGACTTCATCACAAATATGCAGGAAAATGTACAATGAGCAATCAACACTTATACAATTTCTACTTATAGGATGGCACCACCACAGACACACACATTTGTTGGTTTCTTGATTATTTTTTTTCTTACAACACACTAACAATTACGTCCCCCTAACTAGCTCAAGCCCCTCGTCATCCCTTATCCAAAAGCATGTTCCTTTTAACTCGACTGCGAAGCTACGTCCCCACTACACAGTCCATGTCTGTCCAAGTCTCCCGAAATCCATTTCCAAATCTAACCTAACATTTCCTCTAACTTGTTCCACGGGCCCCATGAGGAACTGTTCCTGCCCCCATGAGGCCGGTCTATCTATCGCTAAACCCTTCGCACTAACTAATGCTCCTTTGCCCGGGTGAGGATGCTTGCCACATCCTGGCCGGGGAATCGTGTACTAGGGGAAAGGCTCCGCGTGCCTTCTTTGCGTCGCCAGGGCGGCGGTTTACAACACGCATGTCCCCTCCATATGGGTGATAATTGCAAGCGTATCGTCGCCCCGTCGATCGCACCATGCGCTCTGAAGTCACACAACCTTCCTTTCAACCGTGCACGTGTCGGTTTCATACCACATACGAGACGTTTCAGCACCGGCTTCCGATCGCGCAAACGTGCGCGCTTGGGCCGTTCGCAAAACACGGAACGGACCTCGCACGCAGCGTCCTGCGGAGCCGGCGCGGTCTCCAAAATAAAATAACTTTTTGCAGCCTACCAGGCTCGCTATTCCCGTCTCCCGTCAGGATCAGTCCGTGTGCCATTTCCCCACATGCACTCATGCATGCCATGACACTCACTCCACTCGGACACTCCAACACACACTCTGGGACAATCACGCTGGGGGTTTGGATTAGTTCAAGGGATCCCGAGGCCTCTGCCCCTCACAACCTCGGCATGTACCCTTCCGTACCATGCACCCGCTCGACCTCGCACGGCCCGACCGTAATCACCTGGTCGCAGTCCACTTCCAGGGGGCATAGCGTCTCCCCCTGTTCCTGAGGGAGGTTAATCTGACCCGCGCATTGGGTCTCAACACATTCCCCAAGCTCAACCTCCACGTCCCCCTACCAGCTCTACTTGTGTGTGCTCCACCATTATTTCTAAATCCTGCGTCTCCCCTTGTGTTTCTGTTAATTCTGTCATCCCTTTTAATTCCCGCGTTTCTTTTACCTCGACCTCGCCCGTTTCCACCGCGGTCCGAACAACCGTTGCACTCCCCCCTGACTCGGTCGTTTCCCCACGTGCAGGCGCCATTTTCCAATCCGCCATTTTGCCTTTCAGCTTTTCCAGACCCACCTGAAGGTTCAACCCCATGCTCTGCATTTCACCCCTCATTTCGTTTTTCATGCTCTCCAGCTCTCCTTTTATTTCCTTTTTTTAAGTTTTGCGCACTCGCATCCATCCGTTGCACATTCACATTCATTTAGTTTTGCAGATCCTGCGTATTCGTTTTTATTTCGTTCTTCATGTCTATCATCATGTTCTTCATTATTTCTGCAAACCGGCCCATGCCAAATGACCCTGACGAAGCCGCTTCGCTTCGATCGGGCGTGGAGGGGAATTTGGTGCAGGGGGCGCTCATACGCCACCCCTCCCGCGCACATTACAACCTCTGGGTTTGGCTGCAGGGAAATGTCTTGCTGCACATGGGGGTGTCGTCCTGGACCATGGATTCCCTTAAACTTAGGTCTGAACCCACCTGCTCCAGCCCGTCTTGGCCCGCCATGGGGTGTCCTGAGAATAATTTCACTTGCTCTCAATATGGAGGAAACGAGGGGGGGGGATTTTGCTCTACACACCCCTGATCCGTGTCCCGTGAATTTCTCTATGGAGGCGGAGGGGTCCGAACACCAATTGTTGTGGTGCCAGGTTCGGTGGTGAGGACGACCACCAGATGGAGCAGTTGGGCCGTCTCCCATCGAACACCGGAATTGGAAGGTCGTCACCCCGGATAATTCTGGAGTCGACGGGTCGCTTAAAGGACCGTATTCGCCAATATTTTGACGGAATGAGGTAGGGTCCACTTGTCTATTCCAATTTACCTAAGTATACATGCCATCTAACTACCGGGGAAGCCACACCCTCGGCCAGCTTTGTCCGAACAGAGTCGCTGTTACCGACTCGGGTCCGGCATAACAGAGCGGAAATTACCAAAGCCGCGCCGGGCCAAATGACAATTTACGGCACAAACAGCCTCACTATTTCTCAAGCACACACCATGCTGGGTCAATGATAGAAACAACAGGCAACGAGCTGATACATTAAACAGGGGTATATTTATAATAGGGAGGGAGACACAGAACAGACTTAATCACGAATATGCAGGAAAATGTACAATAAGCAATCAACACTGATACAATTTCTACTTATAGGACGGCACCACCACAGACACACACACACACCAAAACAAGATGAACCCGGATTGTCTTTATTTTGACCCTCACAGCCAAGGGGATAGACAGGCTAGAGGTCAGAGCTTGGTCGGTACCTGGCCACCTCGTGCGGTTTGGCCCGTGACTGCGGGTGTGAAACTCGGGGTCATCGGCGAGCCCAGACACGGTATAGCAGGGTCCAGGTGAGGGCAGGGTCACTCCTCACAGAGGGCCAGCGGAGATTCCTGGCTCGGACTCCAGGTTATTGCTCGACAAAATGAGAGATGGAAGTCGACGGCTGTGGAATAGTCAGAGGACCAGCTTGAGACACGGCAATGATGACCACCAACAACGCACACCAAGAGCAATGGAGACCCCTTTCTTCTCCGACAATTCCAACCCAACTCCAGCGAAAACTCAGGGGAGCCCAGCGATTCTTATCCCTCCCCCGGACAGGGTGGGGTGACCGGTCCTCTGAGGTAATCTTTGCCCTTATTGGACAGGGTTTCGTGGGGTGATGTGCTGGCCATCCGTGATTGGACAGGGGGGGGGGAACCCCCTCCTTTTCTGGGCGGAGTCGGTGTTCTGAGGTGAGGAAACCTCCGCCCACATCCGTGGTCGAACACACGTGGGCAATGGCGTCAATAGTGCGAAGAAGTGAAGGATTGATTTGTTGGCGTTGGGTATTGCAAAAATCTAACGAGAAAGAAACTTTGCAGCGCACACATCTAATTCCCTTTAGACATCGGGAGGAATCTAACTATACACATACTTATTGAAATAACTGAACTGCGGGGACTCTGGCTGTTGTGTGCAAATGGCTGCCAGATTCGTAACAATATATATATATATATAATACGTTATAATATAAAACTACAAAAAAACAAATATCCGCAGATGTACTGTACTCTGACAAATGAGAGAATGACAAAAGAGCATGAAGATTGAAAAAAGAAAAAGAAAAAGAAGAGCTTCACAGGACAGGGATTGACAAGGAAGGCTCTTTGAAAAGATCGATAAGAAAGTCTCTAAGAAGAGGTCAAATTAGTTGGGATGAAGAACAAGTCATCATCAATGCCCAAAACCAAGGACACGACACTCATGCCTTAAAGAAAATGGCGAGATTGAGCCAATCGGACAAATGCAGGTTTTTGTGGGGAATAAACAGAAAGTACCTGCCACCTCCTTTAGGGACGTAAAAAAAAAAAACCAAACACTCATGTCAGAACAGCTGTACACAGAAAGACATGACAGCGTCTGCAGAGTAATCCACCGGCACATGTGTAAATACTTCAACATCCCGGTCCCAAAACAATCATGGAAACACAAACCAAATCCGATCCTTCAAAATGAACAAATAACGCTCACGTGTGAGAAGATGATCCCGTCACGTGTGGACAGTGAAAACAAAGCGCGTCCAGACTTGGTGCTCAAAAACAAAAAGGAAAAGTCGGCATTGTTGATCGAGTTTTCAGTTCCCAAAGACTTTTGGACTAAAATGTCACAGAAATAAGGAAAACGACCAAATACCAGGATCTGAAAAATGAGGTCAAGAGGTTTTGGAAATTGAAGAAAGCTGAAATTATACCAGTGATAGTTGGAGCTCCAGGAATCATGAAGAAAACCCTTACTGAGTACTTAAATATCATTCTGGGGAACATCACTACAAGTGGAGGATGTCAAAGGTTCAGTGAAGCCCTTGGAATGAAGTTGTGAAAATGAAACTTCACACTTTGGTTCGTGAATCCTGATGCTTTACCAAAAAAAACATGAGGTGGAGATTTAACTCCTTCCCACCTCCTGAAACCTGCAAATGGAGATAACAACCAACAGGAGAAAACATAGCAGAGGTTTTAAGTACAGTGTATACAGTACTGTAGATGTTCATAACAACCATATATATAATACAACTCTTGAATGTGAGATTTGCTCACAACAGTGTATACCCACGGGGCAAAAAAAAACCACACACTCGCACGCACACACACACACACACACACACACACACACACACACACACACACACACACACACACACACACACACACACACACACACACACACACACACACCCATGCCAGTGACGGTACAGTATGTCTAGTCGAGTACCAGGCAAGGCCTAAGGCCTAATTATGTCTGAACGACTTGGTACAGTGTTGTATTACTACTCATAGGCCTTCACCTTCACCCTCGCGTACCTGGAAATTGAAGACCTGCACCGGTAGCGGCATCATGAGTAATCGGCGAATCACCCGGTTACGAACAGGCCACAGAAAGCGAGGAAAAAAAAAAACACCGCGGCAACGTGACGACGTCGTGACATCACTCGCTCACCGGACAACAATCAAAGCCGATGCGCACCGCGTGCGTGATGACGTCCGAGGGCGGCCCACGGAATGACGTCACTGTCCCATTTAATCCAAGCGCAGGTCCCGCCAATCGCATTTCCAAGCGACGCTTCTGCGCTTATAGTGGGTTTGGGATTTTGGGATTTTTTGGGGGATTTTGGGATTCATTCGTGGATAATTCCTTTGCAAGTGGAGCCTGGTGAAAACTGAAGTTTGTCACTTCAAGCCGCTTCAAAAAGTTTCCCAAAATTTCCAGACCCCCCCGCCCCCCCCCGAAACAATGTGAGAACAAATTGTGAAGTCTGACAATACCAATTAACTTATTTATCTTTAATTGGGAATCTTCTTCCTCCTTCCCCCCGACAGAGATGGGAAATGCTGTTCCCTGCGTGCTGAGCTCCCTCGTGCTCACCTGTCTTGCCCTCACCGCACTCGTGCCTCATGCGAGGTACAGGGGGAGCACCAGGAGGTCGAGGGCTTTGCTGGACGACGTGCTGGGAGGGGACGCGATGGATCCAACATATCGAGGGAAAGGGCTTGATGTGCAGGATCCCCCTTCCCAGAAAGGTGTGCTCACCTGGTCGAGCGTCCACGTCACTCGGACTGCCTGGAAATCCGATGATGATGATGATGATGATGATGAATCCAAATGGAAGGAGAAACTTGAACCCATTTCTCCCAAACGTATTCTCTCCGTCCTCCATCGTGACATCTCTTCGTACATCTCTTCCTTGGTCCGGCAACGTGCGAGTGCAGCCACCAAGGAGCTCAAACATCCCCCCGAGCTTCCACACAAAGGTGATTTAAAGGGGAATCCTAATGTTTCTCCTGTATCCTCGCTGTCCAACTTTACCGGATGTGTGTTTGTATGTAATTCGTGGACAAGTGCATCGGTGTCTGATAATCTAATGTCCTGTACGTAATATATGTACAAGCTCCTCCATAAGTTTTGGATCACAATAAAAACTGGAATGGTGCTCGCAAGAAGAGCGCACACCTCCACCGGGATGAACACTTCACGTTTTGTATCCCACTTGATGGGCTCGATCTGGATTCGGACCTGAACCAAGATCTAATTGGCTTGTTCTTGTCGAACACCCGATTGGTCAATATCGTTTTTGGCCCCATCTCTCAATAGTCAAGAATCATTCAATAAAATAATTAAATAATTCTCGTATCTGGTTCTGGATCTTCACCTAAATCTAAACGATTCTTCCTTGTCGCACACCAAAACTGTCCACCAAGTTTTGTCCAAATCTGTCTTAACTTGTTGACATGTCCTACTATCCTATATATCGTTTTTGGCCCCATCTCTCAATGGTCAAGAATCATTCAATAAAAAAATTAAATAATTCTCGTATCTGGTTCTGGATCTTCACCTAAATCTAAACGATTCTTCCTTGTCGCACACCAAAACTGTCCACCAAGTTTTGTCCAAATCTGTCTAACTTGTTGAGATGTCCTGCTATCCTATCTATCGTTTTTGGCCCCTATCTCTCAATGATCAAGAATCATTCAATAAAAAAAATTAAATAATTCTCGTATCTGGATCTGGATCTTCACCTAAATCTAAACGATTCTTCCTTGTCGCACACCAAAACTGTCCACCAAGTTTTGTCCAAATCTGTCTAACTTGTTGAGATGTCCTGCTATCCTATCTATCGTTTTTGGCCCCATCTCTCAATGGTCAAGAATCATTCAATAAAAAAATTAAATAATTCTCGTATCTGGATCTGGATCTTCACCTAAATCTAAACGATTCTTCCTTGTCGCACACCAAAACTGTCCACCAAGTTTTGTCCAAATCTGTCTAACTTGTTGAGATGTCCTGCTATCCTATCTATCGTTTTTGGCCCCATCTCTCAATGGTCAAGAATCATTCAATAAAAAAATTAAATAATTCTCGTATCTGGATCTGGATCTTCACCTAAATCTAAACGATTCTTCCTTGTCGCACACCAAAACTGTCCACCAAGTTTTGTCCAAATCTGTCTTAACTTGTTGACATGTCCTACTATCCTATATATCGTTTTTGGCCCCATCTCTCAATGGTCAAGAATCATTCAATAAAAAAATTAAATAATTCTCGTATCTGGATCTGGATCTTCACCTAAATCTAAACGATTCTTCCTTGTCGCACACCAAAACTGTCCACCAAGTTTTGTCCAAATCTGTCTAACTTGTTGAGATGTCCTGCTATCCTATATATCGTTTTTGGCCCCATCTCTCAATGGTCAAGAATCATTCAATAAAAAAATTAAATAATTCTCGTATCTGGATCTGGATCTTCACCTAAATCTAAACGATTCTTCCTTGTCGCACACCAAAACTGTCCACCAAGTTTTGTCCAAATCTGTCTAACTTGTTGAGATGTCCTGCTATCCTATATATCGTTTTTGGCCCCTATCTCTCAATGCTGAAGAATCATTTTTTTAAAATAATTCTCGTATCTGGATCTAGATCTTCACCTAAATCTAAACGATTCTTCCTTGTCGCACACTAAAACTGTCCACCAAGTTTTGTCCAAATCTGTCTAACTTGTTGAGATGTCCTGCTATCCTATATATCGTTTTTGGCCCCTATCTCTCAATGCTGAAGAATCATTTTTTAAAAATAATTCTCGTATCTGGATCTGGATCTTCACCTAAATCATAAACGATTCTTCCTTGTCGCACACTAAAACTGTCCACCAAGTTTTGTCCGAATCCGTCTGTAACTTGTTGACATGTGCTATCCTATATATCGTTTTTGGTCCCATCACTCAATGGTGAAGAATTATCAAATATAAAAATAATTAATTCTCATATCTGGATCTGGATCTTCACCAAAATCAAAACTATTCTTCCTTGTCACACACCCAACCAGCCCACCAAATTTCGTCCGAATCCATCTAACTTGTTGAAATGTCGTGCCATCCTATATATCGTTTTTGGTCCCATCACTTGATGGTGACGAATCACTTAAAAATAAAAATAAATTCTGAAACCTGGATCTGAATCTTCACCGAAATAAAAACGATTCTTCCTTGTCGCACACCCACTGTCCACCAAATTTCATCCAAATCCATCCACAACTTTTTTTTAACATATCCTGTTGCATATCATTTTTTTGGCCCATCACTCAATGTTGAAGAATCGTTTTAAATATATAATTATTTAAAAATTCTCCTATCCTGATCCGGATCTTGACCGAAATTGAAACGATTCTTCCTTGTTGCACACCCAACCTGTCCACCAAGTTTTGTCCGAATCCGTCTGTAACTTGTTGATGCGTACTGCTATATATGTCGTTTTGGCCCCATCACTCAATGGTGAATAATTATCAGATAAAAAAAAATAATTGATAATTCTCGTATCTAGATCTGGATCATCACCGAAATCAAAATGATTCTTCGTTGTTGCACACCCAACCTGTCCACCAAGTTTTGTCCGAATCCGTCTGTAACTTGAGATGTCCTGCTATCCTATCTATCGTTTTTGTTCCCATCTCTTGATAGTGACGAATCACTTAAAAAATAAAAATAAATTCTCAAACCTGGATCTGGATCTTCACCGAAATCTAAACGATTCTTCCTTGTCGCACACCCAACCAGCCCACCAAATTTCGTCCAAATCTGTCTGTAACTTTTTGAGATATCCTTCTCTCAGACAGACAGACAAACAGACAGGGGTGAAAACATAACCTGCTTTTGGCTGCTTCAAACCACAGGTGCTTAAAACAGAACAATTAGCACCTTGTTTGGTCGACAATAACGAAGTGAAACATGTTCATTGTCACCATTGTTTATACATCTTTTTTACTTACAATTATTACAACTATTCCTTGAACAAGAAGCATAGCCGGTGTTGGCTTTACGATTAAGGTGGCTGGCTTAAGGTCATTGGGGTCATTGGGGTCTTAAGTTCAAGCCCCTGCCGTGCCGCTAAAATAACACCAGGTGGGTTCACTCAGCCAGTCACCCTTCCAAGGTCAGCAAAACGAGTTGTATCAGCTTAATGGGAAGAATGAGCCATTCAAGTAAACCGGCGTCGGAGCGGCGACCCATCCAGGATTGTGTCCCCCAGCCAAGGAAAAAAAAACTGTCTCGGTCGCCCGATGCATCTGAAGATGTTAATGGAGTGCTTCTTCTTCTTCTTCTTCCTATTCTTCGTTAACGGTCTCCATGAGTTTTCCCTCCATCCTGAGCATCTATCTCTCTCGCTCTGCTCCTCAATGTCTGTCAAGCTCATCGTGATCATTTACGTGAATAATGCATCGCATGGGTGCTGCACCGTGGAGACCTTATCCCTCACTGAGGACCTTATCGTAAAGTATGAATGATTTACAAATTGAAGTTAGAAGTCCTGATTCATAATGCAAAATAAATTTGCTTCTTATTCTCAATCTCTTCCACCCCCATCACTCCCCGATACTAACTACTCTAGTGGTCGGATCTTCACAAATATGTCATTTTGGGAGAAGAACACTTGGTCCAGGAGTCCATGGGGAAGTGTTGTGGATCCTGGACCGTGGGAGCCCTCAAGTGGTTTCTCTCAACAGGTAACCGATTGTTTTCCTTTTTCAGGAGCACTGGATGGATCAGACCTTTTTATTGCGGTCAAAACCACGAGCAGGTTCCATACTTCGAGGTTGAGCCTACTTCTTGATACGTGGATCGGAGGTGCAAAAGAGCAGGTAATTATCATTGTGTCAATCAACGTGTCATCACCCTTCACTCAAGGTCTATAAAGTGATGGCTGATCACCATCACCTGACATCACCCCACCCCCTCCGCCATACCTACACCTGCTTTCTTCTCTCCTCACCGACCCGGCATACCGTGCACCCTCTGGCATTTCGCTCTTCTTTAAGAGTCTATGACTGTCTGTTATTATATGTGTTGCCGTTAAGAAAATGCTCATAAAAGAGAAGAACACAGAAGATGTCAAATACCTTCATTAAAATTATTTACAACTCCCCAAATTTTGATGGCGTTTGGTTTTTCAGGGCAGCTGCCTGTGGGTGGGACGGTTGGGTCAGAAACAAAAGGATGGTGGTGACTGGTGGTGATGGTGGTGGGAATAAAGGAGGAGGACAACAGGCTGGGTTGAGTTGAGTCGTTGCTTGGAGGTTGTGGGGGGCTTAGGAAACAATAACCCGGCATGTAGCTTAATGCCAGGGCAGCTGGCGCAAATCTCTGTCCCTCCCATTTTTTTTCAATCAACCCCCATAACTCAACGGTCCCCCCCTCCTCACCCCTCCTCCTCTCACCTCTTCCCTCCCCACCACCCCCTCTCTCCATCTGCCACCTGACGTGTTAACAAGGACAGCGAGCAGTGTGGATTTGGGATGGACAGGAATGACATAGTTTCCAAGCTGACCTTTAACCCTTCAAAATCCTGCCACATATCAACCGTTCCCATTGTCACCGATCGAGTACTTCATCTGAACGTGATCATTGTGGTTTGAAAAATCAATTTTGACGGGAACGATCACACTGTTATGGTAGTTGATTCAATCATCACACGGAAGGGTTTCGCTTGAAACTAACGATAAACAGTGTAAAATGTACATTTTTTTTTTTTTTTTTAATACACTATACTCTGAATAAACAACGGATTTATCATCGATACTGCATTACTGTCACACGAGAACTATGTTTTCTAAAGGTACAAAAAGAACGATCGACACACATCAACTTTTCCATGGTCGACATATCTGGGCCTGATCGACAGTTCAACACAAACTGCATTTTGTAACGACTTAAACCGGGGAGAGTCCACCGCGGTGCCATCGAAGCCCAGATGAGTTAATTTAACTAGTGGTTCCCTCTGTCGACGCACACAAGTGGATTATTGGGGTTTCAAGCTTCGTGCAGTCAGAGTTACAGTGAAAAGGTCTCTCCACCCCGTTGGTGTAAGAAGGGAGAGGGACGGCTGAGGAGGTGTGGCAAGACGTTGGATAATTTACATAACAATGACCGGCTCAGACTTGCCTGCTGTCACTAACTTGACAAGGAGCATAAGTAGTGGAGGGGAGGGTGGGGGGCGACAGAAGGGGGAAAGCCTGGCGTGGGAGGAGAAACAAGACTAGGCCAGACAGCCACCATAAGGTGAAGGGCGTAAGATTTAGGACAATTTTCGCCGATTAGCATATGCATAGAATTGTATGAAAGAGCGGTTTTGGGGAGGGAGCGAGAGGGGCGTTTGGAACAGTTTACGGTTTGTTACTGGCATAATGTTCTCAGAGGGAAGGGGCACTCGGTAACGGGAGGAAGATCCAAAATCCCTTTTTATAAAAGAAGCATTTTTCCTTTCTCACTCATCTCCTTTTATTCAGCGACATTGTAATGCACAGCATTTGATCGTGTAACGGTGCCGTGACTCAAAGAAACGTGTGTGTGTGTTATATATATATATATATATATATATATATATATATATATATATATATATAGTGTGTGTTATACATAGTGTGTTTGTATGTATGTTTAAATATATATATATATATATATATATATATATATATATATATATATATAGTGTGTGTTATACATAGTGTGTTTGTATGTATGTTTAAATATATATATATATATATATATATATATATATATATATATATATATATATATATATATATATATATATATATATATATAGTGTGTGTTATACATAGTGTGTTTGTATGTATGTTTTTAAATATATATATATATAATATATATAGTGTGTTTGTATGTATGTTTAAATATATATATATATATATATATATATAGATATAGATATATAGTGTGTTTGTATGTATGTTTAAATATATATATATATATATATATATATATATATATATATAATATATATAGTGTGTTTGTATGTATGTTTAAATATATATATATATATACACACACACACACATAATTAGAACAGCAACACTTAGGCCATTGGATGGACTAAACTCGGCATAATTTTCAGGACAGTTTGTTTGTAGAAATGCTTGAGGGGTGTTCAAATACAACTACGAACATTCACAATAGTCCAAGACGTGGGAGGATTCTTATATTGTAATTCACAAGCATGTAATAGCTACTACTTCTTTTAACGTTAAATTATTCCCACATTGCTGTGGGGTTGATTGGGGAAAGGTTTTTGGCCCAAGTCTTTCACGAGCCTGGCATTCGACTGAAGGTGATTTGGGCGGGAATTTGTGATTTGTTCAGGGTGTTGGTGTCAACTCACCGACTGTTCTCAAAAGACATCGTGAGATCTTTAACGTCCACCCCTAACCAGAGTCTTTCAGACAGCTCTGAGCTATCCTTCCAGATATCTTTTTCATCGAACTTTTTGAACGCCCCCACAATAGCTTAATATTGTCAAGGCATTGTTCTAAATATCAATTCCTTAAATGCTTTCCTTTGTCCGAAATGTCTCCAACAGACTTACATATTTACCGATGAAAAAGACGATGAACTGGAAGCCGTCATGGGTAAGTTTTAGGCAAAATTTTATATTTGCTCCCAATAGTGCACGCTATTTGCATGAATAGCCTTTTATTCCTTCTGGAGCTGTTCTTCTCTGTGGAACACGTCACTTCTCATCCTTTGTCTCAATACCACTTTGCCTCCTCCCCATCCTCCTCCTCCACCGGGCTCTCTCTCTCTCCCTCTCCCCCCCATACACCCAGTCGTTGCCGGTTAATGTGGCTTTCTATGTGTTTTTGGTTAACAAAGGCAAGTCTGGCCCAGCTATTGTGCAATGCACACAAAAGAACATCTGCCCTTCTCTCCGTAGTCTTAATCTGCCACCAGCTGTCATCTTCGGGATAAAACAAGAATAAACAAGCATCCAAAATCCATTTGGTTTGCACCCACCAATAGAACTCAAAAGCCTTTATTTTACCATGCTTGTTCCCCCCACCACCCCCACCCGACTCCCTTTCTTTTGATAGACCGAAAGGGATTCAGTTACATCTTTCTTTTGAATATTCGTTCTCAAATTCTGATACTTTTGACTTTTGTCAAAACAAAGTTTGTTTATTTTCCAGGTGACCACGTGGTCGTAACGAATTGTGCCCCTGCTCACAGTCACCAGGCACTCTCCTGTAAAATGGAAGCAGAATTTGAAGCCTACCTCGTCACGGACAAACAGTACGTTTCCCATTTTCCCATAGATTGAATGGTGGGAAGGACAAACGTATGAAGTAGGACACGATCACAACAGCTATCGCTTTAAGATTGTTCTCTGTGAACGCCAAATGAGACCTGGTTCGTTTCGTATGTTGATCAGTTTCTTGCTTCGTGCAGGTGGTTCTGCCATGTTGACGACGATAACTACCTTAATGCTGCAGCACTGTTACAACTGCTGGGCGATCAGCCGCATGGCCGCCCTTTGTATCTCGGTCGTCCCAGTCTCGATCATCCAGTCCAGGCCACAGACAGATATGGACAAGCCACGGTAAAGATGCTGCAGGGAGGGGGGTAAGATGAAAAAAAAATTCTCAATAAAAAGAAAGGAAAGTAGATGAGTGTGGAGAAGGGAAAGATGCTTGGGAGGGAAATATAAGGGAAGGAACATGTATGTAGCATACATACAACGGTGAGGAGGTGGGGGCAAATATTCCACCATGTTTGTGTGCGTCATACATAGATGGCCTCAATTTGTACAATCCCGAATGGCCTGAGTCGTGTGTAATTGTATAAACTTTAATCGAACATCCTTGTTCTATCATATGCAGCGCAAGGCTGCAGGGTAGCATCATTGGCTGAGGGTGCGACTGTGCCGCTGATGCAGTGCCCCGCGTAGGTTAGGGCAGGAATTTGTAATTTGTTCATCGTGCCGGCGATAGCTCGCCGACTCTTCACGAAGGACACCGTGCAAGTTTAACATCCACAAAGTAATGCTGGCAGACGGAATGCCCGATTTAACGTCCTTCCGAGGGACAGCACACACATTGATGAAGCGCCCTGCCTGCGAAACACGCGGATGACAGTCCATAGATGGGTCGAGATTCAAACCCAGGCAAGACAGCTTCGAGGTGTGTGCGTGAACCTCTGCGCCACCCTGCCAGCCCAATCAAATATTCAGAGCACGAGAGAAAGATGAACAGAAGCAGTACATTTAACCCACTCCATCCTCATTCCTGAAGCTTCATCAACACAAATTTCCTTTTAACTGACTAGCTCCAAATTGAGGCACATTAAATAGAACTTGCTTTGTACTCTTGTGTTGCATTGGTGGAGGTGTGTGTGTGTGTGTGTGTGTGTGTGTGTGTGTGACACACTCCACTCTGTGCACAGCTTCCAGTGCGCTTCTGGTTTGCTACCGGTGGTGCTGGCTTCTGCATAAACCGTGAGCTGGCAGTGCGGATGAAACCCTGGGTCAGGTAAAGATTTGTCCCACACGAGGCAGCTGTTTGTACTTTTGTTTCAAACTGCTTCGTACACAGTTTCTTTCCCTCCCTGTAGTAAAATTGATATGCTTGGCCTTTGTTCTTCTTTCCGATGAACCCCACCACCCCCACCCCCGGTTTCCATTTTCTAGAGGCGGGGCTTTTGTGCAAACCGCAGCTCGTCTCCGTCTCCCTGATGACTGCACCGTCGGTTACATTGCGCAGGCCTTGCTCGGTGTTCCGCTGTCTCGTTCTTCTTTGTTCCACTCGCATCTAGAAAACCTGGCACAGATTCCTGCTCATCTACTCCCCCATCAGGTAACTCTTTGGTCATTGCAGGAATGCAAATGGCTCTTATTCCTTTAAATAATAACATGAACAAGCTCGTACATACAAGACATGGGACAAGGACATGAGGAAATATCCGTGTACAGTATTTGAATTTTGAGGACATCAGTCAATGAACAAAACACCATGGTATATGGGGTGCAAACTTGTCATGAACTCCGTCGTTAGGTGGATCGGACAAACAGACCAACCTCAAATTTATCATTAAATTAGAGAGTTCATAGAACACATTACCCCACACACTCTTGGGGAAAGGACATGGGAAGTGGTCTTTTGAACTCTTGCTTTGCGTTCCTGAGCACGATATATATATATATATATATATATATATATATATATATATATATATATATATATATATATATATATATATATATATATATATATTTACAAGTCGCAATTTTGTTTGAATCTCGATCTTCCCCAAAGCTGACAGTACGAGCAGGCAAAATTTTGTCCGAGTACTGCTAAACTGAGGGTTTTTGAAAGTGCCAAAAAGGCAATTTGTGTTTTACAGTGTTCAAGTTTTTAATTAACTTGAAGCAAAATTAAAAGTTTTAAAGGCTTTACCGCCATCAATGCACCATCTTTTACGCCACCTTAATTAACACGTTAAATAGTTCCCCGTGCCTGTTGTTTGTGTCCTTTATGATGTCCCTAAAAACAGTACGTTTCCTGCTTGGAATGATTTTCACTTTGATTTGACTGCTAGACAGGCAGAGTAAAAACAAAAATAAAATTATAATTAGGGAGCTAGCACAGTTTCATTTACACTTTTGGGAACAAAAGGTTTGATGGTCTCATTCTGTCAAGAGTACATGGGGGTTTAATAAAACCCATTTCTTAAGCATGGCATTCCCAGCCTTTCGGGGAGGCAGGGTCCCAAACCCCCCCAAAAAGTGACATTCATTTACATTTTTGAGAGCAACGCTGATATTCACACTGATGACACCCCTCATATTGTTACGAATCTGGCAGCCATGAGCACTCAACATTCAGGTCCTTATAGAACAGTTATATCGGTAACTGTGTGTTTATAGATAGGGTCCCCTACCTGTGTCTAACGGGAATTACATGTGTGCGCTGCGGAGTTTCTTTTACAACAAATCTCCTTCACTTCACTTCGCACACCGACGCCATTGCCCACATGCGTTCGGCCACGTACGTGGGCGGAGATTTCCATTGCCTCAGACCGGGACTCCACCTAGGAAGGCAGGGGCATGCCCCTTGTCCAATCACGCCACAGAAGACGACTTTCCCACGACACGCCGGCCAATGAGGGTTGAGATGGCCACAGAAGACGACTTTCCCACGACACGCCGGCCAATGAGGGTTGAGATGGCCACAGAAGGCGACTTTCCCACGACACGCCGGCTAATGAGGGTTGAGATGGCCACAGAAGGCGACTTTCCAACGACACGCCGGCCAATGAGGGTTGAGATGGCCACAGAAGGCGACTTTCCCACGACACGCCGGCCAATGAGGGTTGAGATGGCCACAGAAGGCGACTTTCCCACGACACGCCGGCCAATGAGGGTTGAGATGGCCACAGACGGCGACTTTCCCACGACACGCCGGCCAATGAGGGTTGAGATGGCCACAGAAGGCGACTTTCCCATGACACGCCAGCCAATGAGGGTTGAGATGGCCATAGAGGGCAACTTTCCCACAACACGCCGGCCAATGAGGGTGGAGATCGCCTCAGATGGTGATTTTCTCACCCTGGAGGAAAAAGGAATATAAAGGAATGCCAGGCTGGGAGCATGGGTCATTGTCGTCTTGGGGGTTGCGGGTCTTTGTGCTGGCTGGTTCATCGTAGTCTCTGATCTTCTCCTTGGTCTTGGTCGATTGGTGCGTGGCCGGTTGGAGAGCACGGTACCTGGTGCTTGGAGCGGCATCGTGTTGCGGGTTCGAGTCCCACCGAGCCGGATCGTCGAAGACCACACGAGGTGGACAGGTCCAAGCACAGGCTCTGGTCTCCAGCTCACCTTTCCTCGAGCTGGAAGTCTTCAATAAAGACCCGACGGCTCACCTTTCCTCGAGTGTAAAAAGTACATACACTCGCCTTTAAGCCATCCAGCCTGGGTTAGAATCCAGACCCAGCTATAAACTATCATCCTGGTGATTCATCAATGTTTGCGCCGTCCCTGCGATGGACGTTAAACTGGCGTTCCGTCTGCCGGCATTAGTTGGTGGACGGTAAAGACCCCACGGTGTCCTTGAAGAGGTAAGCTATCTCTGGCACCTTGGACAAATTCCTGCCGTAACAACTGCCAGGAGAGGGACGGTAAACCACCCAGCATGTCGTTGGTCTCAACTACTTTGGCAGAACCAACGCTCTGTAAGAGCGAAAATGGTACATCGGATCGTAATCTATCTATAATTCCAGCAGTGCGTGTGTGTGTGTGTGTGTGACGGCTTTCTCGACAACTACTAGTCTGACCTAATTGACACTTGCCAGGTATATTGCTGGGGACCTGAGTATGTGCCTTTTCAAGGTTTAATATTAATCGGACAAGTGCTTCCCAAGTTATGGCCATTTATTTACCAACCAATGACAGTACACGTTGCAGAGGCGTGGCCAATGCTCCATTTAATTACCAATCACAGGACACGTTGCTGCGTAGGCGTGGCCGTTGGGGAAGAGATCCTCAGCTGCATTCCCCATTACGGGTTACAATGTACGGACTTCCGGATAGTGATGACTTACTGTATTCCAATAATTTCTCGATTTCTTGTGCGCATTTATAGACAAACACAATGCCCCAATCCAGTCGTCGTTTACGAGAGTGAAGGAACGGACTGTGGTTGTTTGAAAGTTTTTTGTTTTTTTTGTACGTACGGGCACGTACTAGTAGCAAAGAAATCCGTTAAGTCTACATTTGCAAGCACCTTTATAACACGTCACATCTTAGAGGTTACATGGTTATGTGATGTCAAATGGTTTTGTGATACAAAACACGGGAGGCTGTCGGGCCGCTAGCAAAAGGCTAATACATGTCTATGGCAGACGGAAATAGAACATACCTCCAGAAAAATCCACCTGAGAATTACCCTTAGGCACCAAGCTGATACAAGTGTTTTGTGACAGGTGACACTGAGCTATGGAACATTTGATGGAAGGAAGAATGTCGTGAGCACAGAGGGAGGATTCTCAGCAGAGGAAGATCCAACTCGGTGTGTAATGATGCAGGAAGCACAAACATATGGATCAAATAAATTGAAGCGTCATGTTACAGATTGGTGCTGAACACAAATGCCATTGCCATTGCAGGTTCCGCACCATACACTGCGCTCTGCATCCTGAAACGTCTTGGTGCAGCCCCGTCAAGGTGTGAAGTCTCTCCAAACCTCAAGACCCCTTCCCGAGGCAAAGTCAGCATCTGACGGCCAACGGGAAGCAGAGTTTACGTTTCCTGGCTACCTGTAGCGGGCCCTGCTGCTTCGATGACAATGTCGGCATCCGACAGTCAAGAGTAGCAGGACAAGCACAGAGGCTCAAGGAAGCCGTTATGTATTAATCACTTGTGAATGTGCAGTTTTATTGCACAGTTTCTCCCCCCCCCCCTCCCCTGATGGCGGCACTTATGTGTAGGATAGACAGTTAAAGGTTCGATCAGAAAAGGAGAGAAACAATCCTTGTATATTCTTACAGGTAAGGTGTAGATATTCAGGAATTTAGTAATTCAAATGTCAATCAACCAAGAGGAGTTTTACTGCTGTGGTACGATCATCAACATCTTTGTCGAAACAGCGCCGAGAATGTGGTTATAATAATATTGGTGATATTTGCCTGTCCTTTGCACTAGACAAGTGTACTGTTATCAAAAGCGGTGCAAATTTGAGGGCCCTTTTTGAAGGGTGAAAGGATTTGGGAGGTGAAAAAGTGGCCGGTATTAGGTCACAGAAATCATCATGTTGACAAACAAGCCCAAATGAGGTTTTGTTTGTCTTTGGCACCAAATTATGAAAGAAGCCAAAAAATATATATCTATTAATATTTTGGCTTAAACAGAAGCTATAATGTAATTATAATTACAGTGTAATTTTAAAGAAAAGTACTTTATTTAATTGCAGTTGTGCAATTTAAGTAATATATATTGAGGTTTGGTTAAAGAGTAACCTTTTTCCAATGAAAAATGTAAGTTCTGATGTTTAAAGTATGTACATAAGACAGATTTTAACTTTGTACATGTTTGATGCCACTTTTTGTTTAAAAACACACCTGTGTAGCCTAAAGGAAATTTTAAAAAGCATCAAATGTTATTTTGTACCACGTGTGACGTACGAACCAAGGTACGTATGGGAGGTTAATGTAGCTTGTTCACTTTGCAGAAAATTGGAACCGTATTGATTCTCATTAAAAAAAAAAAAACAATGAACTTTATCAACATTATCCTGAAGTCCATCGAATGTATTAAAAATAATTCGGAAAACGTTTCAATGAAAAAAAAAAAAAGGAAAAACATTTTATTTGGGGACTGAACCCCTGATATCAGCAAAAAAAATACATTGATCAGCACAATGATTTATCATGTGAAGTTAAAATCACATTCGGTCAAACTGAATTACAAAGTAAATATATTTTACAGCTCAAAGGCTCCTGGAAAGCAATGTTCCTCCAGTGTGCATTCATCAATTCCAAACAAACAAACAAAACATTTACTTTGGTTGGAATACCATTAACAAAAGGATCACCTTGGTGGGGGTTGGAGGCTGTGGGGATGAAAGGAGGAACCTTTTAATTATACACTTTATGTTTAAAATAAAACAAAACAAGATATTAGAGGTACAGGTGAGTCTAACATGGCAGCACCTGAGCCGATCCAATTTCGAATTCTCCTCCAAGTTCAAACGAGTTACATGATGGGGACCAGAGTATAATTTAGGATGTGGTCTTCTGCTGGGAAAATACAATCACAATTTGACTTTTGTATTTAAATATTAGAGAGCAAAGTTTGATGAGGAACAAACAAACAACATGAAGCGGAAAAACACCGGCAGAGCACAAAAAAGAAACACTGCCAGGACTATGCATACAAGGGTACAGACACGTTCCGACTAATTACAAGGGCTCGTTCAAAACGAGAAAAGTGTTGTTCAAAACATAGTAGTCAAGATGGCTAAAAAATAAAGTCAGATTATGGGGGGGAAAGCAAGAGGTAAATCCAAAATCAACCAATAAGAAGGGAGAAAAGGATGAGCGAAGAAGAAAGTGGAATTTGTGGAAGATAGCAGGGAGGTTACGGACGTGATAAAGAAAAGCGAGTTAATCTCGCGTGTTCTGCAGAAATGTGCAAAGAGGATCTCGGACACTTCCCACCGTATTTACAAATATTCAGACAAACTTTGAATCATGATTCAAAATAAACAGATATACAAAAGTGAATGGATCAGCCTCCACTCCT
>NC_140970.1:88835491-88960491 GCF_056783735.1 Eptatretus burgeri | reverse complement strand
TTGGGCCCATTGAGGAATATCACTGGGAGAGTGGTTAGTGATGAAAGTGAGATGGCAGGCTTATTAAACAGGTATTTTTCTTCAAATTTTACACAAGAACAGTCAGGAGAATTGCCAATAGCTGAGAGTATCTATTATGGAGGTGAGGAAGGGCTTTTACAGAAGATCCCGGTTGGAGTGGAGGAAGTGAAGGAACAGCAAGGTAATGAAAGAAGATAAGGCTCCGGGTCCAGATAATATGCACCCGAAAGTATTGATGGAGGTGGCTGAGCAGGGAAGCGAGACGTTAACGGATATTTTCAATAGTTCCCTGGAGTCAGGACAGGTACCGGAGGATTGGAGAGTAGTAAATGTAATACCATTATTTAAGAAAGGATCCAGAGAAGAATTGGGAAACTATAGACCTGTTAGTTTGACTTCAGTTGTGGGGAAGGTGATGGAGACATTAAGGACCAGATGAGGAACCATTTTGAACAAATACAAACTAATTAAAGGTAGTCAGCATGGGTTTACCAAAGGTAGTTCTTGTCTAACAAATCTTTCAGAGTTACATGAAGCAGTGTCTGATTGGGTGGATAAGGGAAAGGCAGTGGACATAGTATATCTCGACTTCAAGAAGGCATTTGATAAGGTACCACTTCGGAGGTTGTTAGCCAAAGTGAGAGCTTGTGGAGTGGCTGGTCAGGTGGCTAATTGGATTGCAAACTGGCTTAGTGGTAGGAAGCAAAGTGGCTGTGAATGGGAGAATGCCTTGCTGGGAGGACGTAAGTAATCGGGTACCTCAAGGATTAGTTACTCAGACCATTACTATTCATGATTTACATCAACGATTTGGATAGTGGGGTAAAGAGTAAGGTTTCCAAATTTGCAAATGACACAAAGCCTGGAGGGAAGGTGGATAGCAGAGGAGGTGGTGAAGAGATACAAGAGAGCATTGATACTTGTTTGGATTGAGCAAAAGATTGGCAGATGGAATTTAACCTGAGCAAGTGTAAGGTGTTGGGGATGGGGAAGAACAATGAAAATAGAGATTACAGGATGCAAGGGGTCATTTTGGAGCGTGTCACACAGGAGAAGGATCTGGGGTGGTAATAGATATGGGAGGTAAGCAAGCAGCACAATGCCAGGCAGCTATAGATAAAGCAAATAGGGTTTCAGGTTGTATTCAGAGGGGGATCATTTATAAATCAAAAGAGGTGGTGTTAACATTGTATCGGAATTTAGTGAGGGCCACATCTAGAATATTGTGTGCAATTTTGGTCACCACTGTTCCGGAAGGACATAGATGCCATAGAGAGGGTTCAGCGCAGGGCTACTAGATTGATCCCGGGCCTAGCTAGCCTCAGCTATGAGGAGCGGCTGAAGGAGACTGGCTTTATACACCAGAAAGGAGGCGGTTACGAGGAGATATGATGGAGATGTTTAAGATAATGAAAGGTATTGATAAACTATTCAACAGAGTAGACAGTGATAGGACCAGGGGCCAGAGCCTGAGAGTAAAGAAGAGGAGAGTTAAGAGGGTAGTAAGGCAGGGGACTTTCACTCAGAGTAGTGATTGCATGGGATGGTCTCCCTGGAAAGGTAGTGGCAGCAGAAAAAGTGGATAAGTTTAAATTAGAATTTGATCAGTACCTGGAAGTTATGGATATAGAGGGGTATGGGGATGTTGACAGGACTTTTAGGTAGTTTGAGCATTCATGGGTGATTGTGTACTGAGTACTGTTGATGGGGGTCTTGTCAAGGAGGGTTGTGTGGTTGATGTGTATTTTTAACAAAGTCCATGCCCCCTCCCCTGAGTGGAAGAAGACAAAAAAAATACAGAAACTACAAAAACTTAAAATAAATAATCAAATAAATAAAAATATAAATTTGCATTTTCTTCTCCGGATCTTGTGTTGATAAATTAGTATGGTCCACGCAGGCATGATGGGCTGAATGGCCTCCACCTGTGTCTGATTTCCTTGTACAACAAAGTTACAGTAAGTACAAATAGTCCTTATTGTCCCGTCCGCCGTGCATCGCGAGGGGCCCGGGTTTTGTAAACGCTTCCGTGTTTCTTCATTTTGTCAGCTTGCATATTGGGATACTTTTTTGTTCACCATTTGCGCTTTTGTCATCGACTCTCAAAAAACCCTTTATTATGAGAATATGGAGAACATTGATGAATAAATTTAACTTTTATTTATTTATTTAATTTCCCGCTGTTGCTTTCATCTCGTTTAGTTTGAGTACAAAGTGACAGGCTTTGCATTTTGAGATGCTTTTGAGTTTTGTTTGTTTGTTTGACTTCTATGCACTCCTGAACTGCTGGATGGAAGCCTACTACATAAAATAAGGCAAATCTTTGTGCGTATGTCAGAAAAATCAGAAGAAAAAAAAAAACATGGCTGGGCCAATTCGCCCCAAAGTTTGCAGGCATGCTCGACTTCTAGAAAGAACGGGCATTACCAGTGAGTTGGGAAATGGTGGTTGCACTCAGGGTGTACCTTGGAAGGTTTGAGGCAGTAAAATAAATTCAGTCTTGGGGTTCTGGAAGGTGGGACGATCCCAATTCTCTCCGTAAATATCTATGGCAAAGCACCACTCTCAGTGCGACAGGGTGTCACAAGCCATTCTGAAATTCACCAATTACGGGGGAATTATCACGCCCGTAATTATAGTTGGAATCCGTGATTCTGGGAATCGCTTGCAAATAAAAATTATAAACATTTGGAAGAAAACAAACATTTAGTTTCCCATCAGCCTGGTGATGGCTTAGTGGTTCGGGTGGCGGCTTGGGATCCGAGGGTCCTGAGTTCAAGCCCCGTAGGCCACTGAATTAATATACACCAGGAGGTTGACTCAGCCTGTCATTTTTCCGAGGTCAGCAAAATGAGTACCAGTGTACTGGTAAGGGGTACACTGCATCAGTGGCATTTCCACGTCCCACCCAATGATGCAACCAGCAGCCACAGGCTGCACTCGATAGAGAGAGTTTCCCATAGTGTGCTGCCTTTTTGGCTGCTCGTTGCATCATTGGTTAGGCCTCAGTCACTTTTGCTCTACGGCGAGGATAAGGCATCCGTGGGCCCTCTGAATTGACAGAAACGTGCGGCGGCCGCAGAGAAAATGAGGTGGCCTTAGGGTGGCCCTACGCCGTTTGGCTATATTTTACAGGTCGTAGGGTCGTCGTGGAATGAAATCGCGGAGTTATAACTTTTTTTTCATTTCTACGCTCACCGTAGCAATTAGACAAGCCAAGCGATGACGTAGATGTGTTCCACGTCGACCGTACATAGGGCGTGCAGTGGGCTTGCGTTTTCCATGCGGCTGCCGTAAGCTCTTCTCAATGAAAAATGCATTTTCCCAACCCCCAAAAAATTACAGCGGCCGCACTATTTACACGGTCGCCGTACGGTGGCCTTGCGGTCTGTGTGACTACCTGAAGGCAACGCAGGGTCGACGCACGGTTCCCCTACGCACGGCCTCTGTGGCAGTCTGCGTCGACCGTGCGCTACCGCTAGAGATCGGAGTATAGTTGTTTGCCTATACACAGTGGTGCCCCCAGAATCCGAATTTAATTCGTTCCTGGAGGCTGTTCGGATTGCAAAAAGTTTGGATTCAAAAAATATTTTCCCAATAAGAAATAATGGAAAGTGAATTAATCCGTTCGTGGACCCAAAGAAAACCCACTTTCAAGACACTTTAAACTGAAATTCCCCATGTTTAAGGTAAAATACGATGAGTTAATGACCTTCGGTGGCGTGTATTGTATGTAAACTGGTACAATCGCCACATCCAAAGGCCCACACAGGCTCGAGCTCCGGCCTGGGTTTCGATCGCTCGCGCACTCTGCGAGAGCGCTGCCCCCAGGGCAGCTCATCAAACATGATGCCCCCAGAACCACAATCACTTTCAAACGCATCGGGCTGACGTAATCATGGATATTAAAAATTACAACTGGTTTTGCTGTGAAATTCAATCCTTGCCCGACAGTCCGTCACACCACGTGATCGGATTGCTTTTTGTTAATAATTAAAACACAAGATGATTAAAAAAACAAACATCACAAATGAAGGTGAAGACACGAGGTAAGGCCTAAGTCACATTTGGCTCGGCAGCTGGAGGGTCCACAAAATGTATGGACACTCGCAATTATAAAGTGGCCGCAGTATTTCCACGGTCACACAATGTAGCAGTCACACGTTTTTATTTTTCGGGTAGCCGCACGGCGTGTTTATAAATTGTGGAGACCGAAAACGTGGGGGTGCCGTAATTTTTTGGGGGGTTGGGAAAATGCATTTTTCATTAAGAAGAGCTTACGGCAGCTGCACGGAAAACACAAGCCCACCGTACGCCCTACGTACGGTCGACGTGGAACACATCTACGTCATAGCTTGGCTTTGTCGAATTGCTACGGCGAGCGTAGAAATGAAAAAAAGTTATAACTCCGCAGTTATAATTCCACGGCGCCCCTACGGCCTGTAAAATATAGCCGAATGGCATAGGGCCACCCTAAGGCCACCTCAGTTTCTCTGCGGCCGCCGCACGTTTCTGTCAATTCAGAGGGCGTACGGCCGCCTTATCCTCACCGTAGAGCAAATGTGACTGAGTACTTCCACCGACTAACTGAATGAACAAAGCGCGAAGATGCGGGTCGAACAGGTGGGGGAGACACGTGAACAAACATGAACGATACGTTTTGTTCGGTTTTTTAGGGCCAAACTTTCTCGAAAAAATGTTTCCTATTCCAATTTGTTCAAACAGCTTGGCGGTTTGGATTCTGGGGGACCACGGTGTATTACAGTTATAGTATATTCAGTTATATATACTGGTATATTTTTATTTCAGTAAAAAAAAGGACTGGTATATATACCCACTCGTTACCGTCCGTCTGGCCGCATGTTCGCCTTAGGCCCCCCTGTGGTCGCCTTGCGGGCACCTTGCATCTGCCTTGAAAATTATATTGCCGCCGCAGGAACGCCCAAAGGTCACCGTGCGACATGAAATCAAAGACCGTACAGCACCCTCACGTTTTCGGTCTCCACAATTTATAAACACGCCGTGCGGCTACCCAAAAAATAAAAACATATGTGACTGCTACATTGTGTGACCGTGGAAATACTGCGGCCGCCGTATAATTGCTAGTGGCCGCAGATTTTGGAGACCCCACGGCCGCCGTGGCAAATGTGACCTAGGCCTTAGGGGCGCAGCTATGCCGCTGGTGCAGTGCCCCTATTTCCAGTATACTGGTGCTCATTTCGCCGGTCTTGGAAGGATGACAGGCTGAGTCAACCCCCCAGTGTTAATTCCTTGGCCAACGGGGCTCAAACTCAGGACCATAGGATCCCAGCCACCACACGAACCACGAAGCCAACAGCAGGCTGCAACATTTAGGTTTCAAAGTTTTATCATCAACAGGAAAAAGCAATCAGTTTTCCTTCTCTAAGTGCCAGAAACAGAAATATCTGAAAAACATCCTTTTGGTCAAATCACATTTCTCCATTGTAATGGCCTTCTGATTGGAGCATGGGCCTAAATTAACGTGTACACCCCACTATCGTAAGTTACTCTCAAGGTACCTCTTGATCCGGTACGTGGTACTTGACGGGATCTTTGCATGCGGTTTCATTTAAAGACACACGTTTTCCCGTCAGGTTCGACATGACCATGTAGAGAAGGCGGGTCAAGGGGTTCATGGAGATGAACGCCACCCCGACATATGTGCTGAGGGCGTGTTCAACTGCAAAAAAAGAAATAAAACATTCACGTACAAATTGCTTTAGCAACTGGAATTACAATTCCATACATCGTAAAAGGAATGGTACACATTGATGGTCATCATCACCATTCACATCAATCCCTCGGCCGATCTGTTCAAATATTGTTTTGTTTGTTCTGCAGAGTTCCTGATTCGTGTGCATAGACCATACCAATGCTTCGTTTGCCATCGCTATCAAGCGCCATCATTTGTCACAAGTCCTCAAAACATCCATACAAGCCACGAGACGCACTTTTTAAGGCACAATTCCCTCAATGACATCATCAGGCTGTTCCTACTTGGGCAAGGAAAGGGTTTTTTTTTTAACAGTGAAGGGAAAGGAAACTTATTATTATTATTATTATTGTTATTATTATTATTATTATTTTTGACGGTTTAAGGGTTTGAGGAAAACCTTGAGATTTCTCCACGTGGGCTGCAGCTTCAGCTAATCCCACGACACATTTTGCATTTAACGACAATATTCCCAATAATTTTTAACGCCAACACAATGTCACCGGAGCACTCATATCTTCCAATTCAACATGCTCCCCTTCATAAAGCCAACTTCGGATACAGCTAATCTCAAATAAAATTGCTCTGAGACTACATCTGGAACCGTCTCAAAGATGACCTCCGTTCGACCAAAATGAATTGGGAGAGAGCAGACGCAAAATCAGAGTTTGCTTTATTGATTCAAGGATCATGTTGGAGCTTGTCTATCCAGGGTGTCCCACGTGAGGCTGAAAGATTTATATTTTAAATAACTCTCACAATAAGATTCCAAAATGCGAAGCAAAAGATTCAAAGGTCCAGAGCTTGCTTATTTTTCTCCTTTCACAGATAGATGAAACCACAAACACTCGGATTCAAAGCTGCTGAAATAGGACTGAAATCCAAAGCTGTTGCAGTGGTTTGAACGGATTCACTCAAAAGGTTTGTTCAGTATTGATTCAGACATATGAATGCAGCAAGACCCAGGTTGGCACCAACCAAAAACACAGATTGCAAACTTCATTGTGATGCCATCAAACTTGGCTTGCCATTTCCACGGCGCAGGCCTCAGGCCAAGTGCGGAAGTCTTTGGAACTTCTGTAATATCTCCTACTCCAAAATAAGTTGGCATAGCAGCATGTTTGCAGCTGAACATAAACCAAGAGTTCAGTGCAGAGCACTTTGAAAGAAGCTAAATTTGCATCCTTACAAGTATCTTACTATAATTCACCGTCCGTCCGTCTGTCTGTCTGTCTGTTCCCCGGTACTGCAAAAACGGCTGAACCGATCGCAACCATTTTTTGGGTGTGTAATCCTGGGACCCCTTGGAGTAAAATAGGCATAAATATAATAACATGACCCCCTTGACGGCTCCTGTAGGGAGCGGGTGATTCTTGTCCTTCAAATTACAAAGGGGGATCAAGCTGTTGACATGTAATTTGCTCATGACAAGTTGGAGGTAATTGAACAAGAAGAAACTATTCTTTATTGTGTCTTGTTCAGTGAAGAAGCAAGCTTTACTTCTGCCACATTACTTACTGCCTGAAAAGTGCTCGACTACCACTAATGAGTAAGTCTTCTTCAAATATGTGCACTGCTTTGGATGGTAAATGGTCTCAATTTCATCATGTACATGCACAAAGAGAAAAATGATCCAGGAGGAAAACACAATTAACAAGAAAGAGCAATCAGCGATTGCAGACCCTCAGCAGGACTTGTTTTGTGTGGTGTATTTTGTGTGGCAAATAAATGGAAGGATGTACTCAATGAAAGGTCTGAATGATCTAGTTGTAAATGTATAAACGTCTAAAGGTATAAAAGTCTTAAGGTGGAAAGGTCTGAACGGGTCATAAAAGGTCGAAGGGATCTAAAGAGTGTAATTTTAGGTCTAAAGGGTTGGAATTGTCTGAAGGGGTCTAAAAATGTCAAAAAGGGTCTTCAGGTAAAGAGTTTCAAAGGTGTGAAGGTTTAAAGGGTTGAAAGGAGTCTAAGGATCTTCGGGCTTCTGAAGGGTCTAATAAGATCTAAAGGGTCTTCGAGATCTCAGGGTTCTAAAGGGTGTAACGAGGTCTTTTAGGTCTTATGGATCCTTGGGTTGTAAAGGGTCTGAAGGGTTTAGAGGTCTTAGAGTTCTTAAGTGTTAAATGTAATTCGTACACATACTCATGTTCTGTGCGGACAAACAGACAAAACAAACAAAGAAACAAATGGACCCAAAGGCCCCTCTCCTCTGGCGAGGGCAACTAGAGTGGCACTCGATGGAGTGCACACCTCCACCATGCTGAACAGTTTACGTTTTTCATCCCACTGATAGGCCGGATCTGGATCCGGACCTGAACCAAAAGCTAATCGGCTTGTTCTTGTTACTGAACCAACTCATCCACCAAGTTCTCCTATAACTAGTCCACAACTTTTTGAGAAATCATGCTTGATGTCGTTTTTGGCCACATCTCTCAATGGTGAAGAATTGCTTTAAAAATTGTGGTATCCGGATCCGGATCTTCACCAAAATCTCATCATGTCGTCCTTGTCAAACACCCAACCTCTCCATCTAATTTCGTCCGAATCTGTATACAACTTTTTGAGATATCCTGTTCACAGACAGACAGACAGACAGACAGACAGACAGACAGATGGGTGAAAACAAAACCAGTCCACATCCATTCATTCTGTCCACATTCAGTGTTGGAGGTAAAAGTGAAATGCGATACTGTAGTTTAAATCGATCAAATCTTCCTGAAATTGGAATATCTTTGTGAAAACTATTTGAAATATGAAAATCGTTCATAGTCTTCACTGGGTTACCCTGCATACAAGCAGGACAAGGACAATTGGGGACATCAGTATATCTTTCGGTGAAGAATTCAAAATTTTTTTACACACACGCACACAACTAATAATTATTTTGTTGATTGAAGATATCTTCAAAAGTAAAAGTTGATGCATCTTGGATATTGTATCAATTTTAGTAAAACTTTTTGAACTCCTGTAACATACAAATTACAAGGACGTTCTTAGACAATGGACAAATCAGAGTACAGTACTTCAGATTTCAACCTGGGGATCCCAAGACGCTGAACAATGTGTTCGGAAAAAATAGAAAACAATTCAACCAAAGGGTTCCACCTAACTACGGCGCTGCCCAAATAGAATGTGAAGGGGATTGTATAGCAATGTTGAGATGAAGAGGAGAAAAAAAAAAAAAAAGAGATTGAATGTTAAAGGAAAAGAGAAGCATCTCTTGCTGTTTCGACCTCCATGAGCACTCTCCAAAAAATTCCCAACATACCTATCAGACTTTTGTCTGCATCTTTGTCCAGGAGGCTGCGTATCCAAGAGTTGTTGGTTTTAACCAGGAACGAGTACAGGAGGCGTGCGACCTGAGCATGGCAATCCACAACCAAATCATGCCAATCTCAGGTGAGGAAACTGTTGACATAAATACAAACACTAAATTTTTTTTAAAGATTCAAAAACATAAATAAGGTGATTACTCACCGTAATATTGCTGGCTGTCACGTTGTGATCACCACTTTTCGACCTTGCAGCTTTCATGTAAAGTGTCTGTGCCACTCCTGTGGCAATCCTCGTGAGATTCTGACCGGAGGTGAGGGGTGGGAAGGAAGGACGAGGGGGAGGAGGGTAAAGGTTAAGGACGTGATTAACTGGCTTGCTGTTTCCAAACAGAAAGCCGTGCTGTGATGGTGGGACGCATGCTTGGGCCGGGAGGTGGGAGGGGAGGGAGGAAGGGGAGGGGGGACATGTTTAGTTGAACTACACAATTTTTTAATAGTGTACTGAAGAAATTAAACAGCTACTTTGTCTTCTTCTTTAACGGCCACAATTATTCCCACATTCATGTGGGGTTGGCCGGGGGAAGTTTGGTCCAAGTCTTTCATGAACCGACTGGCCAGGCCTGATGTGCGAATAAAGGTTAGAGGGGGAATTTGGAATTTGTGATGGAGACTGTGGGATCATTAATTTCCACCAACTAATACCAGCAGGCATGACACCAGTTTAACGTCCATCCGAGGGATGGCACACACATTGATGTGCCAGTAAAACACCGGCATGACAGTTTATAGCTGTGTAGGGATTCAAACTCAGAGGCCAGTGTGCGTACCTCTAGGTCCGAGGCCATCCTGCCAGCCCAAAAGTAAAAAGCTACCTGTTCGCATTTTAACAAGTGTTGACATTTTGATTCGCTTCCAATTGTTATGAATTCACTTCCATCTGAACCAGGATGGCATGATTGTTAAAATCCAAATTGAACTTCAATGGAGCCAATATTGGCAGCAGAGAAAAGGAATAATATAAGAACTAGAACGGCACTCGGTAGAACAGTTTACGTTTTGTACCTCACAAATAGAACGGATCTAGATCCGGACCTAAACCAAAATCCAATCGACTTGTACTTGTCACCTACCCAACTCATTCACCATGTTATGTCATAACTCATTCACAACTTTTTGAGATAACATGCCATATATAGTTTTTGGCCCCCATCTCTCAATGGTGAAGAATCACATGAAGGATTAAAAAAAAAAAAAATTCTCATCCAGATCCAGATCTGGATCTTCACCAATAACCTGTCCACCAGGTTTCGTCCGAATCCGTCCATAACTTTTTGAGATATCTTGCTCACAGACAAACAGACGGGTGAAAAGAGAACCACCGTCCACTTTCAAAGGAAATGGAAATGACTGGTTTTGATCTTGAGCTTCCATTTGGAGTGCCGACTGGTTTTGAGGGATCCCGAGATCTTGAGCTTCCGTTTCTTGTTCCGGTTTCAATCGATAGGTTTGCCGCTCATTAAGGCAGAATGCGATATATTAAAATTTTATGCCTCCGCTGAAGAAGTCGCCAGAGGCATTATGTTTTCGGTTTGTCCGTATGTCCGTCCATGCTAATTTTCTCCCTTTTCTCTGCAACTGCTTATCTGATTGACACAAAGTTTTCACCGTAGGTGTGACAACTCATATAGAATGTTTTAATGATAATTCTGATGCCGTAGATCACATGGTGTGGCAGCCATGTTGGAAAAAAGGAAAAACTTTGGACTTCCATCTCCAAAACCATTCCATGGAAAAAAAAATGAAACCTTGGATGTGTCAAGTACTTTCCATGAGAAAAAGTGATTTTTTTTTTGATGACGTCAGAGGTGGCTTCGTTATGATGTCTTAATTGCACACATCAAACGCTTTATCTCATCAGTATGAAAAATTTCGAGGGTCAACTCAGGATAAATTGTTTCGGGGGGGGGGGGGTGGAAAAAAAATTGATGTCATCAGTCACGTGGTTTGGTAGACGTATCTTCTTTCAACATAAAAACCTTCAAAAATCTTGTTCTCCGAAACGGCTGAACAGATCGAGGCAAAACTTTACAGGTATGATCGCCGATCCATGAGGAATAAAAAGGTCTTGTCATCACCTATGATGATGATGACCATCACCTATAAAACCACCTATGATGTCATCGGTCACGTGGTTTGGCAGCTATGATTTTATTGAAGAATAAACATTGTAAAATCCTCTTCTCCAGAACAGCTTGACAGATCAAGGGGAACTTCACTCACATGTTCCCCATGCCTCGGGGATAACAGGGTGTTCACAAATAATTAATAGGTCACATGGTCTGGCAGCAATATCGGATTGAACGAAAAATCTTTAAAAAAATTATTTCTAACTAGTACGTGCCCGTAAAAAAAATAATAACAATAAAAAAATTAATAAATAAATATTCAAACCGCGAGCAAGAAACAACAACCACACAGGCCGTTTCTTCGCTCTCGCGTGCCCGTACGTGCGTGGCCCGGAAGTTCGCATATTATTTGCAGTTATGATTATTTGCAATATACTTTTAATGCCCAAATATTCAATTAGCGCCAACGTGTTTTGCCTTTTCACAATGTCATCGCAAGGAAAAACAAAAAGAGAAGAGAAGAGGAAAAAAAATTACTTCCTGGTTCGGAGCATACCAGCACTCTGATGTTACCGAAATTTATGCACCGTCTAATATGAAAATGATCATAACTTGGGGCATTGTGTTTATCTATAAATGCGCATAAGAAATCGAGAAATTATTAAAAGACACGAAGTCATCACTCTCCAGAAGCCCGTACGTTGTAACCCGTAATGGGGAACGCGGATGAGCTTCCCTTCCCCATCGGCCACGCCCACGCAACGTGTCTTGTCATTGGTTTGGTAAATAAATGGCCATAACTTGGGAGGCACTTGTCCGATTAATATCAAACCTTGAAAAGGCACATCCTCAGGTCCCCAGCAATATATCTGGCAAGTTTCAATTAGATCGGACCAGTGGTTGTCGAGAAACAGCGGTCACACACACACACACACACACACACACACACACACACACACACACACACACACACACACACACACACACACACACACACACACACACACACACACACACACACACACACACACACACACACACACACACACACACACACACACACACACACACACACAGCTGGAATTATAGATAGGTGAACCGCTTCATGAGGCAAAGTGAAACATCACAGTTATGATCTCGTAGTCATAGGGCATATTATGTTTCAAATTTAAACCTGATCGAACACATGGTCTGGCAGCCAGAATTATTTAATATTTTGAATCTGAATTCTGGGATTTTAATTCAAACTTAGTACAAGTATGTGTAATGATGTAATAATGTGGGTGGCGGCATATCTGTCGACGGCGCAACGTCGAAGAGTGCTGTTGTAGTTATTAATATTTTTTGTATTTGTCATGATTTTGGGTCAGATGTGGTGCATTCAATATTGCTTAAGGGTGTATCACGAGTCAGAGGCCTACACCTAATTTTCGTTCAATCTGTTCGCAAATCTGTTCGCAAACTCCTCAGCTACCCTCTCATCCTTGAGCTTGCCGACATCCACCCTCGGCTGGGATGGAACCATTCTCCTGGCTTTAATTCGAGGATAATAAAAAGCTTTAATAGATGACTTATTTTTAAAAGATGTTGGCTGAGAATGAAAGTGTCAGGTCAGGTCAGGTCTGGGAGCCAGCGCCGGAGCAGCGCGTTGCTGCGTCCACTTTCCGCCGGTATTCCAGGGACCTCCGTCTGGCCATCCCATCTCCTTGAGATGCCGATCAACCTGCTGCAACCACGAGGCACGTGGGTCGGCCCATTGGCCTCCACATGAAAGTGTGTCCCACTGATATGCAACAAAAGCTTGGGAAGAACACTGGATGTAAAAATCGATTGGGGGGCAAGCATGCCCAACGATAACTCCACTTGAACATAACTGCAGTTTAATTTCAGACAATCAAAACAAATATCAAACGATCTTACTCAGCATACTTTTGCCTTTCTGGTTGATGACATATCCCAATTTGTTTTATTGAGCAGAGGGCAGCAAGTGAGATGCAAAAACGAGATGGTGGTGTGAGTTATGTCGGGACAAGATGAGCACTTACCGCAGCCAAAGGACCAACATAATTGAGTGCCTTCTCCGTATCAAGTGAGGAAGGATATTCAAGATCCAGGTTTGAAACGGTGTCGAGAACACTCTGGTAATATCTGGAAAAGCCGATTTCATTTGTGGTTACAAAGCTGACACAAACTGATATGAATAGGAATATGGCATGACTGGATAAGATGTAACATGTGTACGATACTGGTTTTTCTCATCCTTGACTTTATCTGAAACAGTCAAACAAAGAAACCATCCAGTCCAACAGACCTTTGTCATATGCACATATTTTACTTCATCAATCCCTTAGCTGATATAGCTTGTATACGATTTTTTTATACATCGTCTACACTCGTGGACATATAACAGGACAGGGCACAACGTAGCAAAGGGAACAGCAGGATAAAGGGGAAACATCAACAGCAGGCAGGGTGGAAGGAGAAAGTAGATGGAGATGGACAAACAAGGGATGCAGGCAATGATAAGGGGTAAGGGAGAACGCAAGGGGTGGGCAAGATGCATACATTGGCTAAATTTTGGGAGGGTGAGGGGGGGTGGTGGTTTAATGGGTGGAGAAAACATGGTTTTGGATGGGAAATGACTTGAGATGGTGGTGAACAGCTGTCTTGAAGATCTGGAGGGAAGAATGAGATTGAAGAGTGTGGAAAGGTGGTTCCACACGCAAGAAAAAAAAAGGAATAAATGAGTAGAGGTGAGCAGTGCTTCTGGATTTAGGCAGTTTCACGAGGAGGGGGTTGCTGGTGGACCAGGTGCGTCCTGTAAAACCTGGGGGGGGAAGGGACAGAGCATGGAGAGGGCAGAGGGTGGAAGACCAGAAATTAGGAGGAAGAAAACAGAGAGACCACCAACCTGTCAGTGATGGCGAAGTTATCGGCCAAGAGACTCAGCTTCATAGCGAGAGATTCCAATGATCTTGAAAGCCTTGGTTTCCAAGGCATTGAGCTGAGCAAGATGCGAGTCAGGGGAGCAAGCAAAGAGGGTAGAGCAGTACTACATAAAGCTGTGGATGAAAGCCTTGTTGGTGGATAGGAGCTCACGTGTGCCAAGGCAGGACTTTACACGATGGAGGATGCCCAGTCGGAATTTGACTTTGGAGGCCAACTTTGAAATGTGTCTTGCCCAAGAGAGATCATGGCTGAGATGAGACCCAAGAGTTTGAGTGACCGAACCACCATGTGTGAGAGTTGATGAGAAATTTGACAGGAGGGTTTGTGGTATGGTCCTTTCAGAAAGAGAGAGTCAGTGTGTAGGATTTCTCAGGATTGAAAGACATATTCCAATGTTTGACCAGTTTGTGATTTTGTCAAGGTCTGAGGAGAAGGAAGAGGCTGTTGCTTGTCTGTCAAAAGGATGAGGGATGCCACGGCAGACAGTAGTCATCAGCAAAGAGATAAAGTGGATTTTCCAGTCAGTCAGATTGTTGATGAAGATTGGTAATAATATGGGGCCCAGAACACTGCCTTGGGGGAAACCACAGCCTTGACAGGGAGAGGATAAGAAAGGGTTCCGTTGAGAGCCACACGGTGCCTATGAGAGTGGAGAAAGTCAATAATACAAGAGTGGATTTGGCATTGGACGCCATTGGACATCATGGGGAGACAGTTTGGAGAGCCAGGCAGGATGCCAGACTGCATCGAAAGCTCGAAATGTGTTCAGAGACGGCCCCGATCTCGTGTCTGATATTGAGGGCCTCCATACATTGTTGGGATAGCAGACGCAGCATGTCCAAGGAAGAGTGACCAGGAATGAAACATAATTGATGATCTGAGATGAGGGAAACCGAGAGGGGGAGGAGACAAGGAGAAAGATGGGAAACCGAGAGCAGCAGGCACGGGGCGGGACGAGGCGCAGGCAGGCACGGGGCGGGACGAGGCGCAGGCAGGCACGGGGCGGGACGAGGCGCAAGCAGGCACGGGGCGGGACGAGGCGCAAGCAGGCACGGGGCGGGACGAGGCGCAAGCAGGCACGGGGCGGGACGAGGCGCAAGCAGGCACGGGGCGGGACGAGGCGCAAGCAGGCACGGGGCGGGACGAGGCGCAAGCAGGCACGGGGCGGGACGAGGCGCAAGCAGGCACGGGGCGGGACGAGGCGCAAGCAGGCACGGGGCGGGACGAGGCGCAAGCAGGCACGGGGCGGGACGAGGCGCAAGCAGGCACGGGGCGGGACGAGGCGCAAGCAGGCACGGGGCGGGACGAGGCGCAAGCAGGCACGGGGCGGGACGAGGCGCAAGCAGGCACGGGGCGGGACGAGGCGCAAGCAGGCACGGGGCGGGACGAGGCGCAAGCAGGCACGGGGCGGGACGAGGCGCAAGCAGGCACGGGGCGGGGCGGGACGAGGCGCAAGCAGGCACGGGGCGGGACGAGGCGCAAGCAGGCACGGGGCGGGACGAGGCGCAAGCAGGCACGGGGCGGGACGAGGCGCAAGCAGGCACGGGGCGGGACGAGGCGCAAGCAGGCACGGGGCGGGACGAGGCGCAAGCAGGCACGGGGCGGGACGAGGCGCAAGCAGGCCCGGGGCAGGGAGCAAGCAGGCACGGGGCGGGACGAGGCGGAAGCAGGCACGAGGCGGGACAAGAGGGAAGCAAGCATGGGGCGGGACACCGCTCGCTCCGCTCATTGAGCAAACATGGCTCTCAAATGAAAGACCAGTGCCAGAGATGCACTGACCGCAATGAGGCAGAAGAAAGATGAGCCTGAGCAACAAAGTGGAGCTGCTGGACCAGCTTTTGAGAGGAGAGAGTGTGGCCTCTGTGGGTAGACTGTATGGAGTAAAAAAAATCCACCGTTCCCTACATATGGAAGAACAAGAAGGCGATCTGAGAAAGTGTTGCGGCAAGCGCTGTACCGAGCACCCGTGGTCCGGGATGTCCAAATAGAAAGGATGGAGAAGGCTCTCAACGTTTGGATGGAGGACAACTCACAGAAGAACATGCCCAAATGGACCTCTCATCTGCGCAAAGGCGATACGTATGTACACGTATCTGGCTGGCGTGAGCAAGAGTGATGCGTGTACGAGCGGCTCCAGTCCATTCCAAGTGAGCAGGTGATGGTGTGACCACTTAAAGAAGCAATATGGTCTTCGCAACATCAAACTGTCAGGCGAGCGTGCCTCTGCGGACCAGGAGGCGGCCAAAACGTTCCCTGCTCAACTCGCGCAGCTCATCAAGGAGAAGGGGTTCCTGCCAGAGCAAGTGTTCAATGCTGACGAGACCGGCCTGCTTTGGAAAAACATGCCAATGTGAACTTTTATCTCGAAGCGTGAGGGAAAATCATCAGGGTTTAAGGTCGCAAAAGGAGCAGATGTCTCTTCTTTTCTTCTCTGCACAAACGCAAAAGAGGACTGTGTGACAAAGCTCATGATGTTGTACCATTCCCTGAACCCACGTGCTCTCAAGGGCAAGAACAAACACACGTTGCCCGTGTTTTGGAGGACCAATAGGAAGGCTTGGGTAACGGCAGAAATTTTCATGGACTGGTTCCATTACTGTTTCGTCCTTTAGGTGGAGAGGTACCTGGCAGAAAAATAAAATAACACAACAACAAAAAAACCTTGCCTTAAACTTAAAGGTTCTCCTGGTCATTCATGACGCTCCTGGCCACCACGGGGACCTGAAGGTGACTCACCTCAATATCAAGGTGATCTTCCTGCCACCCAACACCACCTCCCTGGTCCAGCCGCTCAATCAAGGTGTAACCTCCACTTTCAAAACACATACCTGCCACATTTTGGATTTAATTGACTGATCCGGAACTCACTGTCAGGCAATGTTGGAAAGACTTCAACATAGCCCACTGCATCGGTGCCATCAAAGAGTCGCTGGATGAGGTGAGAGATGCTGGACGAGGTCCACCATCAATGCCTGCTGGCAAAACCTGTGGCCACAGGCAATGAATTCCTTTACAGGCTTTCCCGCCAACACGGAGGAGAGGCATGAAATTGCCGGTTGGCATGGCAGGTGGGAGGGGAAGGCTTTGATGACATGGAGCCTGAGGGGTTGGATGATCTTATTGCCCTGCATGCCAAGGGAGGAGTTAGATGCCATTACCGAGGTCTTCAAGGAGGAGGAGGAGGCAGGCAGTGATGAAGAGGAAAGGGTGTCGAGGTCCAACATCATGGTCAAGTACCTGGTTGAGATTCTGCAGCACATGTGGGCAATTGCCGAAAGGCTGCAAGACGCCAATCCGGTCATGGAGCATTACCTCAAGTTCAAGAGGGGGTTGGATGGCATGATGCTCCCATCCAAGGAGCTATATTAGAAGCCTGCAGCAATTTGCCAGGCAGCTCTTGATCATGCTTTTATTTTTTTTTTTTTCGACATTCACATCATTTTCCAGGAACATATCCCCCACTAATGTCAGAGTCCAACACAACATACAATAAGTTGACCGTTGTACACTCGAGCACAGACTACCTTCCGTGTTTGTGCCTTTTTGATTGTCCGAGTGTTATATGCACGCAGAGTAGCAATATCTCAATATTCCAATGTTGCTTACAAGTACAAGTCAGGATCAAGAGAAAGGATGGTCAACTCGATCTCAAAGTCAACAAATGTCAATGTGTTGCAAAAATGGTTACACACTTGTTCTGAAAGGCGTTTTGGTAATCGGAGAGCAGCACACCCGACAGGTTGCGGTACTTGAGGAACTGTTGCAGGGAGGCTGGAGGAAGTTTACGCTTCTCATCTCGAGACACGTTCAGTCCAGCATTTTTCAGCAGGGTCACCAGCTCTTCAGTCTGCAGCACCACAAGTACAGTCCTTGGTCAAATGTACCAGTGTATATTCAGGACCACAGTGAAAATTAAGTAATCTTTGGAAGTAGAATACAAAATGGCAGAATTTTCAGTTCCCCCACTCTCACTTGTGTGCAATATTTAGACAGGGCCCGATGTGTATTTGTGTGTTCACGCACGCACACATATCTATATTGTTGTTCTTTCATGTTCCATCCATCTAGTACAGAGCTAAATATCATTTTCAAAAAGAAGAAATAAAATAAACGATTTTTCTCGAATCGTACACATGACAATGACATGTTCCTGTCAGTTGAGTTTTATTTCTTTTTTTCTAAATCATATCAGTCAGAATCATTTATTTCTGTTAGATAATTGCAGGACGGTAGCAGCTGGCTTGAACAGCTACCATAGGCCAGCCATTGCTGTTCCGCCTACTTGCCCTCCATTATTGAGCTCATCGGCTGGGTTCAACATGCACAACACAGCAAAGAATGGCTGCATTTGTTACGTGAGATATTATTTCTGTGCTATAACAAGCGAGTTTCTTCTTGTATTAATATTGATACTACTTCTTTTAGAATTTAGATAAAGCGGCTCCACATGCCTACGGGTTTGCAAGGTTGCTTAGAGTGTGGCTGTGCTGCTGATGCAATGTCCCCTGTAGGGTATCGCAGGAATTTGGCCAGGGTCACCACGATAACTTGTCTCATCTTCAAGAAGGACACCGTGGGATCGTTACCATCCAGTAGCTTATGCCAGCAGATGGGTCGCCCAGGTTAACATCCATTCGAGGGACGGCACACAAATTTATGTCTCGCCCTGCCTGCGAAACGCAAGCATGAAATTTTATAGGTTGGTCAGGATCCGAACCTAGGCTAAACGGCTCAGAAGCAAGTACACATACTTCTCGGGCCAAGGCTATCCTGCCAGCCCAATATTGATACTCGAAGTTTAGTATAAGTAATGCAGTTTGAAACTCACAGTGATGACAAGGAAAACAAGCATTCAAGTCACAATATCATGAGGCAAATACTACCCCTCCTCCTTGGTGTCGATGCCCCCTCCCCCACTACCCTTTTTTTTCATATCAGTATTTACCTTCATGCATTAATTTCATTTGCACAGTTTTTACTTCTAATATTAGTTGCTCTTACCCCATTATTTACACTCGGATCCACGTTGGAAATGGGGTCAGTGTGTGCCCACAAATCACCCACAGGACGAGAAACCTAGAAATGAGAAAGAGGATACAACAATCCAAAAGTATTGCAAACCCATTAGGCCTTGATGCAGCAAAGAATAATATTTACCTGAAGATTAAAAGGATTTTTTTTTCCCGAATTCTCAAATGCCTTTCAAGAACCCGGATATGAATCCTCTTGCAGCAAAGTTTTATTTGCCTTTGTTCACAAAGCAAAGTTGGGAAGATACATTCTGCCTCGTCTATCTATGATTATAATCTGTGAAACATCATTTAAAGCGTGCATCAGAAAATTAGCTGTCAATGTTTTCTACATTCTAACCTGCAATTGGCGGGAGCAATCAATCAAACCTCCCTTCCCCTCTTCCTCAAGCTGCTACGAGGATGAAACGCATTAAATTTTTTTTAATAATGATCACAAGATGAATTGTCTCACCTCGAAAAACAAGCTGTCTTCTACCGTCTCCTCTCCGGTCTTGCCCCCCCCCCACCTGCTGTGTCTGCGATTTGCCCCCACCATATTTCCACAGGGCGCTCAAGGTCAGCCAACAACCCCCTTCTGGTAAAACTACCAAAATCATGAATCACTGCTCATCTTCACTCTTTCATTCCTCTTTTTCCCCACCTTTGGAATAAACTCCCTCACTCTATTCAATCCCATTCTTCCCTCCAGGCCTTCAAAACAGCTGTTCACCACCCAAATCCTTGATCTTTTCTACCCCCGTTAATCCGCCACAAATCCAACTCCTTCAAATTCCCTGCTTTCCTTCCTGAAAGTCCCTGTAATGTCCATCTTGTATTCCCCATGTTCCCCCACCCCATCCCTCTCCCTTACACAGATCTCCTAACGTCTCTGTTCACCTCTGTTTTGTCCTTCCCACTCCGGCCCCTCTTGTCTCATGCTCCCCCTTGCTGTGCATTGTGTGTTAGCTCTCATACGAGCCTCAAGAAGGTATACAAAAACTAAAAAATAAAAATAATTTTAAAAAAAAAACTGTATAAACAAACTCCACTTGTGCTATATGTTCCGCTCAAGCCAAGAAGCTGGATAACAATCGTTTGCATTACTCAGCAGAATCCTCAAAGTCGACATATATTGTGCAGACCCCTAAACTCAAAATGAAGTGCTCACCTGTCCAATCTCCAGCACAGAATCCACCTCCTCCAGAGTAAAAAAGGATCGATTCTGGAGCATGTCAAACACCAAACGAGAACTGCCAATGTAGTCGAAGGCTTCCTAGAGAAAGAACACATCAACGTATTATTCATTATTCTGATTACAGCAAATTCAATCGAGCATTACCCTGGCCAACAATCCCTATCCCCCCCAACTCCCCCCACATCCCTATCCCCCCAACTCCCCCCACATCCCTTACACCCCCACCCCTGCCCCCTGCCCAAAACACGTACTCCCTGAAAAAATGTGAAGGCGATGTTCTTCTCAAGTAGATTTATATCTGCGATGGGCAGTTTCGCTAGTGCTTCAGCAGCAGCCAACAGAGTTATGAATGAGGTGACAACACTCCCAGCACCAGGTGAACGGTCCCAGAAAAAAGAACGACTGTCCAGCTGCCAACACGCAGATATCCCAGTCAACTCCGTTTGGGTTTTCAGAACATCCATTTACACGTACACACCTTCCTTTGTTCAACGGAAATAACCGATCCACGGCCAGTCCACTAAAAAAATAACATCGTGTGCTTCAAAATAAAGCACCCCCTGTTGACTATGACTGAACGCTGCAGGAATACATTCCCAGGAAGATAGCTCAAAGAAAGTTCACTACCAAAGAGTTATCATAGCACCTGTTTTCACTCTGAACATCTTTCAATATCAACTTTGCTTTCTTCGTTAAAAAAAACCTCAAGACAATTTAACCTCAATCTGGGTGTGCGCTGCCGCTCGCCACGTCGCCACAGGTCGCCTCTTACCTGCGGCTAATATTTTAAACCACCCATTAGCCACTGTGGCCAATCCATGTTTTAGTGGTTTTTTATTTTTTTTTTACCAGTTTTAGACGAATTTTGGGTGATTTTAGCACAGAATTCCACCTTCGTTGAGACAGCCGCCATTTTGTACGTTTTGATTACGGGAATCACGCGTGATTTCGTACAAGCTTATATATATATACTAACTTTAGTAGTTTTAAACTAGTTTCTAGTTTAAAAAAAAAAAATATTCGATCAAAATTAAGCATGATTCCCATGATTCTCGTCTCAAATTTTTCTTTTAATTTTTTCGAAAAAAAAATCCCCCCCCCCCCCCCGGAATGATTCGGCGCTACTCGGCGCTACATGCTTCATTGGGTCAGTGGTTGCCAGGTGAGTTTTGACACAATCAGTAGTAGTACCTGTAGTGGAACGAATTTGTTTGGATGAGAGAGTTTGTTTGGATAAGTGAGTTTGATGGGTGACTTTGGTTGGTTGGATGAGTGAAGTTGATGGGTGAGATTGGTTGTACGAGTGAGTTTGATGGGTGACTTTGGTTGGTTGGATGAGTGAAGTTGATGGGTGAGATTGGTTGGATGAGTGAGTTTGATGGGTGACTTTGGTTGGTTGGATGAGTGAAGTTGATGGGTGAGATTGGTTGTACGAGTGAGTTTGATGGGTGACTTTGGTTGGTTGGATGAGTGAAGTTGATGGGTGAGATTGGTTGGATGAGTGAGTTTGATGGGTGACTTTGGTTGGTTGGATGAGTGAAGTTGATGGGTGAGATGGGTTGGATGAGTGAGTTTGATGGGTGACTTTGGTTGGTTGGATGAGTGAAGTTGATGGGTGAGATTCGTTGTACGAGTGAGTTTGATGGGTGACTTTGGTTGGTTGGATGAGTGAAGTTGATGGGTGAGATTGGTTGGATGAGTGAGTTTGATGGGTGACTTTGGTTGGTTGGATGAGTGAAGATGGGTGAGATTGGTTGGATGAGTGAGTTTGATGGGTGACTTTGGTTGGTTGTATGAGTGAGTTTGATGTGTGAGATCGGTTGGATGAATGAGTTTGATGTGTACTTGGTTGGATGAGTGAGTTTGATGTGTGAGATTGGTTGGATGAGTGAAGTTGTTGGGTGAGATTGGTTGGATGAGTGAGTTTGACTGGCATGAGGTTGGTTCAATCCTGGTCCACAACCACCCCCATCCCCCACTACCACCTACTAAAGGCACAACGACCATAACACACACACACACACACACACACACCATAATCACCACCTCCCTTGATGGTCGTTCATTCAACCAATCTCACGTCAAACTCACTCATCCAACCAATCTGAACAATCCAACTCACTCATCCAACCAACCTCACCCATCAAACTCACACATCCGCCTTAAAATTAACTTATTATTTCATATTGCTGAAAAAAAAAATTTTTTTTTGAATAAAATATGTGGCTATTTCCTTTCTTCTGTGGCAATTCATTCTAAACCTGGATTAGCCACAGTGGCCAATTCCTTTGGAAAGCCAGAGCACACCCAGTCAATATATAATCTTTACATATTATATACCATGGTACATGTCCTTAGTTAAAATGAAATAAAAACCTTTGACCTTTTCACCCAAAAATCGAATCAGTTCATCTTTACATCATGATACATACCTATACAAAGTGCGATTTAAATCCCTTCAGCTGGTCTCAAGTATCACATTTTTATCTAACGTGACCTCTGACCTCATAATCTAATTGGTTTATCTTTACATTATGATGCATACTTGCAACCAAGTTTGGCTTGGATCTTTGCAGCCGTTCTTAAGTTATCGTGATAACAAAAACCTATCACGGACGGATGGACAGACAGCTGGATCCTCTCGGAGGAGAAGACGATACTTGCATACATACATACATACATACATACGGTCCATTTGACACATATAGCACAAACACAATGCTGTACCAAAATGGATCAGCTTTCCAGGCAGTTTAATACAAAACAGTACACAACAAAACCACGATCATCAAAATGTATAAAATGACAAGCGAGGCGTGTAGTGCGACTGTATGTGCGCCGAGGTTACCCTGGTGATAGCAAACACCACAGACTTGGTGTGGTTGGCCGGGATCAACAAGTTCATGATGTTGGAGCTTCCTAATGGGTCACAGACCACCTCTGCAGCACACACAAAAGCAGCACAGAACTAAGACGTGACAGCAAGACAGGGTGAATTAAAAGTACTAAGGTGCAGACAAGCACAATGGAGGAAAGATTTGATAGAATAAGGATATGAAAAGGTGATAGGACAAACAATGCTTTGCAAAACAATAACTTGGGAGAGAACCTGTGGAACGTTTTCAATACATTGTTAAATTTATCATTTTCATGATGGACAGTTTGAATATCTGGAGACAGACTCGCACCTGTCCTCCAGGTTTCATTCTACAGAGGGAAGCTGTATCCCTGGCTACCTGAAAAAAAAAATCCCAAACTGATAAACCACCAAGAACATGATGTTCAATGCCAGGAAATCTGATAAGTTTACCCGATCTCTTCCCATCATTTACATTATCAATCCTTGGGTGAGGTACAATCTCCAATACTCTTTGGCTTTAACATGCCACAGTCCGTCCTGGCCCAATCGCATTGTCTCAAACTCCGAACAGCACACAAGGCCGTTACTTCCATTAATCAGCAATGTCATGGAATCCATCATCAAAGTTGACATAAAATCATTCCTTTTCTCCAAATACCACATTTCAGATCATCAATTATGATTCAGACATTGTCACACTCTCCCAACAATGGACGGAGGCCCTGATTATCAGATATGAGATCATGGCCGCCTCACTGGACATATCTCGAGCTTTCGATACAGTCTGGCATCCTGCCTTGCTCTCCAAACTGTCTGCCTATGGTATGGAATCCAAGGCCAACTCCACTCTTGGATTACTGACTTCCTCCACTCTCATAGCCAACGTGTGGCTCTCAACGGAACCCTTTTTTCTCCTTTCCCCATCAAGGCTGGAGTACCCCAAGGCATTGTTCTTGGCCCCATCTTAATCAATGATTTCAGTGACTCTCTGGAAAATCCTCTTTACTTATGACTTCACCCTCTGTCGTGACATCCCTCATCATTCTGACAGATTAGCAGTAGGCTCGTCCCTCTCCTCAGACCTTGACAAAAATCACAAACTGGTCAAACACTTGGAACATGTCTTTCAATCCTGAGAAATATTTCTCTGTCTCTCTTGCTCTGCAAACCCTCCTATCTACTTTTTCAACAACTGTCTCGAAGAGGTTCAGTCACTCAAACTCTTGCGTCTCACTCTCAACCATGATTTCTCATGGGCAAGCCACATTTCAAAGTTGTCCTCCAAAGCCAGCCGCCAACTGGGAATCCTCTCGTGCAAAGTCCTTCCTTGGCACACTTGAGCTTCTATCCACCCACAAAGCCTTCATCTTCAGCTTGATGGAGTACTGCTCTCCTCTCTGGGCTGGCTCCCCTGCCTCGCCTCTTCCTCAGCTTGACGCCATGGAAACCATGGCTTTCAATATCAATGGGATCTCTCACGATAAAGTTGAGTCTATAGGCCTATCACTTCACTATCGCCAACAGGTCGGTGGTCTCGGTCTTCTTCCACCTCATTTTTGGTCTTGCACCCTCTGCCCTCACCGTGCTTTGTCCCCCCCCCCCAAAGGTATCAGCAGGATGCATGTGGTCCACTAGCAGCCCCCTCCAAATGAAACTGCCTAAATGCAGAACCACTGCTTACCTACACTCATTTATTCCTCTCTTTTTACACCTGTATACCACCTTCCACACTCTCATTCTTCCCTTCTGGCCTTCAAGACAGCTGTTCACCACCATATCGGGTGATCCCCCATCCAAAGCCATTATCTTTTATACACCCGTTAAACCACACCAACCTCTCCCAAAAATTTGCTTATGTATCCACATGGTCCACCCCTTGCGTTATCCCCCAACGCTCATCGTTATCAGCATCCCTTGTTTGGCAGTCTGCCGACCTTCTTCCTCCACCCTTCTATTGGCGTTTCCCCTTTCTCCTACTGCTCCCTTTGTTATGTTGTGTCCTGGTTCTTCCATGAGCCGGGACCATGGATGAAAAAAAAAAAATATATATATATATATATATATATATATATATATATATATATATATATGAGGCATTCAGAGCACCCTGTAGTGGTGCTCCTCATCCCATACCAATTGAGGTGGTTGGATCCAAGGCTATGAGAGCAATTGGTATTTATGATAAGGAGGTCAAAGAAAAGGGTTTGTTCCTCTCTAAATGCAGACCAGTTTGTGGCCTTGTCCTCCTTACCACCTCACACCACCCCCCCCCCTCCATTGGCATCTACTCCAATCTCCCAAAACCATACAAACAACCCCTTACACACCTACCCCTCTCCCTCCAGCAACTACAACAGGTTGAACATGTTCATCGAGTAACCCGACTCCTTCCGGACAGTTTTCAAGTTCCGGTCGACACTGCTGTTCCCTTTCCTTGCAGATAAGGAACCACAATCTTCCCTTCAGTTCCTTATAGATGACAGATAACCACTCTCTTCTGATATGTTAATGTACCATAACCCTGCAACAACCCCCTTTTAACTACTGGTTGTGATTGTGTGTAGGGTGTGCGGAAACCAACTTCCCCAGTCTGTTAATCTTGCTCTTCACGCACAAGTGCACTTGCGGATGCAGGCGTGCGTGCGCAGGGATGCGCGTTCTCTCTTTATCCACCGAATCATTTTTCATTAATAATAAAACACTACATAGACTAACGAAGAAGGGGATGGTAATGTGCAAAAATGGAGAGGCAGTTTGGAAGGAAGAAAAAAATTTTACAAAAAAAATGCTGCAGTGCAGGTCTACAGATCAAACTCAAAAGCATATTTGTGGATGGAGTGGGAAGAGGAAAATGTTGGGATGCAAGCAAAATGGTAGTAGAAAGGATGTGCATGGAAAGCATACGAGGGGTCAGGTTGTTTTGAAGGGAGCTCCGCCTTCTACATGTCACCGTGTCCGTCACGGCATGCATGTGTGATGACAGTTGGACGGCACAAAGGGGATAATCAGGCGCAGAATCATTCACTCCCAATTTGTTATGCTTCTCGTAACACTGGGAACACGTGCATAAAATGACGTTAGAGTATCACTCAGCATTTTATGTCAACGGAAATAGAATAAAACAAGATTGTATTTAAAAAAAAAAAAACACAATTAATTGCCAGCCCTTGAAGCATGACAAATACATGATAACCTTAACCTTGCCAGTGGATATCATCTTATTTGTAATGATGGGAGTATATGCACAAAATTGGTACGAATGATACCCAACAAATACTAAGTATTTAACAATGCAGAGCCTTGCCGTGATTTACAAGTTACAGTGGATACGAGAATGAACGATGGACATGAAAGTAGATCTGCATGCATCGACATGAAAGCACGTACACACGCGCGGCGCGCGCGCACACACACACTAGCCTCTCCCTTCCCGCCGAATGCTAAAATGGAACATTTACTAACAATGGAAGTTTTTGATGAAGTCAATACCTTAGCACCCTCATATTTCCATCTCTGTCAATACTTGCAGTCACTCGATAATCCAACCATTGTGCTATAATGGACACAAAATAAACGAGAAGGGCACTCGGTAGAGCGGACACCTCCGCCACGTAATGCCTGATCCATGAGAATGTATCGGGCCCAATACATTTTTGAAATATCATGCGAAACAGTACTATATCGTTTTTGGCCCTTGCTCTCGATGGTGAAGAATCACTTGAAAAATTAAATAATTCTCGCATCCAGATCCGGAGTTGGATCTTCACCAAAATCGAATCAGTTCTTCCTCGTCACACACCCAACATGTCCACCAAGTTTCGTACGAATCCGTCCAAAACTTTTTGAGATATCGTGCTATATGTCATTTTTGGCCCCATCTCTCAATGGTGAAGAATCGCTTAAAAAATTGTAGTAGTCAGATCCGGATCCGGATCTTCACCAAAATCTAATCAGTTCGTCCTTGTCACACACCGAACCTGTCCACAAAATTTCACCTGGATCCGTGCACAACTTCGAGATATCCTGTACACAAACAAACAAACAGAAAGGGATGAAATCATAACCTCCTTCACCTTCGGTGGCGGAGGTAATAAACAAAACCACACACGGCCTCGATTGTTTATTAATTTTTACTCATCCGTCAAAAGTTACTAAATGTTCGGTTTCTCGTTGACGTGGCTCAAGTGCAAAATCTCTTTGAAGACCCTGCAACTTTCTACAAACCTGGCCAAGGGTGCACCAACCATATTTACTTCCTCATTCCAAAAAATTGCTGATTTCTCCAGTGATAAATGGTTTTGAAAATTCCATTTGTACACAACTTCACAAAAACAATATTACGGCGTTTGGTGGTCATGCCGATGATGTAAATCGCTACAACAGCCATCTTTGCTCTGGTTTACAAAAAAAAGCCATGGAAACATTCGAAACAGTTTCGTTTGTGGTTTGTACGACAAAAAGTGGAATTTGATAATATAAAGCTTTTCCCATGCACGGTGATACTTTCTCCAGGGAAAGTTCAGCCAATTACCATGAATGGGACTATTTGATGTAACAACTTGACAGATGTTTGGTGTTGCATCGACAATCAACTATTGAATGGCAATCTAAGTTTATAAAAACGGCAAAACATGCTTGGTTTGGGATTTTTTACCATGCTCATGGAGACACGTAGCTTAGTTCCAATGGAACCGAGTTCTATAGCACACACAAGCTCTGAACTTGTTCATTGAAGACATGGCATAACTGCAGTTCGTGTACACCGCCGAAGCGCAGAAATCTTTTTCATTTCAACCGCTGGAGTCGACAAATAATGCAGCGATTGATGGTGATCGTGCAAAAGGGCACTTCACATCCTGCTCCGAGTTCGCGCGTCGGCAATACAGAGAATTAGCTGCGGAGGTGGTGCTATCTTATGGATACGCGAATGCCGATGAAAAGGTTTCTATCAACGATTTAATTACTTTGTTATTGGAATGCACAGGTAATAATAGTTGGTGCTAATAGATTTGGCAAACTTTTATCTGCCTTACCTTAATGACATCATCAGTCTCATTTTTGTCAGAGAGCATAAATATGGGAAATGGAAAATCCTCAAAATCCAAACCAGTCCCGACTTCATTCCAGTCGACATCACAACCGTCAGGCTTGTAAATCCCTGTGGGAAGGTTCAATGGCAGGTAGGCAAGGAAATAAAAACAACACAGATTACAGCAACAACTCACACAGTGGAGTATGGAGATTTGAAAAATAAAAATAAATCACAAAAAAAAAACACCAAGATGAAAATCATAAGCAATGCACAACGGTTCAGCGAACTCACCGTATCCATCGTTGGGACATCGTTTCTCGTGAGAGAATGAGGGAAGTGACGTGACATTTTTGTCATCGATCATCACAAGGGCACCCGCGATACGGGTTGAGGTACGAAGAGGAAGCATCACCTTTCTGGCAAGGGCGTATACAAAGAAAGCTTAGATAATTTTTTCAGGAACTTCTGCGGAGACATCAAGGTCTTGACTTTTTGTCAGTCAATGATTGGTGAATAAAAATGTCCAACATTTCAAAGACGAGCAAGGGTGCGCAAACACAAGAAATGGCTAGGTACCAACAACACAGAGGTTACTGAGGATTTCAAAGAACGTTACATCATGACGCAAAATGGGAAATTCAACAATCATCATCAGATATTGCAATTCTCAGTCGAGGTTCCCTTCTCAAAACACCGACAAAACAACGGATAGCTATAATTCCAGAAGAAACGAAAAGCAAACTGTCAATTTGTTCCTTCATAGGCAGGACTTGGCATCGTCGATTAACCCACGATTCCATGTGAATACTGAGCCAAATGGCATCCTTTAATTTCAACAATTAAAAATAAATAAATAAAGAAAACTGTTGCTCCTCGTTCTTCTCAAAACTGATGACTTAACCAATTCTCTGTGACGTACGAGGATGAAGGCTGTGAGGTTCTTTCCTTTTCTCGACTCCACAAACGATGTTTGTTATTCATTGATAGCATTTGTACTTGGTGTAAATGTTGGCTTGCAACTCTGAAGACAATGTTCAAACAAAAAAAGAAAAAAGAAAAAGATAAACCAATGTCACCCTCAGGGTGACCCGTATCTTGCCAAAAGGTGACCACGTGTGACTTCTTTAAGGTCACACTGAGGTGAACAGAGCTGCTATCCACCAGGAGCGACTCCTTGAGGAATATCTGCCTACGAGAGATTCCGATGAGAATCGTTCTACAGAGTAACCATGAAAAATATGCTTTTGCCTCATAATGTCACCAAATGACGTCATGATGTCTCAAGCTTGACATATCCAGAAAGCACTCATCGAGGTGTTCAATTTGAGGTACTACACGATATGGTTCCTAAAACTTGAAAATTTGACCTTGGGGTCAAATATGTTTGACCTGCGGCACTAACCATGAAGGTCAAGGCCAATCGCCACCAAAAATTAATCAGCTGAGCGCCAGACCATGAACTATATTCCCATGAAGTTTTAAGACGATCCGATCAAAATTACTCAAAAAATAAGGGTTTCGTCGACTCCCCTGATTTGCGACAAAGTGACCTTGACCTTTGACCTTGACCTTCAAAATTTTATGCGCTGAAAGGGACCTCTATAGGCCTCTGATATGCGAAGTTACAAACATTTCCAATGATAACTGTGCTCTGCAGAGTGATTTATACATGATTACAGACCAAAACAAAAAAAAAACATATGAAGGTCAAGGCCAATCGCCACCAAAAATTAATCACTGAGCGCCAGACCATGAACTATATTCCCATGAAGTTTGAAGACGATCCGATCAAAATTACTCAAAAAATAAGGGTTTCGTCGACTCCCCTGATTTGCGCCAAAGTGACCTTGACCTTTGACCTTGACCTTCAAATTTTTGTGCACTGAAAGAGACCTCTCTAGGCCTCTGATATGCGAAGTTACAAAAATTTCCGATGATAACTGTGCTCTGCAGAATTTTTTATAGGTGATTACAGACAAAAAAAAAATAAAAAAAACATACAGGCTGACTAACATATCTTGCAAAAACTTCGTTTTGGCAAGATAATAAAACTTGTTCGAAATAAAGACAAATCTGATTCGTACATACACTACCCCTTCAGTCCTTTAAATCCCCCTCCTTTATTCCACACGAGCCCCATTCCTGCCTGTCAAAATTATGGACACATCCACAGTGACTTCCATCTTCATATCACCCACAAAGAAAATTAGTGAGGAATTTTTATCTACCTTGAACCTTATAAGGTCACCAATCAAAGCTTCCGTGTGTGGTCTCCACAAAAAACAAACTCATGTCACAACAGCTGTACACACGACAACACAACGGAGTTTATAATGTAATCCGCCGGCACATCTGCAAAAATTTTGATGTCCCAATTCCAGAAAATTTGTGGGAACATGAACCAAATGTAATCACTGAAAACATGGAAGTACCTGCCGCTCACGTACGAACCAATGATCCCATCAAGCGTGAACATCGAAAACAAAGCGTTGGCGACCAGATATCATACTTCGGTATTAAAAATAAAATAAAATAAAAAAGAGAAGAAGGCATTGCTGATTGAGGTGTTAATACCAGTGATTTTGGACTAAACGATGCAGAAATCAAGAAAATGAGCAAACACAAAGACCTCAAACATAAAGTAAGAAGATCCTGGAAGCTGAAGAATGCCAAAGTTGTAGTGATAGCTGGACCTACAGGATTGATGACAAAGAACCTCACAGAGATATTAAACATGGGGGCAATACCCCTGGGTGCTCACCTGGTAGTGGCTGGATAAGATAGTCAGGCAATCACTGGTAGGTATGGATGACCCACAAAATATATAATGGAGAAGAAAGTAAATACCTATGGATTTTATTTTTATGCCATGAACAAATCTTGGTAAATCACAGGTGATAAAGGTTGTGGTCAAATTTCATCGCAATTGTGTGTGTGGCTTCAGAAAAAAAAAGCAAATACATATTTTGGTGAGGACCCTCCATCCCTTTCCCCCCCTCCCCCTCCCCCTCCCCCCCCATAGACGCCAATTTTTTTAATGTCGTGAACAAACTTTATTACGTCATGGGTGGCGAAGATGGTGGTCAAGTTTCATCGGAATTGTATGTGTAGTTTTGGAGAAGAAAGCAAATAAATATTTTTGCGGGCAACCCCCTTAAATCCCCCGAGAGCAGAATTTTCTAACGTCATGAACAAACTTTGGTACGTCATGGGTGATGAAGGTTGTCGTGAAGTTTCGTCGGAATTGTGTGTATCGTTTAAGACGAAAGCAAATGCCTCTTTGGAGAGGTAACCCACTCCCCCCTATAAACTCCCTCCGTAGACCCCTTCAGACCCCCTTTTTTTGATGCCATCACGGGTGATGAAGGTTGTGGTCAAATTTCATTGAAATCGTATGTGTAGTTTCTGAGAAGAAGTTGCGAGTATTTGTGGATGGACAACGCACCATCCCATAAGCTCTCTGGAACTACTTTACAAGTGAGCTAAAAAACCATCCCTGGGAATATTATTACAAACGAACTACAGTTGGAAGCTGTCCGGAGCTCAGTGACGATCCTGAAGAGAGCCCTCGGCACGAAACTTTGACAACAGAAAACTTCACAGCTTGGTCCATGAATCGTGTCCCCTTACTGAAATGAAGGTGGATACTTTGAGCCTGTCCTGGGAGGACTCCATTCCACATTCGGAAACCCACATATGTAGATACCAATCAACGCTGTACAAGTAGTTATATTGTTCAGAGTAAGAACAAGATGAGTTTTACAATTAGAAAATACACACTTACACACCCTAAATATGAACAAATGCTTCCGATTGGCTAACTTGAATTGGAATGGCCAACTCCCATAGTCATGTCATCAGCATTATCTTGTTGAGGAACACAAATCCTCTGATGATTGGTTAGCCATCAGGAAGGCTGGGATATAAGGGGACTGCCCTGCTTAGTCTTTAAATTCCCCCCAAGAGCATGAAAAACAAATAAACATCAAGACATTTTATAAACAGTATCGTGGATTTCACAACAAAGCAGAAATCAAAAGAATGATAGAGGTCTCATTGAAGAGAAGTGTCAAATCATTACAAGACTTTATTTTTCATCCAAAGCTGTTCCGCACAACAATCATTTATTGAACAGCAACGGCCATTCCCAATGGATTACATGAACATTTAAAGGAAGACTGATTGTTTCGACGCACATACACACCTGTTGAAAAGTCTTGCTGGAATAAGTGGAACATATGGTGAGTGTGGTCCTGATTCCAGTACCCAACTGATATCATCTGGAGAGGCCAAAAGGTGCAAAACTCCAACGTTACCTCGAAAGGTAGCTATAGGAAGCAAGAAAAAGAAAATATCGAAATCATTATGAAATTACAAATGCCCAGTTATTTTATTAACCCGGCACTTTAAAAAACAACAAAAAACAAGGGGGGGGATTGTAACTGGCTCTATATGTCTATGCCTGGTGTTGGCTTAATGGTTAGGGTGGTGGGCTTGGGATCCAAGGGTCCTGAGTTCAAATCCCGCTCAGCTGTTTAATTAATACCAGGTGGGGTTAACTCAGCGAGTCATCCTTCCGAGGTCGGAAAAATGAGTGCCAGCATGCTGGTATACTGTGTCGGAGTGGCAACCCATCCGGGATTGTGCCCAATAGCCAAGGAGACTGCTTAAGCAGCACCAACGCTCTACCAGGGTTCCCACTCAATCTCAAAAATGAAATTCCCTGACTGTGTTGGTAAAGATTCCCTGACCTTTTCAAATGTAAAAATTTATAAAGTTATTTTAGTCGGCTCCTCCTCCCCTACACCGACTCCTTTCCATCACCATTTTGATTTATACATGGTGTACATGCAATCATTTTCAATTCTTTTCTTCTTTTTAAAATGCCAATACAAGCAGAAAATTGTGTCCGCTTCAAAATTTATTTGAATCTTAAAATATGTAGGCGTGCTTTAGACAACTTCTGAATTCCATTTTTGTTGGGAAATTAAACTGATTCTTCATTTGGGTGTTAACTTCGGTCTTTTTGAAAATGGTTCAGAAAGTACACTTTCCCAGCTAGTACTGGCATTTTAATTTTGAAAAAGTGTCTTTTTTAAAGTTTGTTGAAAAGTGTCTTTTTCGTAGAAGCCATTGAGATTTATAGTTCAAAATGGCCTGCCACCTGTAAATACAAAGAAAACATTACACTGTTAGAAATATTTTCTTAAAGAAAAAAGGTCCAAGGAGTGAGAGTTTCAATTAGTTACTTTAAGAAAATAAGAACTTTTTTTGTTACTTTTGTTCTTGATGAAAAAGTTCAAGAATATTTTTCTTATTTTGTTCTTAACAAAAAAAAAACGTTCTTATTTTCTTAAAGTAACTAATTAAAAATCTCACTCCTTGGACCTTTTTTCTTTACAAAAATATTTCTAACAGTGTACTTTTGTTGTGACACCAGCATCATATGCACATAAACTGTTCTGAAGTTCTCGACTATGATTATTGAACTGTACTTTATACATGTTACAAGTCATTTATATTACACACTGAACACCTGAGCTTAACGAAAGGGTACAACTGCAATCTATAAACATCTTTAGCCCCTCTAATCACACAAAGACATTGTAAAATATTTGTTTCTGTCATTGAATGGGGCACACTCCTCATTGCTGAAATACAAAGATAAAGTCGATACTGGCAACTGTACAGCTCTGACTTTCATGAAAAGAGCAATAAAGAAAACTTTTATAATCAAGAACAGAATAACTGACTAGGTGTAAAGGGTACTAATTAAGATCATGAGGCACTAATAACACATTTCTCTGACCAACAAAAAAAATCCCTGAAAAATCCCTGACTTTCCCTGACCAACCTCAATTCCCTGACTTCCCCTGACTTTCCAGGTCAGTGGGAACCCTGTTTACACAGAGTATGGTCCTAATCTCCTCCTCTCTTTCTTACGTATATACTCATTCCTCAACTGCTGTCTTGGCAATACTCTGAGAATACACCGAAGCATTTCCATCTGTCTTACTTAGCCAGAAAGTCGTCCCATTTTCTCAAAGCCCATGATTTTGCACCATACATTATAACCAGTCTAAACACTATCTTATAGATGTTAACCTTCAATTTCCTCGGTGTCATTCCATCTCGGTACACTTTCTTGGTGTATTCCTCTACTGTTGTAACCAATGTGCGGGCACTCAATGGAATCCTTTCATCTCAACTCCCTGCCAAGGCTAGAGTGCCACAAGGTAGTATTCTGGGCCCAGTACATTTCCTGATCTTCCCTCTGGAAAATCCTCTTTATCTCTTTGCTGATAACTCCACCCTCTGCCGTACCATCTGTCATCCCTCAGACCGGCAAGCAACAGCTTCTTCGCTCTCTGCAGATCTGGGTAAAATCACAAACTGGTCACACTTGGAAAATGTCTTTAATTCCTGACAAATCTCAAACTTTCACTCTTTCTCTCCAAAAGGACTGTCAGGCAAACCCCCCAATCTACTTTCTTAACAATCCTCTCGAAGAAGTTCAGTCATTCGAATTCCTGCTGATAGTCTCACTATCAGCCATGATCTTTCTTGGGCAAACCACATTTCAAAGTTTGCCTCCAAAGCTAGCCGCCGACTGGGCATCGTCAGTTTCACAAAATCCTTCCTTGGCGGTCAACGCAGCTTCATGAAGTACTGCTCTCCCCTCTGGGATGGCTCACCGGCCTCACACCTTGCTCAGCTTGACACTGTTTGACACTTGACTTGACACTAAGGCTTTTAAGATTATTGGAATCTCCGCAATGAAGCCGAGTCGATGGATCTAACACTATGCCATCACAAACAGGTCGGTGGTCTCTCTGTCTTCAACCACCTCCTTTCTGGTCTTGCACCCTCTGCTCTTTCCGTGCTTTGTCCTTCACAGGTTTCTGCAAGGCTCACACTGTCCACCATCAACCCCCCTCTGGTGAAACTCCCCAAATCCATGATCACTGCTCACCTCCACTCATTTATTCCTCTTCTTCCCCACCTGTAGAACAAACTTCGACATCCTCTTCAATCGCTTTCTTCCCTCCAGATCTTCAACACAGCTGTTCACCACCATTTCAGATCATCCCCAATCCAAAACCATGATCTTTTCCACCCTTGTTAACCCACCCCAATCCCTCCCTCCTTCAAAATTTCCAGTTTTCTCTCCTGAGAGTTTCTGTCCGTTTCCATCTTGTTCCTTCCATGCATCATCACCTGCCCCACACAGCGGAACAACTCTTGGGACAATGCACACATAACGTCGCATATTCACGTTCCAAAGATGCAACCTCTGAAATCAAAGGGCAATACTGAACTGCCGACATGACCATAGGTCAGCCCCAACACGCAGTCACGAGGTACACATGCCACAGACTTGGGAAATGGACCTCATATTCAGGAGATGGCGGTGGATGGAAATAATTTCAGAAAAGCCAAACAGCTTGCGGTCAAAGTAAGATTGGATTTCAAGACTGGCCATTAGATAGTCAATGGTCTCGTGTGGACACTTTGGTGGAAAAGGTCGCTCAATGAAGGCTTTACCATGAAGTCATGAATGAAGGCTTCACCATGAAGTCATGAATGAAGGCTTCACCATGAAGTCATGAATGAAGGCTTCACCATGAAGTCATGAATGAAGGCTTCACCATGAAGTCATGAATGAAGGCTTCACCATGAAGTCATGAATGAAGGCTTCACCATGAAGTCATGAATGAAGGCTTTACCATGAAGTCATGAATGAAAGCTTCACCATGAAGTCATGAATGAAAGCTTCACCATGAAGTCATGAATGAAGGCTTTACCATGAAGTCATGAATGAAGGCTTTACCATGAAGTCATGAAAGAAGGCTTTACCATGAAGTCATGAAAGAAGGCTTCACCATGAAATCATGAATGAAGGCTTCACCATGAAGTCATGAATGAAGGCTTTACCATGAAGTCATGAATGAAGGCTTTACCATGAAGTCATGAAAGAAGGCTTTACCATGAAGTCATGAAAGAAGGCTTTACCATGAAGTCATGAATGAAGGCTTCACCATGAAGTCATGAATGAAGGCTTCACCATGAAGTCATGAATGAAGGCTTCACCATGAAGTCATGAATGAAGGCTTCACCATGAAGTCATGAATGAAGGCTTTACCATGAAGTCATGAATGAAGGCTTTACCATGAAGTCATGAATGAAGGCTTTACCATGAAGTCATGAATGAAGGCTTCACCATGAAGTCTGAATGAAAGCTTCACCATGAAGTCATGAATGAAGGCTTTACCATGAAGTCATGAATGAAGGCTTTACCATGAAGTCATGAATGAAGGCTTTACCATGAAGTCATGAATGAAGGATTTACCATGAAGTCATGAATGAAGGCTTCACCATGAAGTCATGAATGAAGGCTTTACCATGAAGTCATGAAAGAAGGCTTCACCATGAAGTCATGAATGAAGGCTTTACCATGAAGTCATGAATGAAGGCTTTACCATGAAGTCATGAAAGAAGGCTTTACCATGAAGTCTTGAATGAAGGCTTTACCATGAAGTCATGAATGAAGGCTTTACCATGAAGTCATGAATGAAGGCTTTACCATGAAGTCATGAATGAAGGCTTTACCATGAAGTCATAAAAGAAGGCTACACCATGAAGTCATGAATGCACTACAAACCCTACACTTTGCATGCATACCAGGAAGGACAATAGGACAAACAAAAGGATTCTTCTTCTTCTTCTTGATCGTTTTTAGATCCTCGTGGAGGATCTCTAAGTCTTCTTCTTGTGGACTTTTTTGTTTCACAGCCTACAGTTTTCATCGAAACTTCCTGGAACTTGGCGTATATTTGTAGACATACCCTGCACAGACAGTAACCATCTCCGATTTTGAAAATTCCTCCGAGAAAAAAAAGTTACGACGTCAAAATATCTCCGCTCATGGAAATCGCCTAAAAAATTATCTCCGAAACTAGGCAAGCTTTTTAAATCTATTTGCGGGAATCGAACAGGGCATTAGCAGAGATGAATTACCGCACATATGATACATCACTATGACGACATATCAATTTTTATGACGTCATTCCTATTTTTTGACATTTTTTTTGTTTCACAACCCAGAGTTTTCATCGGATCTTCGTGAAACTTGCCACGTATATGCAGAAAGCCCACGCGCAGGCAGTAACCATCTCTGATTTTGGAAATTCTTCCTAGAAAAAAAGTTGACGTCATAATATCTCCGCTAATGGAAATCGCCCATACCATTATCTCCGAAACTAGGCAACCTGTTTGAATGCTATTTGCGGGAATCAAGCCGGGCATTAGCACAGACAATTTATCGCAAACCTGATACATCACAATGACGTCATATTCGCTTTTATGACGTCATCATTAAGAGGACAATAATCTCAGCTCATTTGAGCTTGTTTTTTTTTTTTAAAACAAAGGCTGAGGCGGGTAAGGGGGGGGGGGATCGGATTTACATTGACAGCCGGTTTGATGAGTGTTGTTCAGCAAACGCACACACGGAGCAGCGTGCGTGAGTGTCACGTAAACCTTCTCCTTCACAGCTTGAGAACGCACTCCTCGCCCTGCACACACAGAAGCCAAGCAATCACTGCATCTCAAGGACTCGACTCCATGAGGGTGCACCATTTTCTTTTTAAACCATGCCCGACACGTCGGAGACTAACTGAGCACGTTGAGTTTTTATTTAATTTTTTTTTTCCACACACAATGAGGAACAAACGTCCTTCCTGCCATTTGATTGGATGAACCTAACCGAACATGCCCGGTCAGTCCAATCAGCCTGTGCGAGGTACGGTTACCTTTCCATCTCAAAAACTACACGAAATGGATCCCATATCGACGAACAGAAAGACAAAATACGAACATGACTGTGTCAAGGAACCAATGACCAGCAACAGCGGGAAGAACCAGGCACGAACACGAGCACGAGACATCACGGCAACACAGGAAGCGCTTGGGACGGTTCCTCCTCTTTTTCTCTTCCTTTAAATTTCATGGCGATTATTTTAGATCTCAGAGGAACTACATACATAAAACACTGAATGAAAACCAACCAACTAATATATATATATATAGAGACATATATGTGTCACAACAAACACTGAGAAATTTCAAGCACGAAGTCTCTGTCGCTACTGATACTGCCATGGCCAACATATAGTGTTCAACTTTTTAAAGGCAATAAATTATCATTTTATCGCTAAAAAAAAAAAAATCCAAAGAAGCAACGGATAATTAGTATAAATAAACGACACGGTGTAAATATCCCGGAGACTCTCCCAGGGTTACATTTGTCGAAGATAGGGTAATTATAATTAAATAATTGTGGTGAATTAACGTGAATCAAGGGACATGACGCGGGATCACATGTTGTGCGTCTCGCGTATAAGGGGATGTCTCTCTGCGGCACGAGTGATTGTCCCCGGGGCATTGCTATTGACATCGGCTGTCCACTTGATGCTCGTTAACTGAAGGTGCTCATTGACTGGTGAGAATGGAGATTATATCGAACTCCGTGCTTACGCGGATTAGTCTGCAATGGTTAACTGCACATGTATACGTTACTGCTTATGTACTCCTAGCTGAACCTGTATTTCCTGGTGTGTCCACAGAAGCGGCTCCAATCAAATGGAATAAAGCCTAAACTCTGAAGGTTCATCTCTCGCTCTCATTTCAATTTATTCCATTTGATTTTCTCGGCTCTCTCAACCAAAGATGGACAAGATCTACAAACCAGAGAGGTTCGACGCAGACCCAAACACGACTGACGCAGAAATGAAATGGTCACATTGGTTCTGCTCCTTCTCACACTATCTGACCATCATCGCGGAGGGAGCTGACAAATTTGCCGCTCTCGTGAATCATGTCTCGCCCAGCGTGTACAGGCTCTTCTCGGAGTGCGACACTTACGAAGCAGCGATTGACGTACTGCAGGCGCTCTACGTGAAGCGCAAGAACGAGGTATACATACGACATCTTCTCAACACACGCAAGCAAGCAGCCGGGGAGACAATCGATCAGTTCCTGCAAGCTCTGAATCAGCTGGGAAAAGACGGCAGCTTCCGGGCCGTAAGCGCCGAGGAACACCGAAAGGAAGCGACACGGGAGGCATTCATCCAAGGACTCAGATCAGCCCACATACGGCAACGCTTACTAGAAGCGCAACCCACTCTTGACAAGGTAGTCGATCAGGCTCGAGCGATGGATACGGCTCAGCAGCAATCTGAGTCATTTGGGACACCGATGCTGCTAATGAACGCTGCTACGATGGGAACCCAAGGAACCCCACTGGCACAGACACAGCCAGACATGAGGGATGGAGAAACACCCGAGGAGCCGGATACCCAGACCTCGTCAAACTCCTCAGCAACTGCTCCGGTCGGTAAATGCTTCTTTTGTGGGTACAAAGGCATCCTCGTCAAAATGTCCAGCCAGAGATGCCACATGCATGAATTGCGACAAAGAAGGGCATTATGCCAGGGTATGTAAATCTACTCTAAGGAGAATAAACCCACTTCGCGGCTCTCTACTCGCAAAATAAATTGACTGCAGCCTCTCCGGGGAATCTATCCAAGGCTATCATCAACGTGCGAATTAACGGGCATATGGCTGAGGCTCTGGTTGATACCGGTAGCTCTGAAAGTTTCGTCAACAGCTCGCTAGTGAAGGGCAGGAAATGGGTAATCCACCCGACTGACAATACGGTATGCATGGCCGCCACCTCACTACAATCCCGCGTACGAGGGTACTGCAATGTTGAATTGGACGTAAAAGGGTACACGCATCGGGATGTAAAGGTGCTGGTGCTTCGTGATTTGTGCGCAGACGTAATTCTGGGTCATAATGTCCTCAAGCAGCACACGAGCGTCGAAAATACCCTTTGGAGGAAGCAAGCCTCGTCTAATTTTAAATGCGCTGACCACCGCGGAGGTGACGTCCCCCAGCTGTTCGCTAATCCTGTCGCCGGTCTGCAAACCGATAGCGATCAAATCGCGGCGATATACCACTGCTGACATGAATTTCATCACTTCAGAAACCAAGCGATTACTGGAGGAGGGAATTATAGAACCGAGCGATTCGCCATGGCGCGCACAGGTGTTAGTGACCAGCAGTCAGAACCATAAGAGACGGATGGTTGTCGATTATTCCCAAACGGTCAATCGCTTCACCCAACTCGACGCCTACCCCTGCCGCGCATAGATGAGATGGTCGAACGCGTGGCCAATTATAAGGTATTCAGTACCATCGACTTGCGAGCGCCTATCATCAAATTCCCATCCGAGAGGAAGACAAACCGTACACTGCATTCCAGGCAGGGCGGCGCCTCTACCAGTTCAGAAGGATACCATTCGGTGTCACGAATGGAGTAGCTTGCTTCCAACGGGTTATGGACGACATCATCTCAGATGAAAACCTCGAAGACACTTTTGTTTACGTGGATAATGTCACAGTGTGCGGTAGGGATCAGAGGGAACATGATAGGAATCTGGACAGATTCTTGAGCATTGCTGGAAAATATAATCTGACTCTCAACTACGAGAAATGCGTATTCTCGGCAAGGTCAATTGACCTTCTCGGCTACACGATAGCCAACGGCACAATTAAGCCTGATCCTGAGCGATTGCGCCCGCTCCGTGAGCTTCCACCACCTCAGGACTTGCAGACAATGCGCCGGGTGATCGGGATGTTAAACACTATGCGAGATGGATTTCGCAATACTCCGAGAAAATATATCCCCTAGTGCATTGCAAAAACTTTCCACCAGATGCCGCTGTCGTGAAAGCTTTCCACGATCTCAAGGATGATATCAGTAAGTCCGTGGTTTTATCGATCGACAGCTCGGTGCCCTTCGTGGTGGAAACCGACGCTTCAGATCACGCCATAGCTGCAACACTTAATCAGTCTGGGCGGCCGGTCGCTTTCTTCTCGAGAACTCTCTCTAGAAGCAAGCAGAGACACTCAGCGATAGAGAAGGAAGCGTACGCCATCGTCGAAGCGCTGCGGAAATGGAGACATTATTTACTGGGAAACCACTTCACGCTCGTTACGGACCAACGATCCGTGGCTTTCATGTTTGATGGGAAAAATAACGGGAAAATTAAGAATGAAAAAATTATGAGATGGCGGATAGACCTAGCCTGCTACAGGTACGACATTGTTTACCGGCCCGGGAAGGAAAACCCTGCTGCAGATACCTTCTCCCGGGTCTACAGTTCGGCAACAATCAGTCAGGCTTTGCAAGACCTCCATGTGTCTCTGTGCCACCCAGGGGTAACCAGGATGGCACATTTCGTACGCAGACAAAATCTTCCCTATTCTGTTGAAGATATTAAACAAATGAATGCTTCATGCCCTGTTTGTGCTGAACTAAAACCCAGATTCTTTGGCGCGGCATCTGGCAGACTGATCAAGGCTACTTCCCCCTTCGAGAGACTAAACATCGACTTCAAAGGGCCCCTGCCCACCGAGACAGACAACAGATACATATTCACCGTTGTTGATGAATATTCAAGGTTCCCTTTCGCGTTTCCGTGCTCGGATATGACCTCGGGCACTGTCGTAAAATGTCTGTCTGACGTCTTCGCTATGTTTGGGAAACCTTCGTACATACATTCAGACAGAGGGCCGTGTTTCATGTCGGCCGGGCTAAAACAATTCCTATTAGAGCACGGCATAGCAACTAGTCGAACGACGGGTTACAACCCACAGGGGAACGGGCAGGTGGAAAGGTATAATGGAGTTATTTGGAAAGCCATAACTCTGGCGCTGAAATCGAGAGGACTGGGCCCCGAGCGATGGGAGGTTGCTCTTCCTGACGCAATGAATTCCATACGCTCTTTGCTCTGCACGTCCACAAATGCCACTCCTCACGAACGTATGTTTACTCACCAACGACGTTATGTTGACAGTCAAACGGTGCCCAACTGGCTGACCCACCCCGGTACAGTGTTCATGAAACGCCCGGTGCGACAAAGCAAGTATGAACCGCTGGTGGAGGGGTCGAACTCATTCACACTAATCCAAAGTATGCTCATGTCAGGCTCCCGGATGGCAGGGAGACCACTGTGTCGGTTCGCCATCTGGCTCCCGCCGGTACTCCTCCCGCCGGTACACCACCTCCTGGCTCTCCTCCTTCTGACATTTCCCCCCAGGAACTCCGCCAGGCGACGGGGCTGCCGTGTTCCCCCGAGGGCGATCGAGGAGTCATCCCCGGCACAAGTCGAGGCTCACCAAGAGGATCGGGAGTCTCCCTCAAGTGAAACTGCCGTTTACTCCCGGAGAGGTCGACGAATAAGGCCCCCTCGACGACTCAATCTGTAAAGGGGATCATCGGCATTCTCGCTGCTCATGCTCCTATATGCCCATTATATCATATATCGATGCTCATTTCCATGCTCCTACAACTCAAAATAATCACTGCTTGGCATGTATGCTCCTGTAGATCTATTAGTCCGCGTTGCTTGAAATGTATACTCCTATAGAGCTAAAGCAATCATGGTGTGTAAGATGGGCCCCTAGTTACATTTTAAAGGTGAGGAGAATGTGGTGAATTAACGTGAATCAAGGGACATGACGCGGGATCACATGTTGTGCGTCTCGCGTATAAGGGGATGTCTCTCTGCGGCACGAGTGATTGTCCCCGGGGCATTGCTATTGACATCGGCTGTCCACTTGATGCTCGTTAACTGAAGGTGCTCATTGACTGGTGAGAATGGAGATTATATCGAACTCCGTGCTTACGCGGATTAGTCTGCAATGGTTAACTGCACATGTATACGTTTCTGCTTATGTACTCCTAGCTGAACCTGTATTTCCTGGTGTGTCCACAGAAGCGGCTCCAATCAAATGGAATAAAGCCTAAACTCTGAAGGTTCATCTCTCGCTCTCATTTCAATAATCAATAATTTTTGTGCTCCGGCACTTCGGGTAATAAATATGTGGGGATAATTTCAATGGATCAGCTCCTCCTCCTCCATGGGACGTGCCACGTGGGCATGACGAGGGTTAATTTTCGTGACTGCATGTATCATGTATCATGTATCACAGCTTCAAACATTGTGAATCGGGCGCATGACGAGTCACATGAATACAGGATCTCAGACGTGGGTTGTGTAAACCTCGAGAGAACGACAAACCGGCCTTTTCCAGTCCCCAAAGGTCCCCTCGAGCTAACGAGGGGAATCAATGAGTCTGTTACCTCCGCCATGGAAGGTGAAGGAGGTCATGTTTACAACCCCTCTCTGTCTGTCCGTCTGTCTGTCTGTGTGCAGGATATCTCAAAAAGTTGTGGACGGATTCGGATGAAACTTGGTGGACGCATTGGGTGTATGACAAGGAAGACTTGATTCCATTCTGGATCTGGATATGAGAATTATTTAATTTTTGAAGTGATTTTCAACATTGAGAGATTGGGCCAAAAACGATATAGTTCTGTTTCGCATGATATTTCAAAAATGTATTGGGCCCGATATGTTCTCATGGATCAGGCATTACATGGCGGAGGTGTGCACTCTACCGAGGGTCCTTCGAGTCTGAAGCATTATATTCATTTGAATGATTACAGTTACAACTTGAAAGCATCTCAAACTGTGAAACCGATCCGTGTCCGCTTTGTACTGAACTAAACTTGACGAAAACGACAGTTTAAAAAATTGTACATTTTATTTTAATATTTTTGTTCTCCATAATGAAGGTTTGTTGAAGATTTGATGACAAAAGCTCAATTGGTAAAAATGTCACGGCCCAGACAAACACACTGAATCTCAATGGTAAACAAGGATTTTGATTAAAACATTTATGGCTCATCTGGACTTCACTGATGACGTCATCTTTACATTTATTCCCATTCACATGATGTGCCAAGTTTCAAATTTTTCTGATCAGCAGGTTGAGATTTTTTTTCTTTAGTCCAAGATGTCTGCCATACCACATGACCTATGATGTCACAAATATTTAAAATATCCTCCATGGGGTGGCCCGGGGAGGGGGGGGGTCGCTTCTTCCCCGAATTTTTTTGTCAATCGGACAAGTTGTTGCTAAGAGAAAAAAAAGTTAAAAAAATAATAGAGCAAAAAAAGGCCAAAAAGGGTCTCAGAACGATAATAATAATAATAATAATAATAATAATGAAAATTATTTCAACAAAACTATTAATTTTTCTCCATATTCTCATAATAAGGCTTTGGTTGAAAATTTGATGACAAAAGGTCAAATGGTAAAAAAAAACAAAAAAAAAACACACGGACGGACACACGCACACACGGACGGACGGACGCACACACACACACACGCACGCGGACGGACGCACACACACACGTGATTGCCAAACCCCGTCTTATGCTGTGCTCTTGATGGACTAGCTGGATGGTATTCATAGAATGCTGACCCCACGCAGTCTTGAAACAGACTTGGTGTGAGCCAACTCTTCTGGCGGCAAATATATCATTACATCGATCTACACTTCTGGGGTAAATGTGTACAAATTATACTTTGAAAAGTCTGCTGAAGATTACATTCATAAGCCTTTACAAAGTCACTTTTATCCTCGTTCTCAAGTGTTTTCATAACTACCAAGGCTGAAAAAAACCGCCAGAATGGATCAGTCAAATATAAAACAGGAGAACGTGAAAACCCCCAAATGTAGTTCTTCTTCGCTTTTTTTTTTTTAAACGAGCCAAGTACAATAAACACTGAAGCAATTACAATGATTATAATTTCAAATGTCAGGAAGTGACTGTCTCTGGGCGTGAGGCTTTGTTTAATTCACCATGTAAGTTCTGAGAGGATGTGCGTCATCCTAGTAATATGCACTATATCAAATGGTCATATGCCTGGTGTTGGCTTAATGGTTCGGGTCGTGGGCTTGGTATTCCGAGGATCCCGAGGTCAAATCCCACCTGCTGTTGAATTAATACCAGGTGGGGTTGACTCTACCTGTCATCCTTCCGAGGTCGGCAAAATGAGTGCCAGCATGCTGGTATCCTGTGTCGGAGTGGCGACCCGTCCAGGAATGTGCTCAATAGCCAAGGAGACTGTTTAGGCAGCACCAACGCTCTTCTGCACAGAATATGGTCCCAGTGGATGGAAATGGTCAGTAACAAGTAATAAAGTTGAAATTTCCTCTGTTGAACGGTTTTCAATGTACCCTCAACATGCGGTGTGCGTGTGTGTGTGTGTGTGTGTGTGTGTGTGTGTGTGTGTGTGTGTGTGTGTGTGTGTGTGTGTGTGTGTGTGTGTGTGTGTGTGTGTGTGTGTGTGTGTGTCTGTGTGTGTGTGTGTGTGTGTGTGTGTGTGTGTGTGTGTGTGTGTGTGTGTGAATGTGGAATGAAGTCCTCCAAGGCCAGGCTCAAAGTATCCACCCACCTTCGTTTCAGTAAGGAGGTCATGATTCATGGACCAAGCAGTGAAGTTTCCTGTTTTCAAAGTTTTACGCCGAGGGCTCTCTTCAGGATCGTTACTGAGTCCAGGATGGCTTACAACTGTAGTTTGTTTGTAGTGATATTCCCAGGGATGGTTTTTAATATCTCTGTGAGGTTCTTTGTCATCACTGGTACAACTTTGGCATTCTTCAGTTTCCAGGATCTTTTCACTTCATGCTTTGAAGTCTTGGTATTCGGTCATTTTCTTGATTTCTGCATCGTTAGTCCAAAATCACTGGTATTAACACCTCAATTAGCTATGCCTTCTTCTCTTGTTTGTTTTTTTTTGTACCCAAGTATGGTATCTGGTCACAATGCTTTGTTTTCGATGTTCACGCCTGATGGGATCATAAGGTCGTACGTGAGCGGTACCTCAAATGTTTTCAGTGATTGCTTTTGGTTCATTTTCCCACAAATTTTCTGGAACTGGAATATGAAGATTTTTGCAGATGTGCCAGCGGATTACTTTACAAACTCTGATGTGTCGTTGTGTGTACAGCTGTTCTGACATGAGTTTTTTTTCGTGTTCGGTCATTAAGCGCCAGATATCATTCTCTTTGCAAATCCCACCTCCACCCCTCACCCGTCTTTTTTTTTCTTCCTCTCCCCCACCTTTTACCCTCACACTGTCCCCGCCTCATAAAATGCAGCACTCTCCTCCCACACCTCTGTCGCTCTCTCTTGTGTGTGTATGTGTGTCTCTCTCACACCCTTTCAACAGAAAAGAGAGAGAAAAGACACGTTTGGTGAGGTGTCACTCTCCCCACCTCCCCCCTAACTCCCACTTCTTCATCCTCTGCCTCCCCTTCCCCCTCTCACCCTACACCTGCCTCCTCTCTCTCCCTCTCCCCCCCCCACTCCAACTTTATTGACCCATCGGTGTTGTATTTGCTGAAGCCTGGGGTTGGCTTAGTGGTTAGGATGGCTGGCTTGGGATCCTAGGGTCCTGAGTTTGAGCCCCAATTTTCCACTGAATTAACACCAGGGGGTTGACTCAGCCTGTTATCCTTCCGAGGTCAGCGAAATGAGTCCCAGTGTATGCCCCGGTTAGAATAGGTATAACATATCCTTGTGTGTCCTAAGAGGTGACCAGAGTTGGTGTCAGGAAGGGCATCAGGCCATAAAACATTGCCTCAAGAAGGGAACCATGATTGCATGGAGCCCCAAAAAGCAAAAAAAAAAAAAAAGCTAAGAATACAAAACGAGAATATCTTGGCTGGAAAAGTGTCCACCCCCCCCCCACCTCCTCATAATAGCAATTGTAAATTGCCTTAGGTGTAACCAATCACACACCAAGTTAATTGGCCTCCACTTGTTAAATTGTAGTGATTCTGATAATTTCAGAATAAAATCAGCTGTTCCTGTACGTTTCCTCTGCTGGGTAGTGCATTTCACAGCAAAAACTCAACCATGAGCACCAAGAGCTTTCAAAAGACCTCCGGGATAAAGCTGTGGAAAAGCACAGATCAGGGGATGGGTATAAAAAATATTTCAAAGGCCTTGAATATTCCTTGGAGCGGTCAAGACAATCATTAAGAAATGGAAGGCGGATGGTACCACCAAGACCTATCTAGGTCAGGCTGTCTCTCCAAATTGGATGACCAAGCAAGGAGGAAATTTATCAGAGACGCCACCAAGAGGCCAACGGCAACTTTGAAAGAGCTACAGGCTTTTATGGCAAAGACTGGTCACTGTGTGCATGTCACAACAATATCCCAAGCACTCCACAAGTCTGGCCTGTACAGTGGGGTGGCAAGAAGGAAGCCATTACTCAAAAAAAGCCCACCTTGAGTCCCATTTGAGGTATGGGGGGGGGAAAAAAAACACTGGATATTCTGAAGCCAGTTGGTAAAAAGTTTTGTGGTCTGATGAAACGAATATGGAACTTTTTGGCCGAAATGCAAAACGTTGTGTTTAGCGCAGACCCACACAGGACATCACCCAAAGAACACCATCCCTACAGTGAAACATGGTGGTGGCAGCATCATGTTCTGGGGATGTTTCACATCAGCAGAGACTAGGGCACTTGTCGGGATAGAAGGGAAAACAGATGGAACAAAATAAAGAAATATCCTCGAGGAAAACCTGCTGCCCTCCGCAAGAAAGCTGAAATTGGGATGGAAGTTCACCTTTTAGCATGACAACGACCCGGAGCACACAGCCAAAGTTACACTGGATTGGCTAAGGAACAAAAAGATAAATGTACTCAAGTGGTCCAGTCAGAGCCCCGACCTAAATCCAATCGAATTAAATCTGAGGCATGACAAACATTGCTGTCCAGCAATGCACCCTACCCAACTTGACTGAACCTGAATGGTTTTGTTCAGAAGAATGGGTAAATATCGCCCAACCAAGGTGTGCATCGCTGATGGAGACCGATCCCAACACTCACAGCTGTAACTGCTCTCAAAGGTGATTCCACCAAGTATTCACTCAGGGGGGTGGACACTAATCAAACCAAGATATTCCAGTTTTGTATTCTTAATTAATTTTCTGAAATTTGTGGATTTTGTTTTTCATTTGAAAGTTGTGGGTTACGATGTGTTAATAAAGGTGTAAAAAGTCTTGAGTTCATGAAATTTAATTCCACGATATAAGGCAACAAAAGGTGAAATTTTTGAAAGGGGGTGCAGACTTTCTTTCGGAACTAGATGTCTCGCAACATGGGACTCGTGTATTAAATGGATTGTTTTTATATCGGGGGTTGGATTAGGGGGCTTTGTTCCATCCGCTCCACGCATAGACCCGGTATTGCAGTACCTCCGGGAACGGTGCACCCCCTTTGGGGGGAACTTGGAAACAAAAAGAAGATTATTTTTGAATGATGGTCACTGGTGTCTGTAACTGGAGAAGTGTTTGGATTTCTAAACTGAACAAGAGGATTCTCATTTACTCTTTCTCACTTTCTCGTGTTCTTCCCATTCCAGGTTATTCTCCATCACTTGAAAGATTGTCCGTGCGTTTCTCACCACCTCGTACTGGGTGTGCTGAAGGCTGTTCATGGTGAAAGATATATCGGAATTTCAAAAATATTTATTGCCAGATATGGTAAAGCACTGGCACAAAGTAAAACAAACGTAAAATAATCTGATTTTATTTCTGTACTTTACTTGAACATCTCGTCTGTTGTCTGGCAAGGCGGGGACTGCACCAGCCAGGTGATCAAGACAGAAGTAAAGTAATTGACAGATTGGGGGGGGTATGAAGGAATCGAATACCAATCCATCAAGTGGAGCTACCCCAGTGGTAGTGGAGATTCTTCTATATATAGTCACAAGATGCTGTGTTCCGTCCTCTTGGAAGTCACCTCACAAGGGTTCTGATTGTAAAAAGGGTGACATCAGTAACCTGGAGAATTGTCCACACGAAGCTGTGGACACTTCAATTTGGTTGACATTGTGACGTCCTGAAGTACATCCAGCCGCGTCACACACGTTTACCTTTTACGGAACAGTGTGGATATTTACCTCCGCCACCGAAGGTGAAGGAGGTTATGTTTGTTATGAGGTCGTAAAAGTTATAAAAGGTTTGAGGTTATAAAAGTTATGAGGGGTTATGAGAACAAACCCTTTGTTTGTGTGCAGGATATCTCAAAAAGTTGTGGACAGGTTAGGTGTGTGACAAAGATGAACCGATTAGATTTTGGTCAAGATCAGGATCTGGATCCAGCTACGAGAATTTTAAGTGATTCTTCATCATTGAGAGATGGGGCCAAAAACGATATAGCACTGTATAGCATGATATTTCAAAAATGTATTAGGCCAGATGTGTTCTCGTGGATCAGACACGACGTGGCGGAGGTGTGCGCTCCACCGAGTGCCCTTCTGGTTATTTGCTTATTCGTATGCAGCCTATGGCTGCTTCGCAGCAGCATTTTCTGTTGTCGTGGGTGTGCCGCTGATGCAATGCCCGTTACCAGCACACTGGTACTCATTTTGCCAACCTTCGAAGGATGACAGGCTGAGTCAACCCCACCTAGTGTTAATTCAATGATTGACAAGGGCTGGAACTCAGGATCCTAAGATCCCAAGCCAGCCACCCTAACCACAAAGCCAGCACGAGGCTTTCTGAACCATTCATCCTCATCACACACCAAAATCTCATCAGCTTCTTGTCACCAACCAAACTCATCCACAACCTTTTGAAATATCATGCCATATATTGATTTCGACCATATCTCACTGGTGAAGAATAAGTTGTAAAATTACCGTATGTGGATCCGGATCTTCACCAAAATCGAATCAATTTGTCCTTATCACACACCCAACCTTCCCACCAAGTTTTGTCCAAATCGGTCTATATGTTGAGATCCTGCTCACAGACAACCAGGAGTGAATAAATAACCTCTGTCCACCTTCGTAAATTCATAACCTTTGTCCACCTTCCGTGGTGGAGGTAGCAACATTCTTGTTGTCCTCTATGCGAAAGAATATCCATCTCGTTTCAAGAAATTGTCCTGCTTAGAGAAATTATTACTCTTGTTTTTGAGAACCTTTCTGCAGTAAATTTTCTTTAAAAAAAAAAAAATTAATCAGCAAAAGTTATTCTTTGCTCCCCGAAAAAACATTTTAATTTTTTTCTTGAAATTTGGGAAAGAGTGGAGGGTGAGAGAGCGAGCGAGAAAGAATAAATGGCCTTTAAAAGACAGATAAAGAGCACATGATGATGTGCTCTTGATTTATTTATCTGTCAAGAGGGGGTCACCCGAAGACACGGGTCCTACTCCCTTTTCCCTTTCTATCTCCATGGTGCTTGTTAGGGTTCGTGATTCACTGCATGCGGCATGGCTCTCCTGGGTGGGGCGGGGGGAAGGTTGATGACATGCCACGTAATGTCTAAATGTGTAAAAAGCAATGAAAGATGCAAATTATAACAGTGCTCGGTGGAATGCATATCTCCGCCAGGCTGACCAGATTACATTTTGTATCCACCGAGAGGTTGGATCTGCATCAGGACCTTAACCAAAATATAATCCACTTGTTCTTGTCACACACCCGTCTCCACAAAATTTTGTTTGAATCCGTCCATAACATTTTGAGATATCCTGCTCACAAACAGCCATCCAAACAGATCGGGGTGAAAACAACCGAGCGTGGCGGAGGTGAAAAGAGTGAAGTAATGTTTAGAGGTTTATTTTAAAATTAAATAAAAATAAGAGATTGGTGGACAAAATTCGAATTGCAATTATTTCATCATTGTGTAATGAACTAGAAAAAGAGGGGGGGGGGGGCTCAAGAGACCATCACATAACAGTGTAGTCCCAAAGGAGAGAGGATGTAACGCATTTGACGACACGAGAGGAGAATGAAATTGAGGAAAGACCACTCAAAGGCTTCGAGCAAAACTTTTGCTCAACGTGGTTTATTCACACTCGAGCCGCAAAACAAATCGTATAATTACATATTAAATAGCTAAAAAGGGTAAGATACACCATGAAGTGGACATTAAAAATTGTAAAATGAAAGAGATCGGTGTTGCAGAGGCCACCAGTTGAAATGCACACCTTTATCGTGCGGGTGCGTTATGGCTAATATATAGCTAACAATTAAAGATTACTGCTCGAAAGTGAAAAGAGACTGTGCCCCGTGGTCAACTTAACCATTTTATCAGCTATTTCCACAACTGTTAGCTCACCACTCATTGCTTGGTGAAATACGAGGCCACACGTGTTTCAAGAGGATATGGACTTGGTAGACATGACGAACCCTGTTCACATAATGATGTGCGACCCTTTTTCAAAAAAAAAAAAAAAAAAAACCAGGACAAAGCTCTACATCGTTTTAATAAAAATAAAAGATCCTTTTGCTTCTGTGAAAAAGGAATGCAATATTCACTCTAAAAAAAAAAAAAGTCTAAACGTGCCGTTTCCATTGAATACAGCATTAACTTGGATGTAACAGTGTTAAGAAGTAAAAGTACGGAAACAAGGCTACCTTTGGATTGCCACAACCCCAAACGTAGTCAAAATGAGAAGTGAAGATGCAGAGTCCGAAGATGCACAATTGCTACGAACAGCAAATCTTTACCATTTGCAGCTTTCATTGCTTGAGATTGAGCTCCCCATCCATGGTAACCTTTCCCTAAACATACTCAAGGAGGCAAACTCAAGTGGAGAGCAGTTTGGCTTAAAAAAATAAAAACACAGCATTCCTTACACTCAACCATTGCTATTACAGGATGTACATCTGTGCCGTATAATTCACTGATTTTCACAGGTGAAGAAAACTATGGAAAATAAAAGGAATTTGGGCCACGAGGAGCAAAAAGAAAGCGAGGGATGACGTGGGTTAGCTGGGAAAACAAAAGGGTATGTCAAGGTGGGGGTGGTGGGGACAGGGGGGGTGAGGAGGAAGGGGAGAGAGAGAGAGAGAGAGAGAGAGAGAGAGAGAGAGAGAGAGAGAGAGAGAGAGAGAGAGAGAGAGAGAGAGAGAGAGAGAGAGAGAGAGAGAGAGAGAGAGAGAGAGAGAGAGAGAGAGAGAGAGAGAGAGAGAGAGAGAGAGAGAGAGAGAGAGAGAGAGAGAGAGAGAGAGAGAGAGAGAGAGAGAGAGAGAGAGAGAGAGAGAGAGAGAGAGAGAGAGAGAGAGAGAGAGAGAGAGAGAGAGAGAGAGAGAGAGAGAGAGAGAGAGAGAGAGAGAGAGAGAGAGAGAGAGAGAGAGAGAGAGAGAGAGAGAGAGAGAGAGAGAGAGAGAGAGAGAGAGAGAGAGAGAGAGAGAGAGAGAGAGAGAGAGAGAGAGAGAGAGAGAGAGAGAGAGAGAGAGAGAGAGAGAGAGAGAGAGAGAGAGAGAGAGAGAGAGAGAGAGAGAGAGAGAGAGAGAGAGAGAGAGAGAGAGAGAGAGAGAGAGAGAGAGAGAGATCAAACATCTGCCATGTATAGAATGTAAAATGTAGACAGTCCCTTAACATTTACAGAAATACTGTACGATGATCAAATATTACTTGTTGAATAGTAACCTACTCGAGGTCTGTAAACAAACTAAGGGTGTCTTCCAGTAAACTAATGCGTGCTAGTGCGGTCAAACTGCCACATGGCGTAGGCCAAAGATCAGCACTTCATACTGGCTGTTTTTTTTTATCCCTAATCTGGTTCACCACACTCCTGAAGGGACCATTCATGCCATAAATCCATCAGCGAGTCACGCTGCGACAGGTTGCTTTCTGCAATATGTTCAAAGAAGCTGGAACGACACTTCACTTCTCAACTTACCCATAAGAACAGAGCATGATGCACCCCCTATGTATCAAGCCCTTTCAAAGGAGTTGTTCCATGCAAGGTTGGGTAACGAACAGTGGAAAACCAACAAGTGTTTCACTTTCTGTTCACCTCTAAACTGTGACGAAGGATTCAAAGATTTAGTTTTCCTGTTTGGGGAAGGAGTGCTCATGGAATGCTCGTTATCTTGGACATATGAAACTAACCCTGAGCTCTTGGCATGACGATTTACAAATAAAAATGTCCGTGAAAACAACACCTCACATCAACCGGATTATTAAAAGATATAAAGAGGAGGCGGTATAGGAACTGCAGCGTGCATGTCTGTACGGATTCTTGTACTGATGCTGCCGAAAGTCACAAAATAAAGAGCAACAAAACAAGTTGCATGCAAATATAAATACGAGTCGAAGAACCGGAAAAGGAGAGAGGACAAAAAGGAAAATACGGAATGGGCAGTGCAAGTAACCACTGTGTTTGTTAAGAGGACAGGCGGCCTTTTAGGTGTTTGACAAAAGCAGAAAGCAAAATTAATCGGTCTTTCAAAAACGTTTTTGTTTTTTTTTGCACCAAAAGCAGTTACACAAACTACTTTGACTTGGGGGAGAAAAAAATAGAAAAGTCCTTCATGAATATAAAATCACAATCGTCAAACCAATTTGAAAGATCAGCGGGAAGCAAATATATCGGACGGCCTGAAATGAAAAGAAACAAATGACAAATAAAACATAAGGGATAAAAACGAGGGAATTTAATCAAATTGCTTGTGTATGCACGAGTGGAGACAAAAACAAAAATAATAACTGCATGACGTACACATAGGTTCGATTCAAAAATCCTGGAGGAGTAAAACAAAATAAATCGGTAATCAACGATAACAAAATTTCCTGGGTGGTCGGAAAGGCGTAGGTTGATCAAGCGTTTGTTTATTATTTATTTCTGTGTTCTGGAGGAGTGGGGGAATGCCTAGGCGGGAAATTAAACAATTAAAATGAAATACTTCGCACAAGAGAATGTGCCCTTTGTTATCAACACCATTGGAAATGTACATCAGGCTTAACTACGGTCCCGTTAAGTAGGGTAGAGCAATCGCAACGTTGCCCTTCAAAGCAGGGCATGTGTCGGTATTAACAGTGTAGTGATATGGCGTTAAAAAATAAACCAACAAAAAAACAATTCTTCATTTTCTGTGAGCACGAACACTCGTGTCAACGTGCAGGTTTGCAAGACCACACTTGGGGTTATTAAAGCTGCATGCTGGCCATTTCCCTCAACCCACAAACATTTCTGTAAACCTTGGACAGCTAACTGTTAAATAAGTGAAGCACCGCTGACTGTTTTTAGAGCCTGGTTGTGTTTGAATGAGCAGCAAAAAAGCTGTCCTTGTAATGCAGATGCTGTTGGTTCTGGTCTGCATTCCTGGGCGCCATGCATTACAAAAAAAGGAAAAAAAAAAAAAGATGAAAAATAAAACCAGTCCAAGCACAACAAAATAGGCGCACGCGCGCACACCTTACTGCAATGATGTGTGGACATGGGTTGGTGGAAGGGGATAGATACAAAATTCACAGATGTATGTGGTGGCCATTTTGTTCTAATGCTTTTTGATTCAAGCTGCCAGGAGCATCAAAATTAGTTTTAAGGGGAATGTCACAGTTCCATGACAGATATCGACAGTGACAAAACAGATCAAAAAAAGATGCGACACAAAAACAGAACTTGATTAGTGTGTGCACAGGAAAGGGAAATTCACGATTCCTGGTTGCTTCTTGTAAAGTTTCAGTGTTTTAGTCCCCCCCCCCCCACAAAAAAAGTCATGAAAACGTTTTCGGGAAATAAGAATGTGCAATCAGTGCTGCAGGAAAAGTTTTCATAGTGTAAAAGCTCAGAGATCACCAACAAAACGAGCATCAATAAAATTCTGCCTCGATAATAATTGAGGATCAGAAGTCGCAGAGCAAACGCACTGAAATTTCCATGCCCACTTGCTGTCCTCTCCCAATGCCCCGTTCTTCACTGTCAGATACAACTTTAACTTCACAAGTTTAAATCAGCATTCAATGCCTCACTGGGCAAGTCAATTTTCACCTTTTTTTTTTTCAGAAAAAGGTAAATTTTGTTGTTTACCTCGAGCCTGATTTTCACAAAACTCTTCCGACCCTCAAACTTGCCTCATCCTTTCCAATGTTCAACATATTGCTCCGAGAACCCTGCCTTACAAGTTTGCTTTAGCACATTGGATGTATGCATTTTGGCCTTGTAGAAAACGTCACTATAAAAAAAAAAACCGTGTAGAATACCCCTCGGCATCACCCAATCTTTTAAAAATTTGGCTAAACCATTTCACATTCCTTTCCTTCCACTCAATTTTTCCCCCCTTCAAAATCCATTCTGATATTAATCACCAGAAGTGTTCACTTGAAATATTCACATAATGTCCAAGTTGAAATCCTCTTGGTTTCCCATTGCCATGCGGAATGACTGACGACTGCCCATGAGTTCGGGAGGTACGGAGACAAGGTCCCTGACCGGAGGGGCACCAGGTGCAGCCATAACAACTGGGCCTCCCGCAGCACCGACCAGCGGCAGGCCCGGCGGTGTCGGAGAAGGACCAGCCAGATATAACATCCCATGTGGAGGTGGAGGCAATGATGGTGGCTGCCCAATTGTGTATGGCAGGCCAGGAGCTCCGGCAAACGAATAATGACTCCTCACTACACTCGGCGCAGTTGAGTGATGACTACGATGACTTCGTTCGCTTGGCGCACGACGCACACTTCCTCCACCACCAGCAACCCCCAACCGTGACCCAGGGTCTGTTTCACTTTCACTGCCACCGGATTTTGACTCGCCACCACCCCCACCACTGCTGCCACCTGCTGGGGTCTTGCCATCCTTATCCTTGGTTGATCCTCGTCGCTCAGAGCCACTGCGGTTTGATCCGCTACTTCTACTTCCTGTAAAGCATAATGAATAAAGCGAGCAAGTCAGGGATTGTTCTGCAAATATCTCTCACAACCAAAGAATAAGCAACCAGATGCTCAAAATCATGACGCTCAAAATTATCATAGCTTAGGTCACAATAAAGAAGACTCGGAGATTAAGCTGCTTTTCAGCAGCAACTATGAAAGACTTGGCTTGGCGTCTTTGTCTGAATATCTTATCAAATGTCACAATAAATATGAGGGATGTCAGAAGGAAAACATATTTCAAGACACCTGATTGAAACCAGAACCAGTCTGAAAGAGAAGTCATGTCACTGACTGAATAAAAAAATGTATTTATCAAGGAAAGAAGATATAAAATATCATCGTCCCCCATTGTTTTAGTAATTTTGCTGCACAGAATTAAAGGGCTAGCCCATATTTATGTACAACTAAAATGGCCACCAGTCTACCAGTCGGCCATCTTTGATCAGATTGCAAAAATAAAATGAGGTGCACGTGTATGTCACCATGTACTGTACTTGTGCCACTTTTGAACAAAATTGGACCATGCATATCTGAGAAATGGTTCAGGACACATTTTAGTAACAAAATGGCCGCCAGTCGGCCATCTTGGATCTGATCTCAAAATAAAAAGACGTGCGTAAGCCATCGTTCGTTCTATGTCTGCCAAGTTTTAACAACATCGGTAAATGTGCCAAGACTCACTCTTTCGTCCTGCACAGGCACTGACAGCGCCACACACCATGATCCAGTGAATTAATGACTCCTCAAGCCCGACCAAGAGGTCTTTTGACCTCTGGCTCACACGGCCAAGGTAAGTGAATCTCTCCGAGACTTCAACATCGTCACCACAAACAGGTACAGACAATATAGCAGTATCCAAGATGTCACTGAAAGCTTGGTTAACCTGAGGCGGTCCCTTTGGGTGGGTGCCTGGAGTGACCAGTCTTTGCCATAAGGGCTTGTAGCTTTTTCATAGTTGCCATTGGCCTATTGGTGACCTCTCTGATCAGTCTCCTCCTTGCTTCATAATCCAGTTTGGAGGGATGGCCTGATCAAGGCAGGGTCTTGGTAGTACTATACGCCTTCCACTTCTTAACGATTGTCTTGACTGTGCTCCAAGGGATATTCAAGGCCTTTCAAATATTTTTATACCCATCCCCTGATCTGTGCCTTTCCACAACTTTATCCCAGAGGCCTTTTGAAAGCTCCTTGGTTCCCATGGTTGAGTCTTTGCTGTGAAATGCAATACCCAGCAGAGGAAGCCTACAGGAACAGCTGATTTTTATTCTGAAATAATCAGAATCACCACAATTTAACACAGATGGAGGCCAATTAATCTCGTGTGTGATTTTGATGGTGATTGGTTACACCTGAACAATTTACATTGCTATTATAAGGGGAGTGGACACTTTTCCAAGCAAGATATTCTGGTTTTGTAGTTTTAATTAATTTTCTGAAATTTGAAGAATTTATTATTCATTTGAAAGTTGTGTGTAATGATGTGTAAATAAAGGTGGAAAAAAGTCTGATTTTATGAAATTTAATTCCAGGCTATAAGGCAACAAAAGGTGAAATTTTTGAAAGTGGATGTCGACTTTCTATAGGCATGATACATACACAAATACAGACGTGGCCAAAAATATTGGCACCCTTGAACTTTTTTCTAATAATGCCTCATTTCTTCCAGAATATTATTGAACCTTTAAAATATTTTGGAATCCACAAATGTATTTCTTTGTTTTGCAGTGGAGCAAAACAAAAAAAAGCTGAAACAATTACTAAATCTTCGCTCGTGCCACACAGAAATCCTAAAATGGCCCAGACAATATTGTTACGGATTTCAGAATCCGGTCTGATGAATGCATCCACACATCCAGGTCCTCAGACAGTTATTTCCTTAAATGCATGTTCAGATTAGCCCCATTTCCATGTCTAATGGGATCTTAAATGTGATGTGTTGAGAAGAGTAAAGAATAGATCCCCTCTCTTACGGGAAGCTTTTTTCTTTACAACAGACACATTCACACACATTTCTTTCACGAGCTCTGAAGCCCGCCCTCATTTTCCCTCAGCAACATTCTTTCGCGAGCTCCGATGCCTGCCTTTTTTGAGAGTGCACGGGTCGTCATGGTAACCGTGCCCCAGTGGGGCGGGTGAGTTTGGGGTGGATGGCACCCCGCGGAGACGGCCCAGGGATATAAAAATGAGCGAGAGAAAGCGTGAGGGACGTTCTGTGAGGAGAGACATTCTGAGATATAAAAAAGTGAGGAAAAAGCGAAAGAAGGACGTTCTGAGAGGAGATAGAAGTTCTGAAGAGAAAGAGATACGTTCTGAAGAGAAAAAGTCTGGGAGAAAAAGTGAGGAGAGGAAAAGCGAAAGGAAAGAGGAAAAAGCAAAGGGCGAGAGAAGCGACCAAGAAGAGGGTGTTTGACCAGCACCGAAGAGACAATTCGCCCTTCCCAGTGCTTCGGCAAGCGAGCGTGTGGTGCGCGTGTGGGTGTGAGCAGTGCCGCCAACAAGTGAGGCACAGGTCGATCACCAACAACACCAGGATCTAAACCCGCGATGGACGATCTCGGTGCCCTCCAGACTTCGACTGGCGTTCAAGGCTGCCCCACGAGAGGGTGCACGGCAAAGCTGGGTGCTAGCGACGGACGTGATACGCACGCACGTATTTTCAGGACGTTTTCGCTTCACGGACGACTTTCTGGTGAGCGAGACGATTCTCCCCCTCCCCTCCCCCTGAATGATCCGTTGGGTACCCTGGTCTGTGTTTAGCTGTAACTAGGTCAACCTCCGATAAGCATCTGCTCTTTGTCTCTTTCCTGGCATTTTGATTGATTTTTCTTTGAAATTCATTCTTTATTTACCTCAGCAAATAAAAAGTTCTTTCTATTTATTTATTTTATTATTAATAGATTATTTGTCGATTTCCAACCTGTCCGTGTTTGTCCTTTCCTTCTATTGGTCTATCATTGTTCGAACCTAGATAGACTGGGAGGTAATTACCACAGATTTGACCAAAAAATTGTCGGCACGCACCAGCGGTTAAAACGCTCGGCTGCCCTAATTAAAATATAATCAGATAATATTGGTGCTTTGTCAATGGTGCGCTCCCCGCTCAGGTAACCACGTGACTTCTAGTTTAACAGAATAATTAGACGGCGGACACTGGAACTCGTGGTTGACTGGGTGGCATTCGTGGTTTTGAAACAACCAACCGTACCATAACGTTAATTGTGAGCGGTGGCAACAGGACGGCTCTACTGCCTGCATTACCAAATGTTTGCTGTTTTAATCCAAACACCTGTGCAAATAGTGGAAAGGGGGGGAGGGGCGTGGAAAGGGGGGAGTGGGGGAGAGGGGCATGGATTCCTTACTATAATTCACGGACCGGTGTTTGTTTGTTTGTTTGTTTGTCATGCTACTCTCCAACAGTTCTGGGCCAATTACATTCAAACTTGCTACAGAGGACCAGTATGACACCGATTGATGTATAGGGGTAGTTTATCTTTGCTGGGGGTCTTGAGGGCGGGGTGAGGTGATATTTTTTGTGTATACAGAGCTGTCAGTTGCCTATACACCGCCTAAATAAAGGTATGCGTCAGAAGAACGTGCTGTGTGCTTGGAACAAGATCGCCCATAAGGCAGGTACTCTGCTAGGAGTTGGAATTAACAGAATATTCCTCCTCCCATGAATAGGAAAATAAAATATCAGCAGAAGTCTATGGTTAACAGAAAACCAAAACCTGATAAAGTTTATATGTTCCATTATTCGAGATCCTTCTTGTCGACAACACATCAAAATGTCAACTCAATGTCATGCTAATGGCAACTTATTGCCATGGTAGGACTGCTGCTCTTCACAAATCAAACATCAATTAGGGGAAGAAGGTGAATGCAAGTCTCACCCTCACTGTGTTGGCTACCAGCACTGCCATTGCCTAGGTCTGTGTAGGCAGGAGGGACAGCACCATAAGGATGTGGTGGGTAGGGGTATGTAAAGGCGGGAGGCAGGGGCCATGAGGTGGTGCCTGGGTGTGGCAAAGGGGCCAATGTGTCCTGATCAGAAGCACCACTTGAACCGTCCTGATCTTGGATTGTCAAGGTTGCCATATCTGTAAATGGAGAGGTACAAGGGGAAAGAAAAAAACAAAGTGACAGTCAAGAAACAAGTCAGGAGCAAGGGGATCAGAAAGAAAGAGGAGTGGCATTGGAAGATGGAGGGAGAAGGCCCCATGATTCTACAAACAATGACGACATAAAATCTAGAAGGGTCATTCCGTGTCAAATTAGCCAAAAAATGAAATTCTGCGGTGACACCCTCAGATTTTCCTGAAAAAATTCTCAAAGCTACCTTAACATATATGAGGAAGGTTTGCAAAGTTATAGCTCAAAATTCCAAGTAGTGTCCGAGATATGGCCCTACAAACACCCTAGGGGTGTTTCAATTCTGGCAGTCGCGAGTTGCAGATTTGTATCTGAAGCATTTTTGGAGGGCTCTAAATTCCAGAGTTTTACAAACAGAGTTCTGAAAATTCACACAAATGGTGTCCATTAGTGAGGCTTTCAGAATCTGACATTAAAAAATGTTCTACTTAAAATACTTTTTAACATAAGTACTCTCAAAAGTAGTGATTTGTAACATGCAGTCAAAAAATGAGTTTTCAAATTGCTGCCAACAGTCAGTTTATTCATCATGAAGAATTTTGTTGCCTGATTTACATAATCTAGTGACTGGATCATTTACACAAGAAAACTGAAACCTTTTGGAGCAAAGTCTTGGGTGCTATAGGTGTCTGAACTTTGCTCCAGACTCAACGACACTGAAATTTACCCCGGTTTTACCCCAAGTGTTCACCATGTTGACAGTCACACAGCTCTTTTAAATTTTTGTCACTTAAAGACACATACTGTACATAGGCAAACTGCGGTAGAAAATTCAAGAGTTGTTCTCAATCCCTTCTATTTTTAAACGAAATTTTTTTTTAAATGCATCAATTTCTAATGATTCTGCAGTCCCAAAAGCTACTTTTTTAAATAAAATTTTTACTAACAAACATAGAGAAAAAATAAAGATATTGTAAGGAAGTATGACTTAAGTGGAATCTAACAATATATAAATCAGTTTAGTAAAACTTAAAGAAGTGTACCAAAATCATTTCCAAAGTTAGGCATGAAGCACAACTCTATCTTATTTAGGCTTTAACCTAATACACAGCCCTGTAGTAACTGCCAATGTTCATTGTTACATTTTATTATATCCTGGCAATTATAAAACTAATCACTGTTCACTTTGTACAATGGATCCAATGGTGAGGAAACTTAGCTAAATATAGCATAACAATTGTGCATTTTGTGAGGAAAGCACCAAATTTGGCACACTCGTAGCCTATCATATTATGAACAGATTTGGATATTGGGCCATCTCAAATTCAGCCGCTGATGGCTGTGGCAGCCATTTTTCAAAATGGCCACCAGTGGTTACTGTTATGACACATATCTGCTTTACAGGAGAGGAATGCATGTTGATAGTGAAAGTTTATTTACTAATAAAGGTCCAATAATGGTCAAAGAAAGTAACAATTTGATTTGGTTGAGAAAAAAAAAAGTTAAAGTGGAATAATTCGTCTTATTAAGACACAGATTCTGAATGAAAACCAATGATAAACATTCATAGCACTATTGGCTTGGCACATGGTCGTAGAAGTGGTGTGAGTGCATATTGACCCCGGAATCGCGCACGGTTGAGTTGCCAGCTTACACTTGTTGACTCGATTCATTGTTATTTTGTTCTGTGCCCATAGAGTTCTCTATGCTATCCCATTGTTAACCATAGTTCATCAAGTTGAGTTTGGTTTGCGGGGTGCAGTTTGGTCATAGGATTATCTCAGTCACGGATTACCGGGTTACGAGGTTCTGCATGTATTTCCGTTCTGCCTTCACGGTGCCAGTTCCAGTTTGCTACTGAGTGAGGAAGTTCTCTCTTCGTACCGGCGTGTTGGCGAGATATCTTTACCATGATAACTCGTTAGTTTTCGGGTTATCTTCGTTCGATTTACGGCAATGCCAAACCATTTGTAATTAGTTTTCCATTCTAGTTTCCATTTTCATGGCTAAGCTAATTTGTTTTGGTCAGTTTGTTGAGTAACCCTTACGTTTTCTGAAACTGCATTTTTATTGACTCTTACAATCAATCGCAACACATCTTAGCACATCGGCTCGAAGTAACCTAAATATGGATGAATTCGGTCATATTGGGAATGAAGCCATGTAACTCAGATGATGGTTGTGAATTGTCTATGTGCCATCACCAGCGTCTGTAGAAGATTTTACAAGTGGCAATAGTATTTATGACTATGGGCTAGGAGAAAACCGGTTTAATTCATAACTAATTTATGCTACATTGTGTCATTGCAGAGAAAGTCTCCGTCAAGGTACGAAGAGTGATCTCCTCAAATGCTTTGAAGAGTTTTCCAATGCCCAATCAGAGGCTCCTGATACCATTAGCCTAGTTCTTGATGGGGAAGTCATTGTCCAGATGTTGAAGCCTGCAGTAGCCAAGAACTTTGATGACTATGCCCAGGATGTCTTCATACCGTACCTGTCAACAAAGCTTCAGACTGTGTCACGCCTGGACCTAGTCTGGGACCGCTACGTTACTGATTCACTGAAAGGCAGTGCAAGATCAAAGCGTGGAAAAGGAGTGCGTAGACGCGTGGTCGGAACAGCAGTTATACCTGGAAACTGGCAGAACTTCCTCCGAGTGGACACCAACAAGACCGAGCTGTTCAAGTTCCTATCAGAAGCTATCTTCAGGTGGTTTGACCAGAATGACAAGCAGCTGGTTATCACTGATGGAGAGGAAGTCCTGAGCAAGCCACCGCTGCTAGACCTGGCCTTGCTCACCCCATGCAGCCATGAAGAAGCTGACAGTCGAATGTTGTTGCATGCATCCCATGCAGCCAATCATGGTCACCACAAGATACTGATCAAGACAGTTGACACCGATGTTATGGTGTTGGCTGTGTCAGTGGCCCAGGGACTGCAACCAGAAGATGAACTGTGGCTAGCATTTGGCACTGGGAAGAGTTTTCGGTACCTGGCAGCCCACAAAATAGCAGCTGGCCTTGGACTAGAGAAGGCAAGGCACTCCCAATGTTTCACGCTCTGACTGGGTGTGACACTGTATCGAGCTTTGCTGGACATGGTAAGAAGACTGCTTGGACAATCTGGACCGTTCTGCCAGAACTTACAGACGCACTGCTGAAGCCATCCTCTGCACCAAGTGGCATACCAGACGATGTCATGCACACCATCGAGAGGTTCGTCATATTGCTGTATGACAGAACCAGCACGTGCAACGACATTGACAAGGCCCGGAAGAAACTCTTCGCGAAGAAGAACAACGTGCAGCTGATCACGCCAACCAAGGCAGCTCTGGAGGAGCATGTGAAGAGGGCGGCCGACCAAGGAGGCCATGTGTGGGGTCAAACACTGCTACCAACGCCAGAGCTGCCTCCTCCATCCAGCTGGGGCTGGGTCAAGAATGACGAGGGGGTGTACGAGCCACACTGGACGAAGCTACCCAAAGCAGCCCACACATGCTATGAGCTAGTATCGTGCAAGTGCAAGAAGAGCTGTCTGAAGCGTTGCAAGTGCAAAAAGGCCGCAATTGAATGCACAACTTTGTGCGTGTGTGAGGGAGAGTGCTCACAAAATTGAGAGAATATTAACAGAGCAGACTGTGTCACTGATTCAGAACATTTAAATCAGACATCTCTCGATCAATTTCTATGAGTGAGATGTCGGTATTCATATGAATGAGACGCAGCCCATGATTCGTTTGCAACCATGCTCAACAACCACTGACTTTACATAAGCGATGTTGGTATTCATATCAATCAGACGCAACCCTTGATTCGTTTGCCACCATTCTCAACAACCAATTTCTATGAGTGAGATAGTCGTCCGGTACAACAAATAATTAGCAGCCATCTTGCAAAATGGCGGCTATCTTTAAACTTGAGGTGGCTACAGGTTATGGTTTTTCTTAATTGAGCTTTTAATAAATGTTCAAACCAATGTTAGAGTGAAATTATAGTAACCACTGGTGGCCATTTTGAAAAATGGCTGCCACAGCCATCAGTGGCTGAATTTGAGATGGCCCAATATCCAAATCTGTTCATAATATGTTGGGCTACTAGTGTGGCAAATTTGGTGCTTTCCTCACAAAATGCACAATTGTTATGCTAAGTTGCCCCACTACAAGTACATTTGTCCAAACAATTTGATATGAAATTATGAAAAAAAAAAAAAGTTGAATCAGATATTGTACCTACATTTACAAATGGATGTAGACTTTCGTACAATGTACACTAAGTATATAAACAATTAGATATGCAAATGAATATTAATAATGGTGATTATTATGATCACATTATGTGTCTTCATTTGTAGTTGAGATTGGCGCGGCCTTAAACTAAAATATCCTTTAAAAAAAAGAGCCAAATTAAAGTAACCACATACTTGTTCTGACCAAAAAACACTTTGATCATTGTGGTGCCATCTTATGAATGCTTGGCATGGCTTCCACTTCAAAAGCACACCTATTGCTTTTATTCTACACCTTTCATCGAACATGTTTTTTTTGAATAGTGGGCCTTTTTAAAAATAGAAGGGATTGAGAACAACTCTTGAATTTTCTACCACAGTTTGCCTATGTATGTGTCTTTAAGTGACAAAAATTCAAAAGAGCTATGTAACAGTCAACATGGTGAACACTTGGGGTAAAACCGGGGTAAATTTCAGTGTCGTTGATTCTGGAACAAAGTTCAGACACCTATAGCACCCAATATTTTGCTCCAAAAGGTTTCAGTTTTCTTGTGTAAATGATCCAGTCACTAGATTATGTAAATCAGGCAACAAAATCCTTCATGATGAATAAACTGACTGTTGGCAGCAATTTGAAAACTCAAATTTTTTTGACTGCATGTTACAAATCACTACTTTTGAGAGTACTTATGTTAAAAAGTATTTTAAGTAGAACATTTTTGATGTCAGATTCTGAAAGCCTCACTAATAGACACCATTTGTGTGAATTTTCAGAACTCTGTTTGTAAAACTCTGGAATTTAGAGCCCTCCAAAAATGCTTCAGATACATATCTGCAACTCACGACTGCCAGAATTGAAACAACCATTGGGTGTTTGTAGGGCCATATCTCAGACACTACTTGGAATTTTGAGCTATAACTTGGCAAACCTTCCTCATATATGTTAAGGTAGCTTTGAGAATTTTTTCAGAAAAATCTGAGGGGGTCACCGCAACCCCCGGATGAAATGACAAGGAATGAGCCATAATTCGATTGTGATGTTCATTCATCAGCCATCCTACTATATTAAATAAGGTGTGTGTGTGTGTGTGTGTGTGTGTGTGTGTGTGTGTGTGTGTGTGTGTGTGTGTGTGTGTGTGTGTGTGTGTGTGTGTGTGTGTGTGTGTGTGTGTGTAAATCATAGAAAAAAACAAGGCTGGCCCGATCTCCACCAAGTTTTGCATAAGTGTTGGTGGAACCCAAGGTCGGGTTACAGGCACAAGGGAAACTACAGGGTGCCCCACAGAAAACCAGGAAATTTCGGACAGTTTATTTAAAACAAAACAAAAGCAAACTTAGATGTCGTGTAAAACAAAGAGACACTTTATTTTCAAACAAAACAAAAGCAAACTTAGATGTAGTGTAAAACAAAGATACACTTTATTATATGTTAGTTTATTGATATGGTAAAATACGGCAAAATAAATCTCAAATTTCCTGGTTTTCTGTGGGGCACCCTGTAGAAGGGCACTTGGTAGAGCGCATACCTCCACCCTGTAATGCCTAGTCCACACCTGGCCCAATACATTTTTGAGATATCGTGCTATATATCATTTTTGGCCTGATCTCTCAATGGTGAAGATTCACTTAAAAATTCTAGTAGTCGGATCCGGACCCGAAACAGAAAAAACAGGGGATTAAACTCAAGACCTGAAGATCTTAAGCCATCCACCTTTACCGTTAAGCCAACATGAGGCTTCTTGTCATTTAAATGTTATATTAAAGTTCAAAGGAATAAATCTGGGCAAAACCTTTCTCTGAATGCACATATTTCTTTCTGCTATACACTGTGTGTGGACAAGTATTTCACATCATCGAATCATTCACATGAAAAATATATGGCATTTTGTCAGAAGAGGACATAATTAAAGCTGTTTGGGATAAAGACCAAAATAAACAAACTTTCTGAGCTTTATGCTGTGATTGATCATCCAATGCTGATAAGGCTGGATGGTTGACAGACCAGAAGCTGTAGCCATTGAATTGCAGAATCATAAAGTTAAATAATAGTTATCTTGTGATATATTAGCATCCTGAAAACTGGTAAGAGACTCGAATCATTCTGAGACCACTTGTGTTCGCTCTGCTGAGAGGCGACATAATGCTTTCAAGTTGATGAAAATTTTCAGTGTTGTTTGTTTGGATAATGGAACGTTTTTGGATCAAAATTTCATCAAGGATCCATCTGCGTATTATGCAAGAACGTGAAAGTAGAATTTGATGCAAATGCGTCAATGGATATGCCAAAGCCCACGTGAGATGTCAACCCACTGTTAAGTTTGATCTCAATTCACAGAGGTTGTCAGCGGTGAACAACAAATTCCGCTCCACGTTCCTTTACACCGTCAACCCCCTCCGTATCAGTTCCCGCCCCCACATCTCCTACAAGCCCGCATCCTTCCAACCACACCCCCAACCCTACGTGTTCCCCCACCCTTTCAGAATACTCTTCACCCCACCCTCTCCAAGTTTCACCCTCACCTCAACCATCCAAGCTTTCCCTCAAACCCACCCCCTCTCAAATTTCCCCTTTTCCTGCACCAACCATGCTCCCCCCTTCCATCTTCAGCCCCATACTGTCCCCTCCCATCTCCCCTCCATCCTATCTTTCCACTGTCCCATCCCCTCCAATCTTTCCCCCATCCCTCCCCAACCTTACCCCTCAGTACCAACCCTCCCATCTTCCTCCCCCCCCCCAACCGCCCATCCAATATTCCCTCCTGTCCTATCTGATCACCCCCAGCCCACACCATCCCAGCCTCACCCCCCCTTTCCCTCCGAACCCTGCCCTGGTGGTGGAGTCACACTGTACATTAAGAACTCTATTTCTTACTCTCCATGTACTGCTCTTACACTCCCAACCCCCAGGAGTACCTTTGGCTGTGACTTCCTCTCCACTCCCACCTTATATTTGTTTGTGTTGTACCGTCCTTCAAACAGTGTGATTTGCAACCATGCTCAACATCTACATCTCTCACAGACAACATGAACCAACTTTTAACCATTCATCCCAACTCTCTCTTCATCATATGTGGCGACTTAAATTGTCACCATGCAAATTAGCAGGGTGTTGGTACCTCTCACCAGCCATAGCACTTCAGCAAAGGCCTTCTGTGACTCCACAGGACTGACTCAATCTGTGACCTTTCTAACCCGAGACTTCTCCCAATGGCAAATCCTCACTTTTGCACTTGGTGATGACAAACTTCCCTGCAAATTTATCCCACTCTTCCTCCGCCTCAATTGGTTCATCTGGTTATCTGCTTGTGAGAGTCATCTTTCTGGCAATTCTAAGAGAGCTGCCTCAGTGCCAGTAAATCTGGCAGATTGGCAGGGACTGCAAGCAGCCACCTCTCTTCAGGACTGGTCTCTCATTTCCACTACTACTGATATTAACCCTTGGAATTTTGCCACAGAAACCGACTCTCTTTCATGCACAGATTCATCACATTTTGTCTTCAGTTATCCTCCTTGCCCCCCACCAATGGTACAATGACTCCTGTGGCGAGGCTGTTGCTCTAAAACAACTTGCCTTCTCTTCCTGGAAGGCAAATCTGACCGGACAATCTCAGTGCATTCCAAAAGGTCTGCAACAAATGTGTGTTCACTCTCAGGAGAGCCAGAAAACAACACCTGTTCAACTTCAACATTGAACTTTCAAACTTGTTTCCCTCCTCTAAAACCTGGTGGTGCCTTGTTAAAGTATGTCTCTGGAGTACACTTCCCTTCCATCCGTTCCCTCACTTTATGCCTGGTGTTGGCTTAATGGTTAGGGTGGTGGGCTTTTGATCCTAGGGTCCTGAGTTCAAAGCCCGCTCACCTGTTGAATTAATACCAGGTGGGGTTGACTCTGCCTGTCATCCTTCCGAGGTCAGCAAAATAAGTGCCAGCATGCTGGTATGCTGTGTCGGAGTGGCGACCCGTCCAGGATTGTGCCCAATAGCCAAGGAGACTGCTTAGGCAGCACCAACGCTCTTCACAGAGTATGGTCCCAATCTCCTCTCTCTCCTCCTCACTTCAAATGGCACCACAGCCGACTCCGCTCATGATAAGGCCGAATGTCTCAATTCTGTGTTTGTTCCAAATCTTGCATCTTCCCACCTGGAGCCAACTTTCTTCTTCTTCTTGCTTCTGGACCCAAACAAACCCAACTTTCTGGACCCACCCTTCCCCATCGTACCCAACTCTGTATTTTTCGCACTTGAGAAGGTGAACATGTTTCTGTCAACCTTTGACTCCGACTCTGTCACTGGACCAGGCGGCATCAGCTCGCAAGTCCTAAAAACTTGCTCTGCTGCTCTTGTGCATCTTCCTTCTGCCTTTTTCAACCTGTCATTTGCCATTGGTCATCTTCCATCTGCTTGGAAATCAGCCATCATCACTGCAATACATGAAAAAGGTGCAAAAACTGATCCCCTAATCAGCAAGATCATGGAATTCATCATTGCAGTTGACATGAAATCATTCATTTTCTCCAACAGCCTCATTCATCTCAGATCACAAATTTGGATTCAGACAAGGTAATTCTACATTGGACATGCTACTTCTACTCACCTAACCCCATCCACTTTTTCCACAATCCTCTTGAGGACATTGTCATTCAAACTCATGTGTCTCATTATCAGCAATGATCTTTTTTAGGCAAACGACATTTCAAACTTGGCCTTCCAAGTCAGTTGCCAACTGGGCATCCTATGTCGTACTAAGTCCTTCCATTACAAACCTGAACTCCCATCTACCTACAAGGTCTTCATCCACAGCTTGATGGAGTAATGCTGTCCCCTCTGGGCTGGCTCTCCTGCCTTACATCTTGCTCAGCTTGACACCGTAGAAACCAAAGCCTTCAAGGTGATTGGAATTTCTCACGCTGAGGCTGAGTATATGGGCCCATCACTTTCCCATCGCAGAGACAGGTCGGTGATCTCGGTCTTCTTCCGCGTCCTTTCTGGTCTTGCACCCTCTGCTCTTTCTGTGCTTCCTCCCCCCCCCCAGGTTTTTGCAGAGCTGACACGGTCCACCATCACCCCTCTTTTGGTGAAACTACCCAAATCCAGAAACACTGCACTCACCTCCACTCATCTTTTCTCCCACCAGTGGAACAAGCTTCCATAATCTCTTCAATGTCTTTCTTCCCTCAAGGTCTTCAAGACAGCTTTTCACCACCATTTCAGATCCTCCCCAATTCAAAACCATGATTGTTTTTTGACCCTCATTAACCCCCCACTCCAAGCCCTTCTCCTTCCAAATGACCAGTTTTTCCCTCATAACAGTTTCCTTCTGTATCCATGTCAACCCCATGTGTCCTTTCCTGTCCCCCATTCTTTCCAACATCCATTGTTTGTCCGAGTCTCCATCTTGTCCTTCAACTCTACTGTTGGTGTCTTGGTGTCCTGGTATCTGTCCCCCGCCCCCTTTCTCCCTGCTGTTCCTTTTGTCCCATTACTTCCTGATCCATTCAGTGTACTAGCTCTTCCATGAGCGTTGACTCTGTAAACATTTTTTTAAGTCACAAGTTCCCCTGAGAGAGCATGTGAGGGGAGAGGGTGAGGAGAGAAAGAGGGTGAGGAGAGAAAGAGGGTGAGGAGAGAAAGAGGGTGAGGAGAGAAAGAGGGTGAGGAGAGAAAGAGGGGAGGAGAGAGTCATCTGGGAAGAAAATCTGCTACTTTCAGGAAAAGGTCACACGACATTTGACCCCAATATAGTATCAGTTCATCTTTGCATCATAGTACATACCTATACCAGGTTTAGTCAAAATCCCTTTGTCGGTTTACAAGTTATCACGGGAACAAAAATTTGCTACTTTCACGTAAAGGTGACATGACCTTTGACCCTTTGAATCCATAATCAAACCAGTTCATCTCTGCATCATCACACACCTTTGTACCAAGCTTGCTCAAAATCCCTTTAGTGGTTCACCAGTTATTGCGGCAACTTAAATTGATCACGGTCAGACAGACGCACATGCAACCTGCAAACATGACATAAAAAATGAGGAAGTCCATTAATTCAAGCTTCTGGGTCTCACTATCTGCCATGATCTTTCCTGGGAAAGCCACATTTCCAAGCTGGCCGCCAAAGCCAGTCGCCTATTGGGCATCCTCCGTCGTGAAAAGTCGTTTCTTGGCACACCTGAGCTCCTGACCACTTACAAAGCTTTCATCTGCAGCCTGTTGGAGTACTGCTCTCCCTTTCATGCTGGAGAAACCAAGGCATTTGGATCATTGGTATCTCCCACGATGAGGTTGAGTCTTTGGGTCTCTCACTCTCTCATGTCAGGCAGGTTGGTGGTCCTTCTGTTTTCTACAGTCTCCTCTCTGGCCTCGCCCCCCTGCTCTGACTGCTATCTGTCCCCCCCCCCCCATATTTCCGCAGGGCGCTCAAGGTCCGCAAGCAACCCCTTCTGGTAAAACTATCAAAATCAAGAATCACTGCTCACCTTCACTCTTTCATTCCTCTTTTTTCCTCCCCACCTTTCGAACAAACTCTCTCACTCTCTTCAATCCCACTCTTCCCTCCAGGTCTTCAAAACAGCTGTTAACCACCATCTCTTATCTTCCCCCATCTAACACCATGATCTTTTCTACCCCCATTAATCCACCCCAAACCCACCTGCATCAAATTCCCTGCTTTCCTTCCTGAAAGTCCCTGTAGTATCCATATTGTTTATCCCGTGTACACCACCCCATTCCTCTCCGTTCCACAGATCTCCTAATGTCTCTGTTCCCCACTGTTTTATGATTCTCTCTCCCACCCCTCTTGCCTCCTGCTCCCCTTTTCATACGTTCTGTGTGCTAACTCTCATACGAGCCTTGATTGTGTGTGTGTGTGTGTGTGTGTGTGTGTGTGTGTGTGTGTGTGTGTGTGTGTGTGTGTGTGTGTGTGTGTGTGTGTGTGTGTGTGTGTGTGTGTGTGTGTGTGTGTGTGTGTGTGTGTATATATGTACATATGTTCTTCTTCTTCTTCTTTCGGCTGCTCCCGTTAGGGGTCGCCGCAGCGGATCATCCATATGATCTGCATAGTGATTTGGCACATGTTTTACACCGGATGCCCTTCCTGACGCAACCCTGGTCACCTCTTACGACACAGGGATCTGGTACACCTATTTAACCGGGGTATACACCGGCCCAGTACACTGGTACTCATTTCGCCGACCTCAGAAGGATGACAGGCTGAGTCAACCCCCTGGTGTTATTCGACTTGGTATATATATATATATATATATATATATATATATATATATATATATATATATATATATATATATATATATATATATATATATATAAACACATACATACATATATATATATATATATATATTGTTGTGGTTACCAAATTCGCAAACCACCATTCAGGTCCCTTAGGTGAGGTATCTCGGTAAGTGCATGTGTAGTTAGGCCCAAACCCGTTGTCTAGTGGGAATACATGTCATTTATGCGAGCTGCGACTCTTCAGGATAGCCGTTTTTCTTTTACTATCTTTATTTTGGACCAACCGCCATGATTACCATCACAACCACAACAACAACCACCAACCACAACGCCGCTTCACCACAACCGCCACGACCTTTACCGTCACAACTCGCCACCATCGCATCACCGTCATCTCGCGCCACTCATGGGCACCGATGCTGGACTCGTGTAGGGCGCACGTTGAACAGCGTGTACAAAATCACGGATTTTGTGCTTCAAAAACGGATCAAAAACGACACACGCCCACTTTTTGCCGTCCAATCGGTGAGCGAGGGGCGATTTGGCCCCGCCTCCAGGGCGATCGATATATGCAAATTTGTGGATCAAAAAGCCTTCACGCCCACTTTTTCTCGGGCCAATGGGGAGCGAGGTGAAAGGTCAAAGGGAGGGGGTCAAAGGCGAAGCTACGGGGGGGATAAAAGGACGGTGTTCGTCAGTCAGCAGGATCGAGAGGGAGTAGGAGAGTCGAGAAGGAGAACGAGAACGACAGGAGAACGAGAGGAGAACGAGAACGAAAGGAGAACGAGAACGAGAAGGAGTCGGAACGGAGGGGACGAGTGTGGAAGTCTGGAGCCCGAAGCCTGCAGTGGCTGGAGAAGCTGAAGAGAGCCGGACGAGGGGGTGCTCGCGTCGGTGCCAGGAGCTGCACACCCGAGGGAGGCCGGCAGCGCGACCTGGCCGAGGTGGAGACGCACACCAGGAATAATAAAGATCCTCTATACCCCGAGCATCAGCAACCCCCTCCTGTTTCCCCCCGCGCTGAGATAGTGCGACCAAGGGGGCCCCATTCCCACCCCCTACCAGACACCGTCCACGAGGCCCGCGGGTTGCGGGGCCATCGCCGCTCCGCGTCTCATCACCAGACGGGTAGGCCCGACCCGGTCTCGGCCTCAGGCCCGCCTCATTCTTGAGGATATTCTTTTCCTTGGTTTTGGGTATGTGTTGTCGGCGCCGTCTGTGAAGTAGAATTGTATAAGTGTTGCCGTGTGCTCGGTAGTCGGTATTAGCTCTGCACTGTGTTTTCACTTTTATATTTGCTTTTTGTGTAAATGGAATTGTATTTGTGTGCTTCCCGTGTGCCGCGAATAAATGTGCTTTATTGTTGAACTGTTCTCCCGCTTCGCTTCGTCTTTTCCCCCATTGAACCCTCATCTTGCTTCACGTAAAGGGTTGGTAGTGGGCTGAATACGCCCGATAATTAATCAAACCGTCGAGGTCGACGATAACACCGCTCGGTTATTCTGATAGTACGGAACGGGTCGCTTAAGTGGCCTGTGTCCGAAGTCGACCTGCGGCGAGGTGCGATCGCCCGGTCTACCCTCCGCGTGGGTACTTAGGTAGGTCGGGTCGGCGAGCAACCCTATCCCACGCGGGGGCTGATTGGCTCGATCGCGGTGAGACCGAAAGGTCCACCCGTGACTGGTTCCCGGCGTTAGTCCGAGAGGGTCACGACTGGATTGTCCGTCCGGTGGGCGACGTGCCGCGATTCGAGTTACGTGGCCGTCAGCACGCCGGCGGGCGCGAAATCCGCAACACTGGTGTCAGGAGTGGGATACAAATTCATCGCCCTCCTCGCGGCACTGGTATTGGAGAGCGGGACAACAGGCTCTCCTGTCTCCAGCGAAATTCACGGGAATCGGTCCAGGGGTGAGAGAAGCGACCCCCGATTCCCTCCAAATTACGAGCGAGCGAAATTAACCCTTCACGAGAAGCAAGATGGCGTCTCAAGGCGAGCGGGAGCCGGGGGTATTAGAAATGGATGTAGAATGTGTAGGATCCATGGCCCAGGATGGAATCCCCGAGCAGGAAATGTTGATTGTGCAGGAACACGGACTCGCCCAACTAAACCCAGAACCTGAAATGGGTGCGGCAGCGGCCGCAGTGTATGACACCTCCCCCCCCCCTCTCCACCAAAACCCTTCCCCAACCCTTGCCGAAACGGCTCAGCTGAGTGCATCCAACATGGCCCAGCTATGCGCCATGCTGGCGGCAATGAACGAAAAGATGAATGCGAAAATGATCGAAAAAATGGATGCAAACACAAATGAAATGAAAAACGAAATGAAAGGCATGAACGAAAAGATGAATGCGAAAATGATCGAAAAAATGGATGCAAACACAAATGAAATGAAAAACGAAATGAAAGGCATGAACGAAAAGATGGATACAAATACAAATGAAGTGAAAACGACGATGGATGCGAATACACAGCAAATGAGGGAAGAGATGAAAAAGTTCCGGGGTGAGACGCAGAACATGGGCCGATGCCTGCAGGCGGGCATGAAGGCCGTGACAAAGGAAATAATAGTTGAGACAAGGGAGGTAAAGGGGGAAGAGTTGGCAGAGACACGGGAGATAGAAAAAATAGAGGAAAGACTACACGAGGAAGACGGGGTAAGTGACGCGCACACACACACGGAGGTAGTGGAGGATAATGGGGGTGAGCTCGCGGAGCGTGCAGGGACCCGGTGCGAGCACCTGGATGGCCTCCTCCAGGAACGAGGGGAGGGAGTATGCCCCCTTGAGGTGAGTCACGACCAGGTGAGTTCGGTCGTGCTTTGCGAGGTTGAGAGGAGGAGTGCTGTGGACAGGTGCACGGAAAGCTTGGGGGGTATAGAGGCCCCGGAGACTCTTGTGGGGACACGAATCCCCAGTGTGGTTGTCCCTGTGTGTGTGGTGCAAGGTGTGAGTGCGGCACCGTGTGTGGAAGCGACCCCGTGTGTGAGTGGTGTGGTGGCGATGGTGCCAGAGTGCGTGCTTCCCAGCACGCCGTGTGTGGATGAGGCACCGTGTGTGGAAGAGGCCGTGTGTGTGGATGAAACGGCCTGTGTGGGTGAGGCACCGCGGGTGAGTGCCCCCGTATGTGTTGGTGAGGCACGTAGTATGGATGAGACACCGCGGTTGAGTTCCCCCGCGTGTGTGGATGAGGCACCGTGTATGAGTGTCGCCGTGTGTGTGAGTGAGGCACCGCGGGTGTGTGCCCCCGCGTGTGTGAGTGAGGCACGGTGTGTGGATGAGGCACAGCGGTTGAGTTCCCCCGCGTGTATGAGTGAGGCACGGAGTGTGGATGAGGCACCGCGGTTGAGTGCCCCCGCGTGTGTGGATGAGGCACGGAGTGCGAGTGAGGCACCGCGGGTGAGTGCCCCCGCACGCGTGAGTGAACGGCCGTGTGCAAGGTCGCTGTGTGCAAGGGAGACCGTGTGTGTGAGAGAGCGGTATGTGAGGGAGATGTCGGTTGGCATGCGGGAGCACGCAGCCGCGTCTCCCGGTGTGAATGTGATGGTGTGGACTGTGTGCGTCGTAACACGCGGGAGTGCGTGTGTCGAATGGCGACGGAGACGGCGACATGGGAGAAACGAAAGCCGAGTAGCGGCTGTAGCTATTTCGGGGACCGTGCCGGGTTCACCCAGCAGTGAGCACGCGGTTCGTGCTGTGCAACGCACGAGACCGCCACGTGCTCGCTTGCGAGAGTGAAGTCCCGGTCCGGAAACGCCAGCGGTGGATTTGCCGATCCCGCGGACGGACAAAGTTTAGGCAGGTAAATGGATTTGGACCGGACGGGTTCTCCACGCGATCGTGTGTGTTAAGCTCCAACGGGCAAAGCACATGTGTTCGCGTGGGGAACCCCTCGAGACGTGGGGCTTGTGTTTTTTTTTATGCGCACGGTGACGCCATGGCTGCACGTGGGGTTGGAATCCGGCAGGAGGGGTATCTCTGCCGGATGGTCCCGTCCAAGGAGGGACGAGGAACACGTGCAGCTGCATGACGTCACGGGCAGGTGTAAAGTGCACGAGCTCTGAGTTGCCGCGCAGGTGCTGCGCATGAAAAAAAAAAAACAGTAAGCCTCACTTTCGGGTGCAAAGGATTCCTGGGCAAGGGGTGGAAGACCCCCTTGACCCTGGGCACAGGATGGAAACTAGTTAGGGGGAAGGGTTAGCTTAGCTAGACCGACTTCATGGGGCAGGGGTAAGTCCTCATGGAGTCCGTGGAATGGATTAGTTAGAGGGATTTAGATGAGCTTTAGGTGGGGAAATAAAAGTTATTTGGGACATTTGAGAACAGTGACAGACTTGTGGATGTGTAGCGGGGACGTAGTTTAGCTACGTAGTGTTAAAAGGAACGTGCTGTAGTTTAAGGGACGACGTGGGAGCACGAGTTAGTTAGGGGATGCAGTTAGAAGGATGGCAGAGTTCAGCGGTGTGTGTGTTGAAGAGTTGTGAGGTGAGTACATGATGAGTGAGTGAGGCCAGCGGGTCTGTGTGTGTGGAGTGAATGGGGAATGCATGGTGCGATGAGTGATTGGGGGGAGGAGTGACTCCCGCCCAAGGGACCCCGGGGTCAGTGTAGAGTGAGTTAGCTGGGTTAGTCAAATTGAAAAATGGAGGTCGTTTTGTTGTTGGTGGGAAAGTAGGCTCGAGACCCATTTGGAGGGGTGCAGGAGCCCTGTTGACGGGCTTGGGAGCGTGGCTGCGAAAGGTGAGTATCGCTGAGTGGGTACCCCGGGCACCAGGCTAGTCGGCCGCGGTAGGCCATGGGCCCATGGGGGCCGGGATAGAGTAGTGGGCACGGGTGCGCCTGCTTGGTGCGGGGCCCGGGGCGCCATTAGCCGCGTGGGCAGTGTTGTGGGCACGGGTGACCCTCGGAAAGGGGCCCGGGAGGCCGGCCTGCCCCGTGTGCGTTTCAGGGGAGGTGCCATGGGGGCACTCCCGGTGTTAGGGAGCTGGTAGGCTCGGAGGCAGTGTAGTGCCCGGGGTGCCATAGCGGGAGATTCGGCAGAGGGTCGTGCCTGCCAAAGGGAGCCACGTGTCCCAGCCAGGAGACCGTGTGAGGGCACGGAGAGAAAATTGGGGGGCGAGGCCCGAAATTGTGAGGACACCAACACAGGCGACGGGAATCTGGGTTGTTAGAACCAATAGTTTAAGCGAGAGGCGCTTGTTGAAAGCCCCGGGGTAGTTTAAGAGTTAATGGTTAGGGTAGATTAGGAGATGTACCCCTCCGCACCATCCATCCCCTCGCTCTCGTTGTGGGCCGCTGGACCCGCTTTGGTTATAGATCGCCGAACTCTGGGGAGGCCATTCTGAGGCTTCGTTGGGCCTCGACACAGGACGTTAGCTCTCCCTTATTCCCCTCCGGGAAGGGAACGTAGGGGTTGGGAGTAGGCTAGGTGACAGGATAGGTTAGCCGAACAAGGACGATAAAGGGGGTTAGGGGACGATTTATAGTGGGGAAGTAAAAATAAAAACAACAGAAAAAAATTAAGTTGGGGCTAAATTGGGGTTTGACAAATTAAGGGAGTGGGTAGGTACAGTGACAGGCAAAGGCGATAGGTGGGAGGGAGACAGGTAGGTAGGTCCGAGCCCGCCTTCCAAGTGGCCAGCACCACCGCACTCCCTCCACCAACCTCCACTGAACGGCAAAGGCTGGCCAGCTTCATCTGCTGGCTGCGTTGCTGCAAGGCAGAGGCCGGCCAACTTCATCGGCAGCTGTTGTTTTGCTGCAAGGCCTGTGCCGGCTGGATCGTCTGCAGCTGCTGTGCTGCAAGGCCTGTGCCGGCCGGATCATCTGCAGCTGTGGTACTTCAAGGCCTGTGCCGGCCAGTTCATCTGCCCGCTATGTTTGCCTGCAGCGGCCTTCTTCTGCGGGCTGTGTTTGCCTGCTCACCTTTGCCATGCCATGCCCACTGCCCACGTTCACCAGCCCCGTTCAATTTTTGCTTTGCCCCCCCTGTTCATTTCCATGTGCGCCAGGATCCGCAAGGCAACAGTTTGCAAGCTGCAAGAACTGCCCTGTTGGCAGCGACAACACGGGCCTGCAGTGGCGGCCCGTGCACCGTGTTTGCGTTCATGCATCCATTCGTTGTGCTCATTGCGTGTGCCACTTGAGCTGGCACGGAGACTGCGTTGTGCAGCCCATGCACCGTTGTGGTTCACTGCGTTCAGTTCAAAAGGGAAGGCCTTGGACTGCGTGTGAGCAGCCAGCCACGTTCCCTGTCACCTGCATTGTTTTGAGCCAGAGACTGCATGCGGGCAGCCTGGCTCCCTGCTAACTGCTTTCTTTTTGCAGAGTCAATGATCCTGGGCCATGGTTTAGTGTAAAATTTGTAAGTTAAGGTAAGATGTACTGTAAATATGAGTGCGCCCCCGGCATGTATGTCTTAGCGCCGGCAATTTTATTTAAGTCGTCCGTATGAGTGAGTTTGTTTAGATAGTTACGCAGCCCTCAGGTTATTTATTTTGGGGACACGAATACCATGAATGTCGCACTCAGGGATCCGTAGGTAAAGTGTACTAGGGGAAAACTACACATGATGGCACACGAAAATTTGACGACTCGGGACGAGTCTGTAAAAAGGGAAGGGGGTAGTGTTGTGGTTACCAAATTCGCAAACCACCATTCAGGTCCCTTAGGTGAGGTATCTCGGTAAGTGCATGTGTAGTTAGGCCCAAACCCGTTGTCTAGTGGGAATACATGTCATTTATGCGAGCTGCGACTCTTCAGGATAGCCGTTTTTCTTTTACTATCTTTATTTTTGACCAACCGCCATGATTACCATCACAACCACAACAACAACCACCAACCACAACGCCGCTTCACCACAACCGCCACGACCTTTACCGTCACAACTCGCCACCATCGCATCACCGTCATCTCGCGCCACTCATGGGCACCGATGCTGGACTCGTGTAGGGCGCACGTTGAACAGCGTGTACAAAATCACGGATTTTGTGCTTCAAAAACGGATCAAAAACGACACACGCCCACTTTTTGCCGTCCAATCGGTGAGCGAGGGGCGATTTGGCCCCGCCTCCAGGGCGATCGATATATGCAAATTTGTGGATCAAAAAGCCTTCACGCCCACTTTTTCTCGGGCCAATGGGGAGCGAGGTGAAAGGTCAAAGGGAGGGGGTCAAAGGCGAAGCTACGGGGGGGATAAAAGGACGGTGTTCGTCAGTCAGCAGGATCGAGAGGGAGTAGGAGAGTCGAGAAGGAGAACGAGAACGACAGGAGAACGAGAGGAGAACGAGAACGAAAGGAGAACGAGAACGAGAAGGAGTCGGAACGGAGGGGACGAGTGTGGAAGTCTGGAGCCCGAAGCCTGCAGTGGCTGGAGAAGCTGAAGAGAGCCTGACGAGGGGGTGCTCGCGTCGGTGCCAGGAGCTGCACGCCCGAGGGAGGCCGGCAGCGCGACCTGGCCGAGGTGGAGACGCACACCAGGGATAATAAAGATCCTCTATACCCCGAGCATCAGCAACCCCCTCCTGTTTCCCCCCGCACTGAGATAGTGCGACCAAGGGGGCCCCGTTCCCACCCCCTACCAGACACCGTCCACGAGGCCCGCGGGTTGCGGGGCCATCGCCGCTCCGCGTCTCATCACCAGACGGGTAGGCCCGACCCGGTCTCGGCCTCAGGCCCGCCTCATTCTTGAGGATATTCTTTTCCTTGGTTTTGGGTATGTGTTGTCGGCGCCGTCTGTGAAGTAGAATTGTATAAGTGTTGCCGTGTGCTCGGTAGTCGGTATTAGCTCTGCACTGTGTTTTCACTTTTATATTTGCTTTTTGTGTAAATGGAATTGTATTTGTGTGCTTCCCGTGTGCCGCGAATAAATGTGCTTTATTGTTGAACTGTTCTCCCGCTTCGCTTCGTCTTTTCCCCCATTGAACCCTCATCTTGCTTCACGTAAAGGGTTGGTAGTGGGCTGAATACGCCCGATAATTAATCAAACCGTCGAGGTCGACGATAACACCGCTCGGTTATTCTGATAGTACGGAACGGGTCGCTTAAGTGGCCTGTGTCCGAAGTCGACCTGCGGCGAGGTGCGATCGCCCGGTCTACCCTCCGCGTGGGTACTTAGGTAGGTCGGGTCGGCGAGCAACCCTATCCCACGCGGGGGCTGATTGGCTCGATCGCGGTGAGACCGAAAGGTCCACCCGTGACTGGTTCCCGGCGTTAGTCCGAGAGGGTCACGACTGGATTGTCCGTCCGGTGGGCGACGTGCCGCGATTCGAGTTACGTGGCCGTCAGCACGCCGGCGGGCGCGAAATCCGCAACAATATATATATATACACATACATATATATATATATATATATACACATACATACATATATATATATATACACATACATACATATATATATATATACACATACATACATATATATATATATATATATATATATATATATATATATATATATATATATATATATATATATATATACACACATACATACATATACATATATATATATACACATACATACATATACATATATATATATACACATACATACATATACATATATATATATACACATACATACATATACATATATATATATACACATACATACATATACATATATATATATATATATATATATATATATATATATATATATATATATATATATATATATATATATATATATACACACACATAGGAGCCTTGATATACATATATATATATATATATATATATATATATATATATATATATATATATACATATATATATATATATATATATATATATATATATATATATACATATATATATATATATATATATATATATATATATATATATATACACACATACACATATATATATATATATATATATATATACACATACACATATATATATATATATATATATACACATACACATATATATATATATATATATACACATACACATATATATATATATATATATATATATATATATATATATATATATATACACACACACATACACACACACGTACATACATATATATATATATATATATATATATATATATATATATATATATATATATATATATATATATATATATATATATATATACACATTCAGTTGCGCAACGGGCCTTGAACTCAGGACTTTTTGGGTCCCAAGCCGCTGCCCTAACCACTGCGCCAACACCAGGCTTATGTATATGTACGTTCATATATATATATATATATATATATATATATATATATATATATATATATATATATATATATATATATATATATATATATATATATATATATATCCTCAGCGGCAAAGGCATAAAAATGGAAACACTTTGCACCGCTACATTTTTGCCCAAACTCATTTCCTTCTCCAAGATGGACACTACCAAGTCCCAAAATATCTCCCAATTTCCTCTTCTCTCTTACCCATCTCCTATCATTTGCTTTTCTCTCACACATCCCTTTCTCCTTCCCTGCATTTTGCAAACATTGTCTCACAATCGACCACTTTCCATTGCATACATAATATGCAGATGGCCCCTTACCAGATGCGAGATGAGAGGAGATGAGACTCCCTAAAAATTGTGTTTCATGAATACGAACTCAGGATAGCAACCAAAATAATTTACCATCAGTCGTTGGGGCTTTCCTTGGCTATGACAAAGAAAAACGAGAACGGCACCCTGTAGAGCACGTACCTCCACCAGGCTGAACAATTTAGTGTTTGTATCCCACTGATAGGCCGGACCTGCATCTGTACACCTCAACCAAAATCGTTTAGTTACACCCAACCTTTCTTGTCACACACCCAAACTTTCCACCAAGTGTTGTCGTAATCCGTCCATACCTTTATGAGATATCATACCATTTATAGTTTTTGGCCCTCTCTCTCAATGGTGAAGAATCACGTAAAAATTATAGTATCTGTTCCGAATCTGGATCTTCAATAAAATCGAACCATTTCATCCTCGTAACACACCCAAGCTGTCCCACCAAGTTTCGTCCGAATCCATCCATTTAATGTTTTGAGATATCCTGCTCACAGACAGACTGACAGACAGACAGACAAACAGGGATGAAAATATAACCTCCATCTAACTTCATGCATCGTTGCAGTAATTTCTCTAACCAGATGCCATTCAAAAAATGAAGTATATGCTATCAAAGACTGTAATCAAGTTCATAACCTATTTTGAACATTTTTCAAAACACAAATGATTATAAATTCTCACAGGTTGGAATTGAGAACTCTTAAAATGAGTGCCAAAAAGCTTATTCAACACAGCCAATTTGAAAAGAACAGGATGGCGGGAGTGGGACTCGGAATGGTCATGAGGATGGCCTCAAATCTGCCTCCTTTCCGTTGCAGCTATGGACATGGTGCTTACTGCCACAGAGATCGCCAAAGATGTAATAGCACTGCTCTGAGAACGTAATCTTGTTGACTGTATGTCTGATGAAGCCAGCCTTCAGGAGGTTGCAGGCATATTTCCGGGCATCACGGCGATCCTGAAAGCCTTCCAGGTGGTTGAACAGCCAATCAACCAGGTCAGATCCTGGAGAAAGAAGGCATGATAAATCAGATTATGCAACCATATCGGGTATTGCAAGTGCATCTAAAATAAAGCCTCTTTATTGAAAGGCATCCAAGAATAATTATTGGCATAATGGAAGGGATTTGGGGAGGGTGAGGGGTTTGGTGTGGTCACGACCCGTTTTGCAAATAATAGTGCCTCTCAAAATTCGGACAAACTGGTTATGCACCTGCGACTACAGGCAAAGTTGTGTGACCAAAGGTCATTTGCTTTGAGCCTCTTCAAATTAAATGCCATAAGCAAAAACTTGGGCTTAATTCTGGTTGCACCTACTTCACAAATAGTACCCATCAATGACTATTCATAAAGAAGAAAAACAAAAGTATAACTGGAAGGGCATTCTTCATCATCGCAATGTTGACCGATATGTCTCCACCAACATTATTACATCATAAAAATATACTTAATTGTAACAAGTACCAAGTTTATACCAAGTTTGAGTTAAATCCCTTCAACTGTTCTCAAGTTTCATATTTTTACCTGAAATGACCTTTGATGCCAAAATCTAATCAGTTCATCTTTATATCGTAATATGTATATACTAATACCAGGTTTGGTCAAAATCATATTACTGGTTCACAAGTTAGCGCGGTAACAGAATTTTTACTTTACGGGACCTCCGACCTCTTAACCCCGTAATCTAATCCTTTTATCTTTACATCATAATACATAGTTGTACCAAGTTTGATTTGGTTCCTTTCAGGCGTTCTTAAGTTATCGCGGTAACGGAAACCTATCACGGACAGACGGACAACCCAAAAATAATGCTCCCAGCGACTTCGATGGCGGAAGCATAAAAATAGTCAAAAACAAAACATTAACAGCATAAAATGGGCTGGCAAGATAGTTCAAAACTACCATACTTGCCTTTGAGCTGTCTAGCCTGGGTTTGATTCTGGACCCGATTATAAACTGTGACCCTGGTGTTTTGCAGGCAGGGATGTCATCTGGAGAGACATTAAGCCGAAGGACCCATCTGCTTGCATTAGCAGGTAAATGTTAAAGATCCCATGTTGTATTTCATAGAAGATTACGCCATCGTATCCCGGCACCCCGACCCAATTCAAAATTTCTCTGCAAACCAACAGAGAGGCAACCGAGAGAAGATGCACCCAGATACCAAGTGCTGCAAACACTCAAAACAGCATAACATGATGCAAATAAATCGCTTCTGGAATTTATGTTGTGGCAAAATTAATTACAGAATCATAACAAGGGAAAGACAAGGAAATGTAAGCAGTAAAATGATCATCATAGCTGTCCAGATAATTGTGTGAAAACTTAGTGCCAGCGATGGCATCTTGTGGCGGCCCCAGTCACCAGGGCACTTTTCAGGTGAAATCTCCATCCCCAAAGGATGCTAAGCCATGAGGTTTGTCCATACTTGATCTTCTAAATGCTGAGTGTCAAAAAAGGAAGTAGTACGTCCCACTTTTCAAGTCTTTCAAACGACTCCGCCAGGGTCGGAATCGAACTGCCGACCTTCCAGACTCTAACCGCCATGACAAGTCTACTCTTTAGTGCATAACATATAATGCAACAATAACCCTCAAACAAAAATCGAGCTGAAGGCTGTGTTCGTTTGTTCAAATCAATGCACAGGTTTATGTTGTTAAAATACTAGCGGGCACCCCTGCCTCCTGGTTGGGAGTCCCCATCGTAGCCAACCTTTGTTGGACAATGTGATGCAGCACATTCTTCGAAATGCACTAATTTTTGAAAATTTGTAAAACCACGAAAGGTGACGCTATTTCTGCCAGGTCAATTTTGGAGTTTCAGTGACATACACATTTTCTCCATTGGAGTAACATTATTTAACAAAATACAACGATTATCCCCAACCCGCCCTGCACTTGCTGACCGATGAAAGCGTTGGGTATGGTGATCTTCAGCCACATACGATCTCTGACCTCCAGCCCTGAATCAGCTGATGCCATTGCCTTGACAACCATTGCCATGTCAGTGTGAATGGAGAGGTGCAGGTCATCAAACCCTGGAGAGGGGTGGGAGGGGAGGATGTGGGATGAAATTGACGAAGAGTGGAATAGTGGTTCAGAGATAAACGATGTATTGCCAACATGAGTCACTGTGTATTTCACCGTCATTTATGAAGTTTTGACTGATGCAAAAAAGAAACTAGAAGGGCATCCGGTAGAGCGCATACCTCCGCCACGCAATGCCTGATCCACGAGAACATATCGGGCCCAATATATTTTTGAAATATCATGCGATACAGTACTATATCGTTTTTGGCCCTATCCCTCAATGGTGCAGAATGACTTTAAGAATTAAATAATTCTCGTATCCAGATCCGGATTCGGATCTTCACCAAAATCTAATCAGTTCGTTCTTGTCACACACCCAACCTATCCACCAAATTTCATCCAGATCCGTCCACAACTTTTTGAGATATCCTGCACACAAACAGAGAGACAGACAGAGATGGGTGAACACATAACCTCCTTCACTTTCAGTGGTGGAAGTAACTAGAATGGCACTCGGTGGAGCACGTAACTCTTCTGCCAGGCTGAACAGTTTACATTTTGTATCCCATTGATAGGCCGGAACTGAATCCAGACCTGAATCAAAATCAAATCTGCTTGTTCTCATCACCTAACCAACTCATCCAACAAGTTTTGTCACAACAGCTCCACCACTTTTTGAAATATCATGCTCTATAATCTATATAGTTTTTGGCCCATCTCTCAATAACGAAGAATCACTTGAATTTTTTTTTTTAAACTTCTCGTATCTGGATCCGGAATTGGATCTTCACCAAAATTGAATCAATTCTTCCTTGTCACACACTCAACAACTGTGTGAAATTTCATCCGAATCTGTCCATAACTTTTTGAGATATCCTGTTCACAGACAAACAAATAGACATGGCCGGGATGAAAACATAACCTACGCCCACCTTCGGTGGCAGAGGAAACAATGTATTCCCATATAGCAGCAAAATCGTGCAAAAAGAAAAAGAAAAGAAAATCCCCTCAAAAGAAGAAAGTACAACTTCGAACAAAAAAACAGCTTCTATTGAGTGACAACTTCATCTCTCATAGGTTTGTGGATTAAGAGTACTCAACGCTTATGAAGACACATTGCTCGGTAATAGCAATTTCACTTTTATACACCACTACAAATAAATACCTGAATCAATTAATTAATTAATTACCGAGTGATTTTCAAATCAAGTCAGGAATGGAAGTATGTGCCGGAGCAGCATGTCACTGCGTCTACTTTCCGCTGGCATTCCAGGAGCCTCCGTCTGGCCATCCCCCAGGCAGATGCCTGGTCCATGCCATCTCCTTGAGATGCCGATCAACCTGCTGCAACCATGAGGCACATGGTCGGCCCATTGGCCTCCTCCACTCATGAGGCTCCCTCACTGAGAGAATCAAGATCAGCATCAGGTCAGGTGAGCAGGATCAGCATCAGGAAAACGAGCCACATGTCCATACAGCCGCAGCTGATGCTCACGGACGATGCAGGTAACAAATCCCATTTGAGTCTCTCTCAGAAACTGCTCGTTGGACAAAAAGTCCGACCAGCGACAGCCAAGGATTCTCCGAAGACGATTCTCCAAAGGAATTAAGTCTCCGTCTCAGATCGATGGTCAGAGTCCAAGTCTCACAGCCGTAGAGCAAGATTGGAAGCAGCAAGGACCTGAAGACTCAGACTTTCATCCTCCCGCACAGGTACCGACAGCGCCACACCCCAGGATCCAGTGAATCCATGACTCACCAGGCCAAACTCAGATGTCTATTGACCTTTGGCTCACAGCCAGCAGAGACATAAATATCACTGCCAAGGTAAGTGAATCTCTCCGTGACCTCAACATCCTCACCACAAACAAGAAAAGACAAGACAGCAGCATCCAAGATGTCAATGAAAGCCTGGATCTTAGTTTAGACCCAGGAAAACCGTAATCCCAACGGCTCAGACTCCTCATTCAGCACCTCGCAGGCCCCCAAAAGGATATCCAGAGTCTCCACAAAGATGACTGTTATCTGCGAAATCAAGGTCAGAGATCTTGACATTCCCAAAGGATGCACCGCAGCTTGATCTCTCTGACATCCTCCCCAGAATCCAGTCCATACAAGTGCTGAAAAGTGTGGGGGGCAGTATACACCCCTGTCAAACTCTAGTAACAACTGGAAATAAGTCAGAGATGGTATCACCAAATCTCACAGCACTCTCAGTACCAGAGTAAAATTCAGAAATCAGATCGATCAGTTTTGGTGGCACCCCACGAAGACCTGTAATTCTCCAGAGGGCATCCCAATTCATTGAATCAAACGCTTTGCAGAGATCATCATAGGCTGCAAGCAGCCCCTGCCGAAACTCTCATCTGCGTTCAGTGAGGACCCAAAGAGCAAGGATACGGTCAATCGTTGACCTCTTTGGTGTAAAGCCTGACTGCTCGGGGTGCTGGTGTTCAAGCAGATGATAGTGAACCCTATCAAGAAGTATTCGAGGAAAAAGACCTTGCCCAGTATCGAGAGTAGCGTCACCCCTCAATAGTTGTTGCAGAGAAGCGATCATCCTTCTCTTTCCAGAGAGGGACAACAAGGCATCTCTTCCAGTCAGTTGGAATGATGCCTGTGTTCCAGGCAGAGCACAGAACTACATGTAACGACACGAATACAGAATTTCCACCAGCCTTGAGAAGTTCGAGATGAATGCCACAAATCCCAGAAGCCTTATCCCATTTCAACTGGTTCACCGCAGCCTGTGTATCCACAAACGAAGGTGGATCACAGGTGATGGGAGAGTCAGATCTAGGGATTGTAACACCCCTGACATCCAACTTGACAGCTGGTGGATCAGCCTAGTACAGCCGCTGAAAGTAGCCGGCCCAGCGGGCCTTCACTTTGGATTCCTCTGTCAAGAGCCTACCATCCTCCGCTCTAACTGCAGTACACCGAGGGATGGGCTTGGAGGAAAGCAATGTGCAAATTCCCCTGTAAGCAGGATGATTATCACTTGACCACAGGTGATGCTCTACCCCCTCACAGATTCCTCGCTCATAGGCCTCCTTGTCCACCCTGAGTGCACGTACAGTTTTATGCCTCAACTCCCTGAACAGCTCAGCTCTGCCATTAAGCCTGGCCCTGCAACTCTGGTCAATGGTATCCAGTGTCCCATGAGAGACAAAATTCTTCTTCGTCCTATGGTGAGTTCCAAGACATCTACTGGTAACATCAAGGACAGTGGTCTTGAAGGTACTCCACAACTCTTCAGGATCTCCCAAAGCACCCAGAACCCACAAATCCCCACTCAGCCTATTCGCAAACTTCTCAGCTCCCCTCTCATCCTTGAGCTTTCCAACATCCAACCTCAGCTAGGATGGTACCATTCTCCCAGATTTAAGCTGCAACTTCAGAGTTGTTACAACAAGCCTGTTGTGGGTATTGAGGAACTGAGCACGTCGGTAGACCCTGCAGTTCCGGATCATCCTCCAGAGACCATCAACGAGCACAGGGTCAATCTCCTTTGCCACACCACCAGCGTTGGAATACCAAGTCCAGTGATGAGCCTGTGGGCACTGAAACCATGAACCAGCCACCCTAAGTCCATGACTTCTTGCAAAGTCAAGGAACTTAGTGCTATTCAGGTTCACAGTTCCAGACCCATGGGGACCAACAAATATCTCAAAACCATCACTATGAGTTCCAGTCGATGCATTGAAATCCCCCAAGACTAGAAGAGTATCTCACCTGGAGCACTGATCAACCACAGACTCGAGCGCGGCATAGAATGCGTCCTTCACGTGAGATCACTCGCCTCAGTCGGAGCATATTCAGAGACCAGGGAAACGACACCCAAGGAGTGACGGATCCTTCGTCTCATAATACGCTCGTTGACCGGTGTTACTTCAATTATCATTGGAGTCAGTTTATTGGACACAACTACAGCAACTCCTTGGGTATGGTCACCATCAGAGCGACAAGACCAATCGTTGGTGTCACCAACCGTCATGATCTCACCACAATCCGGTCTCCGAACCTCAGAGAGTGCTGCAATACCGATGTGCAAACACTTGAGTTCAGATGATAACAGACACAGGTGATCATCCTCTCTTCTGGAGAGGACATTCCAGGCACCCACCCGAAGGGACCGCCTCAGGTTAACCAAAGGAGACCACCCCGTCTGGTGGATGACACCTCAGCACCACTCCCCCACACACCACCGCAATCTGACCCAGGATGTTTCCCCATTGCTTTTCCTCCTACAATCAAGGAATGGGGTCCTGAAAGCTTTGCCCCAATCCCATCATCTCGTGAGCTGTCCTTCGAAGGGCAGTAGCACATGAGGTACTCCCACTGAGTGGGTTTTCAGTTTTCTTTGCATTTGTAGGTTTTACGGAATGAAGCATTTTATGGTGGCCGGAGTGAAAATCCTGCCACCAACCTCCTAAAATATAAAAAAAAGTAACCCAACTGCAGGAGGACATCCGCAGACACAGTTGGGCATGAGATATGGATGGCCGTTGGCTCACAAGGAGCTCTTCTGCCCTTTGACAGGTTTTGTTTTTAATTCTGCTCGGTGTCCAAGTCCAGACACCCTCCTCACTAGGAAACCTGGTTTCCTAGTTGCCGACAACCCGACCATGAAACAGGTTGGTACAGGTTTACATGGTACCCCTGCAGCAAGTCACAGATCTAATCTGGCCTGACCTGCCAAATTTCAATTCCAAGTCACCAAACACAGTACTATACTCTATACTCCCTTACACTCAATCTGGGTACATCCCCACCTGACAATGTATTTGTTTGCCAATGTTCCAAAATACTCTCCTGTATCGAGTAAATGTGTCACGAATCATGTACCTCGTTTGCCTTTCAAAACTCAAGGAATGAAAACTTTCTCATCTCTAATGGTGTGTTGCAGGATGTACAGGAAATAGCAGTAAAATTTTACTGTTGTTATCTTCTTCTTCTTTGTTAATTTGGAGGTCAATGCTTCATTAATAACAGCTTGACGACAGCATCATAAGTTGTAAGTTGCAGCTTGTACTGACGTTCAGATTCAGGTATAGAAGAGCTGATTGAGGATGAGGTGGAGGTGAGGGCGCTCAGGGAGTGAGTCATGCCATAAGGGTAAGCACCCGTCATGGCTGCTGTATGCGTTACCCAGGCAGCAGGATCAATGGGTCGCACTGGTTCACCTGCGGACAGAATGTACATCGGAAATGAGGAATAAAGGCAAAAGGAATGAGTAGCACAGGTGAGAAAATGGTACTCAGCATGGATTGTGAGTGGAAAACACCTTGTAGTGTAGGTGTGGTGAATGTGTGGGTGTGGATGTTTCTCACTGCGGGGAATAGTGAAATAACCACGAGGAGCAGGATCCCAACATTTGGCAACTGTCAACATGATTGGCCTGGAGGTTGTGGAAGTTGGGGGTAGAAGGAGGGATGAAACAGGCAAAGAGGACACAAAGTTGGTTTTTCAATCGTGATTATGGCCAAGCAAAAGTGAAACAAGAAAAAGACACCAACTGACATCTTTAGCACGTCAGAATATGAGGTACAACAGTTTCAAACTTACCCTGGTTTGTGTACAATATCCCTCAAAACCCTGACTGCATCATCATTGCTCATGTTCTCAAAGTTAACGTCATTAACCTGCAAAAGAAGAAAATAAATGACAGCAACAAGGATGAGGTGGAGGCCATTGATGGTGGCAGGGCTGAACTTGGCACTTGCTACGACGCAAAGGCCTCAAACACACGTGCAGTCATACACAGAGCAGAGTAGCAGGAAACCTGTCTCCAACTGTTTACATAAAGCCATGCGAAGACTTTGTCGTTACATCTCAGTTAAAAAAAAAAAAAAAAAAAAAGAGTACAAATGATTCTGGATGCTCGATTTGCCCAAAATTTGTTCCAAATCACCATAATCGCACTTCCTTCCTTATGCAAACAGTTATTCCATCGTGATTATGCAAGCTCCTCCGACTAAATGGACAGAACGGAATGGTGGCTAGAGATGGATCAGGCAGCCACAGGAGAGCAAAAAAATACGACAAGAACTGAAACGACATGAATGGAACTGCACTGGAATTTCTTAGCATAAACTGTGAAAACTGGTGCAATCGCACGGTGCATGGAATAGGGCGTTCATTGTCTTGACACGAAGATGGCACCTGTTTGCCTTGAAACTCATTCGATCCATTCTAACATTCTTTCCAAGCTATGCACAGTAAAAAGTAGCCTTTTAATCCAAATTGTGATTTCTTTGATCATGCTAATCTTTTGTGGACCCAAAGCAATTCCTTTGAATTTTGTGTATAAAAAGGCAATTCTTCTGCACATGCATCTCTTCAACGAACCTTAACCAATGAGTAATCGATTACGAAAAGGAGCCGCATCCGGTGTGTGTGTGTGTGTGTGTGTGTGTGTGTGTGTGTGTGTGTGTGTGTGTGTGTGTGTGTGTGTGTGTGTGTGTGTGTGTGTGTGTGTGTGTGTGTGTGTGTGTGTGTGTGTGTCACGCTTCATTCTAAAGGGGTTCCTGATGTCGTAGAATGATAAAAATTGTATCGTTAGAAAGGTAATAATCGAGTTACTTGGTTGGAAAGCGAATAATCGATCAACTTGGAACAAAAATTTGAGTGTTTAATCACAAAGATGCCCGTTTTGAAAGCCCTTCTTTCCAGAATTGAGGAAGAAGAAACTGGACCTCGAGCATCAATGTAGTGGTTCGAATGGTAACATTTATTATTCTATGACAGCAGGAACCCTTTAGAAGGAAATGAGAGGAGCACACAAAATTGTACACTGCTGTACACTAATAGTTCTCGAAGCAAAAGAAAAATATACATTTAAAAAAGTACGCGGAAGGACGACACAAACAACCACAGCCACGACAACAATACATCCATCCATCCATCCATCGGCGGGACCATACTCTGTACAGAGTGTCGGTGCTGCCAAAACAGTCTCCTGGGCTATTGGGCACAATCTTGGACGGGTCGTCACTCCGACGCAAGATACTCAAATGGCCCAATCATACCAGCAAGCTGGTACTCATTTTCCAACCTCGGAAGGATGACAGGCTGAGTAAACCCCACCTGGTATTAATTCAACAGCCAAGCACGATTTGAACTCTAGGACCCGAGGATCCCAAGCCTGCAACCCTCACCACGAAGCCAACACCAGGCATAACAACAATTAAGTATTATAAAAGATCCTTGTGCATGTGGTTCACTTCATTTTACATCCTCATTGATCCATAGATGAAGTACAACAAGCTGTCTTGATTAAACCAGTCAACAAAGCAATTGGGGGGGGGGGGGGGAGTGGCACACCAAGTTAAAGTAAATTTAAAGTCGAACAAGCAACACAAAAGAACAGAAGCAAATGGGGAAAAAAGGATAGGACAGTGTAGCTACCTGAAGTAACATGTCACCAGGCTCAATGCGTCCATCTGCCGCCACAGCGCCACCTTTCATGATCGATCCAATGTAGATGCCACCATCGCCCCGCTCATTGCTTTGGCCGACAATGCTTATGCCCAAAAAATTGTACTTCTCTGGAAAAAAAAAAGAAAGAAATGAAATAAAACGAGGGAGGGAGGGAAAAATTCATTTGATACTGTATCGGCACTTTTTCCTTTTTGAAACAAATACACTGAGAGAGGAAGATAATGTAAATAAATATAGGAAGATCAATATAAATATTTTAAAGTGGAGAGGTAGAGAAGCTTCTGGCAAGCGCCAACTGATTCTGCAACTGGGCCGGAGGGCATCAGATCACATGTCTAATAAACACCTGCTTTGCAGCTCTTGCACATCCTCTCTCTGCCCTTTTCACCATACCATTTGTGGTACATCATCTTCCTTCTGCTTGGAAATCAGCAATCACTGCATGACATGAAAGAGGTACAAAAACCAACCCCCTCAATGACAGACCAATCAGCTTACTTCCAATCATCAGCAAGGTCAGGGATTCATCAATCATCGCAGTTGACATCAAATCCTTTCTGCTCTCCAACGGCCTGATCTCAGATCATCAATTCGGATTCAGACAAGGGCACTCTACCTTGGACAGGCTGCTTCTGTTCTTATCCACTTACAAAGTCTTCATCCACAGCTTGATGGAGTACTGCTCTACCCTCTGGGCTGGAGCCCCTGCCTCACATCTTGCTCATGGAATCTCCTGCGATGAAGCTGAGTCTATGGACCTATCACTTTCACATCACAGACAGGTTGGTGGTCTCCATGTGTTCCACCACCTCCTTGCACCCTCTGCTCATTCTGTGCTCTGTTACCCCCTTATCCACCAATCCTTTTGTGCCGTGGTTTCTGCAGGGCACAAGCGGTCTGCCAGCAAACCCTTCTGGTGAAACTCTCAAAATCCAGAATCACTGCTCACCTGCACTCATTGGCCACTCTTCTTTCACGCCTGAGAGACCAACATTCGCATTATCTTCAATCTCATTCTTCCATCCAGGGCTTCAAGACAGCGGTTCACCACCACCTCAGATCACCCACCCTCCCCCATCCAAAATCATATTTTTCTACCCTCATTAAACCCTCCCCAAACCCACCTCTTTCTAAGTTTCCAGTTTTTCCTTCCTGAGAATTTGGAGCTATATCCATCTTCTCCACCCCTGTGTCTTCCCCTAGCCCTCATTCTTCCACACATCCCTTATTTCTCCAAGTCTCTGTAATTCCTGATGTTGGTGTGTCCCCCCCCTCCCCCCATTTCTCCTCTTCCTTTTGTTATGTTACGTTCTATGTTCTAGCTCCTCCATGAGCCTCGACATCATTTACAAACAGACAAAATATGACAATGAGTGATAGCTGCAACACAGCACAAGGGGTTGAATAGCAGGTGATGTGTGGGAACTGGTTTCACAGATTTAATAAATCACAGGATGAAGAAATCAGAGAGAAGAGGAGGTGGCAGTGGGCCGCAGATTTGAAATCCTGAGAGGAATAGCTCAAGACAACCAGCTCAAGATGAGTTCCACAGGTGGGAAAACAAGGGGATACATGAATGGAAATGAGCATTAAGTTTCCATAATGGAAAGGTAATAAGATAAAGTTCTGGAAGAACAAGCGTGGTTCAGAGGGGCAAGGGTTAGGCAGAAAGGTAAGACAGAGGGCAGGATGAGCAAGATCAGAATCAAGACTGCAAGGCCATGCACTATCAAGTGGTGTACAGGTGAGCAAGGAGCACACCCTGAGACAGCCTCCCATCACAAGATACGAATGAAGCACACTTCCTCAGATTCCACCGACTTGAGGGTAAGATCGGAAGCAGTAACACCAGTCCACAAGGAGAAGGCATATTCCATGACACATTAGATAACGACTTGAACATCTCCAAGATGGTCTCTAGTCCGAGTGTTGGCCAGAAAAGCGTGCATTAGGGTCCGCACAAATGTTTTTCTGCATTTATGTGATCACCAGACCATCGGAATGAATACCGTATTCCCATTGATGCCACTCTGGCACCCTTGAGCATTTTTGGAGAAACCCATCAATATGCAAATTAGCGGTGGCCATTGTCAAAATTACTATTTTTCTTAACATCTCCAAAAGTAAGCATCCAAATAGCCTCGTTGAGGTGTCTCCACCCATGTTTTTAGGGTCACTGGTCATGATAAACCCACTTAAAATTTAATAACATTTAAATATAGCTCATTAATATGCAAATTAGCATTCGCCATTATCAAAATAACAATTTCCAGTATTACCCCCAGTACAGTTGTGAAGAAATGGCTGACCTCAGAAGATCAACAGCATGAACTGTTTCTGATCAAGTAAGTTGAGGCTTGTAATGTAATGAAAGAAACATGGAGAACTGAGTTTTACTTAAGAGTAATGTCTTCTGATACAGTAGAATGATCAATATTATTTGCAAGCAAGTTTTTAATTTTCTTTATTTAACATGATCTGTCTGAAAGCAACTGTGTATTTTATTGATTTTTAAAAGTACACAGGGTGGAACCTGTTTCCTGAGAATTTTTTAAACTACGAACAAAGAAATTAAATGTTTACTGATGTTTACAATTACCTCTATTGTTACAGGTTGAGGCTCCATCACCATGGGAGACTGTTTCTTCAGTCCCTGCAATGCAACTAAAGCTGGAAAACCTCTGGTAAGAGTTGGTCCAGACAGAGTGTGAAGTATCATCCGGTCAAGCAAAGCAAGACAAGATGGTGTACATGAAGAACTTGAACAGAGATTACAGGCAGACAAATCTATCGAGCTCAAATGCCATAGAGACCGTGTGTCAACGTACACATCACGCTCGCACATAGAAAGACACTTGAAACAAATGAGTAAAGTCTGTTTGGAAGATGTTTCAACAAGCAAAAGAAGCCGCCGTTCAAAGACGACAGTATTTGACTTTAAAGAACATTGCATTTTTTGCGGAGAAAAGTGCATCGTGGACTTTGATAAGATGAATCCTAATCGTTGGCGGCGAGTTCTCCTTTGTAGGACTGCAGATCGTGTTGATCGGACAACTTTCAAACAAACTATTCCAGATGTTATCGATTCCCACCAAAATCAAGAAGGACACCAGGTCAAGATACGATTAATGGGCGCAATCGGCGATCTTCATGCTGCTGATGCGAGATATCATGATGACTGCAGAAAGTCCTTCATGGCACCTCGTTCTGTTGCAGCAGCAGCACACAGCGGCAGAGAAACTCAGGACATTGAGCCAGCTGTCAGTTCTGCCATCCTGTCGATGAAAAACGACATGTTGCGCATCTGGAATTCAGTAGAAGTCTACAATATGTACAAGGATCATGGAGGAAAGCTATACTCTCGACAAACCTTGTTATCCAAATTGTTGGATATACTTGGCTCTGAGCTTCTGGTTCTGTCTGGTGAAGGTGTCGCTAGTTTAATCTTGTTTCGCAGCAGAGCGTCTACTGCGATCAATTTAGTAGCATCAGATGAAGATGACGCCATTGATGTTTCCATAGAACGAATTGCCAAGAAGGTTGCACAGGAATCTAAGCAGTTGTCGTCCGACCCCAGTTCCTATAAGACTATAATTAATATAGATATTGCTCATGAAGCAGTGAGTTCAACCCTTCAATTGCTACTCTCCAAAATATCAGCGAAACTGGACTGCACACTTCCAGGAGCTCTGATAGGAAATGTCATAACGAATATGATCACCAATCGACCAACTACACTCCAAATAGCACTGGGAGTTCTAGTCAGTCGTGAAAGCCTCATCGAGCAGTTGTACAACTATCGTGTGACCTGTTCCTATGATGAGTTTCAGCGTTTCAAGGGATCAGCAGCAAAGGCTGCAACTGTTCACTCCGGGATCAGGGGAACCGCCAATGCTGAATGTGGCCTTGTTCAGGTTGTTGCTGACAACTTCGACACAAATATCTCATCCCAGAATGGACTCGTTTCAACACACTCTCTTGCAGTACAACTTACCATGAAAGATCAGGAGATATCTTCCACATCTGAAGATGAAGCCATCATCAGACGATTGACCCGTGATGAAATGAAGACACCTGTGACAGAAGACATTTCGGTTCAAAGGTACAAGGGACCTGAGAAACCAGCGATGCCAGTTGAAGAAGCCACACGTGTGGTGTTACCTCTCCACGTATTGGCTCATCAAGCTATACAACTTAGGAGAGTTCAAGATATGGATTTCTCTTTTCTGAAGCAAATCACTTCTGATCAGAACACACCAGAGTTTGGTGGCTTTAATACGAAGCTCTGCAGAGAGCAAGGACAATCTATCCAACCTGCAACGAGGGCCATTTATACACCACTCATAGATATGGATCCCGCTGATCCGGACACGATGTTTACAGCAATGGAGGGAAAATGCTTGACCGCAGAGTGTGGACAAACGGTAACCATCTTCACAAACGACCAACAGCTGTATCGAGTGGCCGTTGATGTTAAATGGGTTTATCCTGAGCGATTTACCCAGTTCATAGCAAGGCTGGGCGGCATGCATACCCTTATGAGTTTCATCGGTTGTGTGGGGAACTTGATGCCTGAAAGTGGGCTGGAAGACGTGATGAAATCTGCCTTTGCAGGTGTTGCTCATATGCTTGGTGGAAAAAAGTTTCCCCAAAACTTCAGGGCCCTGCGATTGGTGACTGAGGAAGTCCTTCCTTCCAGCGTGGCTCAGGCAAAAAGGCATGAAGACTTGATGGACACTCTTGAAACCAAAGCAACAAAGAGCATGACCACACACTATGGGTACAGAACCTTGTGAAACCTGTATTCATCATGATGGCATTTGTTCATGCTGAGCATGAAGGAGACTGGCCATTGCATCTTTGTGCTATGAAGGAGATGCTCCACTACTTTTTCACGGCTGGACATCACAACTATGCTAGATATGGGCTCTACTACCTTCGATCGATGGAAAGGCTTCAATGCAGACATTCTGGAAATGTTCTTAAAAGGAGATCACGTGATGCGGCACAAGAAGGGCCTATGGAAAGGCATATGGTCGGATATGTACATCGAGTCCACGTTCATGCGCTACGGTCATGACATACATGGAATCGTTGGCATTACACTGAAGCCTTCTACACTGAAGAAGTGGGCCTATAGTATGCACACATTTAGTCAGATAGTCCACGATCTCACAGATATGTCTGAGGGGCACATAGTCACAGAGGTGACCATTCACAAGGAAGAGATGCCATCACGCATATGATCTGATGCAGAGGACCAAGATAAGAGAAGGAGAAAACTCCAGTCCTGTATCGACCCACTTGACCCAAACGAATATGCAGACAGAGTTGTCAACATTGTAACTGGCAGAATTGGACCGGAGAAGGTGAACGCGCCAAGGGCAGTTGACATTGGCCGAACACAGATGCATTCGTATGAAGAAAGCTGGCCAGCAGGCTTCAACGCTCCCTTATCTAAACAAGTCATAACTATGGCAGTGACATGGAAAGTCATGCATGTGGGATCTACTGAGGTTTGTGATCTAAATCTCATCTACTCCAGGGTCATGAGACTCCAACAAAGTCGAAACATCAAACTATGTGATGTCTTGGAGTACGAGCTTACACCTGTGCCAACATCAATGTTCGATGGAAAGGGGGAGATGAGAATAGCAAAGACCAAGTCGACATTGATGAAGAATCTCCTAGTGGAAATCTCAACAAAACTGGGTCCACAACCTGAAGTCACCATCTTAGATGGTTGTGCAATCCTCTGGGTTATTCATTGGCCTAACAGGGGAATTGTGCAAGACTTTGTTGACAACTTCACAAGCTACATCATGGCAAAGGTGGACAAATCAGATGTATATCTGGTATTTGACAGATATCATGATTTCAGCATCAAGAGTGGAACAAGATTAGCAAGAGCTGGGCAGCAAGCTAGCAGGCACCACAGGTTGAACCGCCAGACTCCACTGCCTCCACAGCTAGTGGTTCTGTCAGTAACCGAGAACAAAGTTCAGCTGATAGAACTGATTTGCCATAATTTGATTGACGTTAGTCAACAGAGAAAGCAGAGCCAACACAGGCTCGTCATTACGGGACAGGAGTCTACTCCAGTGGAAATACACCACGGAGCCCAAAGGTGTCGCACTGATTTGAAGACTACGCATGAGGAGGCAGATGTCATCATGATTCAGCAAATCGCTAAAGTTGCCGAAGATGGCGCAAAATGCATCACAGTCTTCTGTGACGATACTGATGTGTTCATCTTGCTTGTGTATCACTTCGCAGAACTTCATCTGCAATGCTGCATAACAATGGAAGCAACATGTCCTGGCCGATCGTTGATCGACATTGGGGCCACTGCCAGAAAGCAATATCCACCGGGATATTGCAAGACCTCCTTGCTTTACACACACTGATAGGTTGCGACACCATTGCCCAGATGTATGGGAGAGGTAAACTGACTGGCAAGAAGACACTCGCAGCAGGCCATTCACTTCAAAAACTTGGGAATGTGGATGCATCTATTGACGATGTCATCGCCAAAGCCACTGTGTTCATGGCTGTTTGCTATGGTAGCAAGGAGAGAAGCAACATGTCTGATGTTCACAAAGAGGTGTGGTCTATGAAGATGGTGAAACCAAATGCCATCAAAGCACCAGACCTAAAGGCTCTGCCACCAACTGCAGAGTCCTTTGAACAAAACATGCGACGCGCTCATATCCAGACAGCAATATGGAAGTCAGCTGCTGAGCTGCAGCCACCATCTCTGGATCCCACTCAGTACGGATGGAAACGTGATGAGGCATCAAGATCATTACTTCCATTTATGCTGCCGCCAAACGTTGCTCTTGCACCACCAAGATCTTGGAGCTAATACGATGTGGATGTTCCTCCTACAAGCAATGCTACACAGCTCAATGCCGCTGCACAGCAGCCAAGTTACCATGCACAGTTTTCTGTACGTGCCATAGAGATACAGGCTGCAGGAATGAGCGCACCAAGACAGCTGCTGCATTTGCCCTTGATGATGACTGACACTGAATGAGACACCAAGCACTGAAGGAGCCTTCACAAGGTTTACAAACCTGTTATATATATATATATATATATATATATATATATATATATATATATATATATATATATATATATATATATATATATATATATATATATATATATATATATATATATATATATATATATATATATATATATATATATATATATATATGAACATTTGATTTACACAGGAATGTCTTCTTTTGTTCATTATGTTAGCTGCTTTCATTGCATACTGTCGAATTGTTGAATCTGTATGGATAATAAAGTGATCTATATTCACAAAGACTGAAGTGTTTTTTTCTATCTATGTCTATTTATCTACATTTTCAATAATGGTGACTGCTAATTTGCATATTAATGAGCTACATTTCAATGTTATCAAATTGTAAGTGGGTTTATCATGACCAGTGACCCTAAAAACATGGGTTTGGACACCTCAACCAGGCTGTTTGGATGCTTACTTCTGGAGATATTAATGGAAATTGTTATTTTGATAATGGTGAATGCTAATTTGCATATTAATGAGCTAAATTTAAATGTTATTAAATTTTAAGTGGGTTTATCATGACCAGTGACCCTAAAAACATTGGTGGAGACACCTCAACCGGGCTATTTGGATGCTTACTTTTGGAGATATTAAGAAAAATAGTAATTTCGACAATGGCCACCGCTAATTTGCATATTAATGGGGTTCTACAAAAATGCTCAAGGGTGCCAGAGTGGCATCAATCAGAATATTCATCAGATGGTCTGGTGATCACAAAAATGCAGAAAAACATTGTGCGGACCCTAATGCAAGGTCATCTTGAAAAATGGTGTTTGACATCCGGACTACTCCAAAGCAGCTGGCTTTGGCCAGGCACTTTGAGATATGATCTGCCATAGAGAAGTTTTAGCTGATAGTGAGGCTTCGGAGCTCCAGAGACCATACCTTTTCCAGAGGCTGAGTACAAAAATAAATTGGGCAACTTGCTCGATGCTCCTTATGGAGAGACAAAGTGAGAGATGAGGCCTTTTTTTGTGTCAAAACACATGTTCCAAGAAGATAAAATTGCTTATTTTCCTTAAGATTGTCAGTGAGGGATGCTGCTGCAGCTTACCTGCCAGAAAGGTGAGGAACAATTTCTGCAAAGTGATATATTGGATTCCCCATTGACGAAGAGGTCATTCAGATGTACATCAAGAACAGGATTGGTCGCAGAATACTACCTCAAGGGAAACTGACCTCTGGAGGTAGAACATGGAATAAAACTCTCTCCAAATTAATCTACTGCATTTGAGAGCATGGAAAACATCATAACCAGTCTAGGATGGAACTCTGGATATGAATATTATGACAGATTGGACATCAAGGCAGGTTGCTCGGCACAATCAACTGCAAAGGAGATACTCAGTACAAGGTGGCTTTGACATATTGTTTGAGATCGAGTCTGTTATTGGCAAAAAAGCAGCTGTAGGTCTATGGTAGAATGACCTGGGCGGAAGCCAAACTAATAATCGGACAACAGTGAGTTAGAGAAGACATGAGTCTGAGGATCTGCTGCAGTTAGCGATTCCATTGCTTTGCGAATGATTACGAGAAGGTTGGTTGTTCTGCAGTTTAAAGGCTCAATGGAGAGACTGCAGGTTTCCATTGGTGGGAATGGCTTTCCAGGAGGAAAAGGTAAGCTGCTTTCTGGAAATTGCCTCACTGCATGAATCGTTGTACCAGGGATGACATGTTAGGTCAGATAACTGGTAGAATGAAGGGATTTAGTGATTAAGGAGAGAGAGGAGTTTCTTGAGACATTAGTTCCAGGTACTGTCTCCAGCAGAGATGAGAAAGTGGATCAATCAGTGGAAGAGATGGTAGATTGCAGGCTCGACCAATCTGTCAGAGTCAACTGCTGATTAAAATCTAACTATCCGATCAAGTTCCTCCATTAGCCATTTATCAATGTACTGTATATGTAAAAACCTAAACTAAAAAGACATGGCAGCAATTTTGTGGTTTCTCCGTACCATCAGTGAGGCGGTCACTGAGAAATGCAACCTGAGGAGGAATTTTTTGGAGGAGGAAGTTGGACGTGAGTAAGTCAAGCAGAGAGTGGGAGCCTTAAGGAGAAATATGGGTTTGAAATCCAAGAGGATTGGTAAAGCCTGAAATGTAACAAAAGGGCTTGATTTTTGGAGGAGGAGGAGGAGGAGGAGGAGGAGGAGGAGGAGGAGGAGGAGAGGAAGAGCAGGAATTTTTTGGAGGGGAAGTTGGCCGTGAATAAGTCAAGCAGAGAGTGGGAGCCTTAAGGAGAAATATGAGCTTGAAATCCAAGAGAATTGGTAAAGCCTGAAATGTAACAAAAGGGCTTGATTGCAATACCGTGGGCAGTGTAAGGACCAATGCATGGCCAACTGGAATGGTGGCAGATGAAGTCATCTCAGATGAGGAAGAAAGAGTAGGGTGGGAGGATAAGAGGGAGTCTGAGTTGGCTGAGAAAGCCGCCTACACAGAATAATTATATTTGGGAAAGCGGCAGACCAGACACAAAGAGAAAACATCGATAAGGACTAAAGAGGGATACGGAAACAGATATTACACAGGGATTGGGGGACAGGACAGGACAGGGCAGATGCTATGAGAAAGGCCACAAAGAGAATAGGAGATATAAATCAATTAAAGGATCATTCTTCCATGAGTCTAGACTTTGTCGACATGTTTGTTTGCTTTTCATTTTACTTTTAATGATCTGGATGGAGGACAAGTAAAAAAAAACAAGTGTTGGAGAGCAAATGAAGACATTCAGGTGAAAACAGGAATATATAATAGCAAGATAAAATAGTGGGATCAAGATCGCGATGAGGGAGGTTAATTTGTGGGGGGGTGAAGGTTTTTGTTTTCATTTTCTGTTTTAAAAATGGGAAACAAGACAAACCTATTTAAGGGAGGGAGGTGGATAGAGTTTAAAGATGAGGATAAAGAGTGAGAGCAAGCAGAACAAACGAGCAGTACAAGTAGGCTACACATCATATTCAGAGATGCCAACTTTTGGAAATCAGAATTAGGGAGGATTTTTAACCGACACCAAATAATGTGCGCTAAAGCGCACATCTCGAGCGCGGAGCGCTCGACCCTTGCGGCGGGGTCCAGGGCCCGCCTTAGGGCCCTGGAAGCTCTGGGGTTCTAGACGCTCTCTAGTGCCCTCTGAGCCCTATTTTGGAGCATTTAACATGTTAAGAATTCCCACTTTTTGAACAAAAAAAGGGGAAAATTGTGCACTTTTTAATGTTACGTGTATGTTAATATTACTAAGTTAGGGGACAATCAAAGATTAACAAAAAGCACAAAAGAAGCAATATTTTTCTTACCTTACTGGCTGGTACTACTGCTGCTTGCTTTTTCCATGGCAGCTTTGCTGAGTGACAGCTGTGTGGCTCTTTTAGCCCTTCTGATTATGTCTTTGCTGTATTCTCTCTGGTAGCAAGGGATGCTATGAGCTAGTTTTTCAATTAAGAGAGCTTCCAGGGTTTTGACACTCAAATTGGGACGAAATTCAGTATGATTCTTCCGTACAAGACTGAGTGCCCGCTCACATGATGCGTTCGAATGAGGAATGACCAAGATTCCCTTCATCACTTTGCTCAAATTAGGATACTTCTTGGCACCAGTGCAGGGATCTGTGAGCTGTGAAATCCGATGCCACTGCTCATCCACTCTCACTGTCTCAGTAGCAATTGTAGCTATGGAGGCGTCTGCCTGGTAGTGAGCGAATTCACTCTCAAGACTGTCTATGTCACTATCACCGCCACTGAACAGACAGGGGAATTTCTTGATGAAAAACTCCACACAGTCAAACCCCACTTCTTGGTGTAGCTTAACATCCAGCACCTGAGCATGCTTGGCTAATTCATCATCTAGCGGCCAGGTTTTGAAGATATAATTGCAGGCTTTCACATAATATGAGCGAACTGCACTGAAGAAACCTTGGATGTCTGACTCACTCAGAGTGAAGGTGGATTTCTTGAGACTCCTTTGTTCCCTTATATACAGTTTGGCATCGTTCCCAATCATGAGGTCCTCATCATTCTTCTGATGATTTCTGTCAGAGAAGGGTACATTTACCAGAGCAACCGATGACACCGATGGTTTCAAAAACCGTACGAAGATATCTTTCAGAAGACCATTCAATTCTCCGTGCAGGAGATGAATACAGGGTTCGTCTCTTTGGAGCAGAAGATTCCCCTTCTCAAAAAGCTTGTTCGCATATCGAAGGAAGAAACAATAGAGTTTTGTTTGTGGAGACAAGAACATCCTGTTGACACGTTTTTCTCTAGATTCCTGCACAGTGTTTGAGGAAGATGCGCTTTTAGTTGTAGAACTCGTAGTACACTTAGCCGCAGGGAGATCACACTTGCGTTTACTGCCAGCAGAAGAGGTCAGACTCGTAGTACCAGATCCAATTTTACGTTTGAGGAGAGAGCTTGAGGTAGGTGCAGCCAAGGAAGAAGACCTCTGATTCGAAGGTTTTGCTGAGCTTCTATCAAGTGATTTGGCAAAAGCAGAACTTAACTTGGGTCCTTCTTTGCCTGTAGATGGGACTATCACAGTCTTTCTCAACTCTGAAGGAATCTGCTTTGTAGATGAACGTGATGAAGGGCCGGTGATGCTACCTGCTCTCAGCATTGGTTTTGGTGCTGTCCCTGCTGTCTTCTTCGCAGCAGATACTGCAGTGGTAGTGATGAATGCTGCTCCACGAGTGCTTGATCCTGCAGTGCCAGTACTGGCAGTAGATACAGTGCCGTCCTTCTTGCTCGTTGTTGGAGTCTTGGCTACAGTTGGTTGCATTTTTCTTCGTACTTCTTCTTTGAAGAAGAGGCGAAGTGGCTCCCACTGTTCAATCAGCCTGTCTAGGCACTGACCAAGGGACAGCCACCTTGTTGTGACATGCTTCAGAATCTTGTGTGTCGGGGCATCACAGAGTTCTTGCAGTGCTTTCACTCCTTTGACGCGTTTACTACTTTTGTCCAAGTAGTAGTAAATATCGATGAGAAAGTCATCTAATTCAATGGGTAAGGCCTGAGCCGCCTTCTTGGCCGTATTGTGCATCATATGGCAAGGGCATCCCATGATGTTGCACTCTGGATTTTGTTTGTGGATATAAGCAGCGACTCCTTTGTGCTTGCCCACCATGACAGAGGCATTATCAGCACAAAAGGAAACACAATTTCCCCACGGAATTTTCCTGTCACTGAACTCATGATCAAGCAGTTTGAAAATGTTTTCTCCAGTGGAATCTTGTTTGCACGCAGGCAAACTTAGCAAACCTTGCTTCACAATCCCAGCACTGTTGTCATAGTACGAAATCAGGACAGGATATAGCTGGGCCTCACCACTGTCATTGCTACCGTCTGTAGCTAGGCTAAATGGAGCTAGTCTAGCAATATCGGCAATAGATGAAGCAGTAACATTTGACAACTCACCAATTACACTGGTCAACAACAAATTTGTTGTCTGCATTTTTTAAGCTGATTTAGGACGAATCTGATGCGCTGAATCGAAAACTCACATTAGTTTTGTTCAATCAGGTCAAGTTTTTGAGATATGGCCACATGTCGTTTTTTACATTTTTGTTCACATGTACGCATGTGTGGAGCATTTTAGAAGAAGTTGGTGGGGGTAAAATGTCATGTCAAATAATTGTTTTGATTGGAAATAATTATTTTAATGACAAGAAGTATTCAGGTACGATAGTTCTAGGTGATTATGTCGAAAAGGGATCAGTTTGAAGTCATAAAACCTCAAAATCTTCCAAAAATTGGTGAGGCAAAGCATAAAGTTCGTGGATCAAAACTAAAGTTAATGGGGCAGATTTTGTAATAATGTGATACAAAAAAGTTGTATTTCTTGAAATAACGAACTCTGAAGAATGTACAATACCTACATGCGCCAATTTATGACATGCGCTTCTGCTCAAGCTTGGAGTGCCACAGTACGAACCCAAAGATTGGAGACTGTTCATTGACAGCAGCAAGCGATCACTGAAATGTGTTCTGCTACACAACGGCAACCAGTTTGCCTCTGTACCCATCGCTCACTCGACTACACTGAAGGAGAAGTATGAAGCGGTGAAGTACGTGCTGGAGAAAATTGGTTATGATCAGCATAAGTGGTTTATTTGTGTTGACCTGAAGATGGTGAACTTTTTGTTGGGACAACAGTCTGGCTTCACCAAGTACCCATGTTTTCTGTGCATGTGGGATAGTAGGGACCGTGCTCAGCATTACACGAAGAAGGACTGGCCTGTGCGGGAGGAATTGGTGCCATGCAAAGAAAGGAACATCATCAACGACCCTCTGGTGGACAGAGACAGAATACTCTTCCCACCGCTGCACATCAAGCTCGGCTTAATCAAGCAGTTCACCAAGGCTCTGGACAAAGATGGTGACTGCTTCACTTACTTGTGCCAGGCTTTTCCAGGATTGACCATGGAGAAGTTGAAAGTTGGCATCTTTGATGGTTCTCAGATCCGTCAGCTCATCAGAGATCCAGAGTTCAAAAACTCAATGAACGAAGTGGAACTGGAAGCGTGGAAGACATTTGTTTTGGTAGTGAAGAACTTTCTTGGCAACAATAAGGCCAGAAACTACGCAGAACTTGTCAACAACATGCTGACTGCTTTCAGAAACCTGGGCTGCAACATGAGCATCAAGATGCACTACCTATTTTCACATATGAACCGGTTTCCTGAGAACCTGGGTTCAATGAGTGACGAGCAGGGGGAGAGATTCCATCAGGACATGAAGGAGATGGAGACCAGGTATCAGGGTCGCTGGGACGCAGTCATGATGGCTGACTACTGTTGGAATCTGAAGAGAGACCTCCCTGCCGCTGAACATTCCAGGAGTTCGAAGAAACGGAAGTTCAAGCCCTGAAGTTTGAACAGTGGTGACGCAACATGCAATTTACTTGTACTTACCTTTATCAATGCCCACCATTCAGATGACAGTAATCGATGTTTCTATCATGTAATCAATAAATGTTGTTGGCAAAACATTTTTTTTTCTTAAAAACATGTTTAGGATGATATGTGTTGACAAAAATCAGCTGATAATGCCACAAAAATGTAATTGATTTTGTCACAAGATCTGATTTTTTCAAATCAACTTAGCACAAAAACCTGACCTGATGGAGAGAAACGGATGCCATTTCCTGATTCAGCAGTGCCAGAATACCCTAATTCACTTGTAGAAATCTAGACAACATTCAGAAAGTAAAAAATTGTTGACCAGTGTTCTTTTTTTCTTCTTTGTTCTTGTTCTTGTTCTTTTTTTTTTTTTCTTTTTTTTTTTCTTTTTTTTTTCTTGCTTTTTGTTCTTGCACATCTTGCACATCTTGCAAGTTTTTGTTCTTGCACATCCATACTTTGAAGCAACTTTTGAATCTGGAAACATCTTTTGAAATAGAGGTCCAGCATGATCTGAGACTGATATGGGCAAGTTATGTCCCACAATAAATCCACGAAAGAGAAGTTCCGCTCGGGTAACATCCTCTTCCTCGCTTGTCCCTTGTTTGGTGAAATAATTCAGAAGTGTACCGGTACTCGTGCTCGAAGATCTCTCCTTTGCAATGTCTGTGTGCCGTTTGCTTCCAACGTGCTTCCGAATATCATCGCGACCTCCGTGCTCAACTGAAATATCAACGCTGCATACTGTACAATACGCATGATGAATTCCTCTTTCAGACTTTCGAATACACGGGTATTGGAGACTGTATTCGGTCTTGTACTTCTGAGACCATTTCTTGGTCTTCGTAAGCTTCTTTTCTGCCATTTCGTAATCAACATCGAGGGCTTGAAGCATCGGTAACTTCGAAGTCGATGTTCCACAGCTGCAGCGCGACTCGTAGAACTCTCGCGGCTGTTAAATTAAACACCGCACGGTGGTCGCGACCGCCGGGCTGGTACGGGGCCCAGCTGCATGCAGTGAGCGTATCGCATGCATATACACTGTGCATACATACCGCATGCACTGTATTGCACACATACCGCATGCACTAAGTCTCAGTGCATGATCGCATAAGCGAGATCCAGACCCAATGTTTCGCTGATCCTCATTTGAATTTGCAATTTTTTACGTACAATTTGGTAGCAGCGAACGTTATGGAGTTACCACATGCTATACGTAGCAGACGATGCTTTTCATTCAATTCTCATACTAGTACATTCTGATTAGTGAACAGTGCAAAAATATCAAAATTTTGGGAGGATAAGGATAGTGATCGTAAGGGCGGGAGTTTGGGTGAATTTTCAGAAGCCTCCCGATGAAATCGGGAGGGTTGGCATTGCTGCATATTGCATCACCCAAACAAGTCCATAACATATAAACTAGACAAAAACACATTGGGATTTACAGATACAGTCATGAAGAGATGTTTTAAAATAATTTTACAATTATAATCAACTAGTAAAGGCTACCCGGCACTGTCCTGGGGAGAGAGAGAGGAGAAGGAGGGATGTTCGGCACTACCTGGCTGAGTGAGCTCTTCCCGGTGGTAGTTTTGGAACGTGTTGGACATTGAAAAAGCTTTGGGGTTATTGGCATAATGGTAGTTACCTTTTGCCTGCAGGCAATATTGCCTGACCCTACATCCCATATTTACTTTATAGCAGTCTTTGGTGGCTTCAAAACGGACGTCAAGGCCAATGTGTGGTAGCTTAAAACCTTGCCCAGATTCTGAAGTACCGACACAAAATTTGGGGCCTCTAGATGCTACAATTCGGCCCTGAAAGAATAACATACAAACGCTCAAATACTTGAAAATATTTATAAGATAGACAGGCAAAATCTATAGGATTGGCAGAACCTTGCTTACGGAGGAGCAAAGAGCACATACCCCACTTGCTTCAAACTGGAAACCGGAAATCTTTATTTCAAAAAGAAAACATTGTCAGGCATTTGATAACTTCATAAATATATGGGGTAATCCAGAAGCATAAGAAGAAGCATAGTTGAGTAGAAATGACGTAACTATGCTACGATATACAAGGCATGCAATATGTCAGTCGGAAAATACATTCGCCACAGAACAACCCAACTTTGTACTTCACATTAGCTTCGATATGGCCTGGCACAAGGCAGCACGGTGTGACACAGCAATTTATGGAATTGTGCAAAGTAGCTCAACGTACCCATGTTAAGCGTTACAGTGATTATGTTGAGGGACATCGTAGAGTCCGTAATGCTGCTGAATGAGGAAGACTAAAGGGGAGAGGAGGGGTCGGAGGGGAGAGGGAAAGGAAGATAGTACATATTATAGTACAAACAGCGAACGTTTTCAATAGCAAGAACACAATATAACAAAATAAGCAGTTTCCACAGACGATTTGGCGAGTTAATTTGCAATAACGGCACACAGACATAAACTCGAGATTCATTCAAATACTGCAACACCAAAGCAAGTTGTCAGTGGGTCATATCGAAATGTGTAATACCAAATTATCATAATCCAAATTAATCGGCAACCCTCACTTATCGACTGGTCACTGTTTTGCTGACATAGTATTTGATACATTTTCTGGAGGATACTTAATGAGAGAGGCATGGGAGACAGCAGATGCGTCGCAAGCACAAGAGGTGGCAGGAGGGGGATGTGGAAACCTCAAAAATGATATTTTGAGGTTAACGAAGGGTGGTTATAACATGGCACACAGTGCCATTTTTCTGTTGGAACAATCTGACATTATATAACATATTACAGTAATTCCTTGCTTAAAAGGGAACCCAAACACATTTTTTTTTCCTTAAACCACTGAAAATCATCACAGTCTAATTTTAAGGGGGAAAAAAAATTTGAATTTTTTTTTGTCAATCACAAAAGTGCCAAAAAAAAGCCCTAGGCCGAGAGAGTCAATTTTCAATCTTCGCCAGTGATGTCACGCCTTGAATCAACCTTGATCCAAACAGCGGCTTTACATAGAGAAACAGTGTATTTTGAGGTCAGATTCTGATCCTGATTCCATCATCATTAGCGACTCCGAAGGTTCTCAGTGGGATTTTGAAGAAACTATTGGAGACAAAATTAGTGATGGAAACGCTTTCGGGGGAAGTATGGAGCCATATTGTTTTGAGCCTTGTGCAAGCAATTCAGACGAAGATGGCGACAATGGAAGTGTTGGTGAAGATGAAAACGCCGGTTGCATGTTCACTGCAGATTTGCAGGTTTTGTTTTTCCGTTCAACTGACGACTTATAAGGGATTTGTTTGAATTGATAAATCAGTTGTATTACTCCAGCAGACTCGGCAATGGACTTCGCCCAGGAACACTCAGACAAAATGGGTGACGAGTGCTTTGTCCCGTCGCAGGCTGACCAGGTGTCTTGTATATTATGGGATTATCCAGTTTCATACTTTTGGGGGACGCCAATTGTGGGTGTTGGTCGTGTCATGTCCATGCTGTGTTGAGAATAATTAAGGATAATCCATGCAAATGCCGATAAAAATCAAAGCAGGTTACAAACGCGTTTCCCCTTTAAGTGCGATGAAAATAAGTCATACACGAATAACCCTGATGGAAAATATGGAAAGGCTGTTGAGTACCTGGATTGAACACCAGAACCAACAAAATGTGGTCTCCATCTCTCTCCCGCTCCCTCTCACACGCAACTCTCACCTTTTACCCCTTTTCTTAATCAAAAATTGTTGTCGCACAATGTGATTTCGCACAACACAGCACTTGTCAGGAACGCATCTATCGCGTTAAGGAAAGAATTTCCAGTTCCATAGAACAACTTTTCATATCGCCAGATACCAAAAATAACAATACGGATCTTGTTCTGCCAAATGATTCAATGAAGACAAAGAGAGAAGATTAATTAAGACAGAGAGAAGATCACCTTAGTTGTTTGATAAGGAGTTTTCTGATGATTAATTATGAGCCCTGATGGAGGGAAAGATGGTTGGGAGTGTAAATAGATTACCCTGTCCAGATGCTGTGGTTGAGGTTTTCGACGGCGACGCCGATGTCGTTTCATGAGACGAGACGTTGTGCTTTGCTCCGTCGAGTAGCTGAATCTACGCAACAGGAATATTCCAACAAGTCGTGGTAGTTTAAAGGGGAAGGAGAACAAAATTCACAATCAATGGCAGTTCAGAAAGAAGAGCAGCATGTGCTTATTGATCAAGTTAATTTTAAAATTATCACTGCCACAAATGAAGGCTTCTTGTGAGCAACAACATTTATATTTATGTTCGTTTATGAAAACGGGGGGAAGGGGGGGGGGTTAAAAACATTTTTTTTTTAAAGGTTAAAAAAAAGTAAAATGATAAGAAAAATCATTATCCAGAGATTCAAATCAATGTTGTGTCTTTGTTCTCTTATTTTGTGCCTTCATTTTGTATGAAGATGTCAAACCAAAAACTGAATAACCATTGGAAGCTGCACAGATGATGAGAAATTTGAAAGCAATTCTGAAAATGACTCATCGTTTAAATGCTACCTGCGACATTGTTTTGTGAAATGCATCAAACCAATAATTGTGAAGTTATTTAAGCCTCCCTCTATAGGATAGGGGGAGGTTTACAGCTGTTGTTGGGTTTGATTCAACAATTAGCACTGCCAATTTTTAAAGGTACTCCAGAGTTTCTTGGACCCCTTGGAGTACTAAACACCATTTAGGTTTTTTTTTTGTTTTCTTACCTCCGGCACCAAAGGTGAAGGAGGTTATATTTTCACCCTGTCTGTCTGTTTGTCTGTGTACAGGATATTTCAAAAGGTTGTGGACGGATTCGGATGAAATTTGGCAGACAGGTTGGGTGTGTGTGACAAGGACGAACTGATGAGATTTTCGTGAAGATCCGGATCCGGGTGCAACTACTAGAATTTTTAAAGTGATTCTTCACCATTGAGAGATGGAGTTAAAATGATATATAGCACGATATCTCAAAAAGTTGTCTCATGCCTGGTGTTGGGCTTAATGGTTCGGGTGATGGGCTTTGGAGCCTCGGGTCCTGAGTTCAAATCTCACTCAGCTGTTGAATTAATACCAGGTGGGGTTAACTTGACCTGTCATCCTTCCGAGTTCGGCAAAATGAGTGCCAGCATGCTGGTATCCTGTGTCGGAGTGGCGACCCATCAAGGATTGTACTCGACAGCCAAGGAGACTGCTACAGCAGCACCAACGCTCTGCACAGAGTATGGTCCCAATGTCAAAAAGTTGTGGACGGGTTCAGACGAAACTTGGTGGACATGTTGGGTGTGTGACCATGATGAATTGATTCAAGTCAGTTTTGGTGGCAGAGAGTGGAGTCGGGAGACGAAGGCGTCGAGTTGGGTTCTGCAGTCGGCTGAGGAAAGTTGTGGCAAGAGGCCAAGGAGCTCGGGTCCGAGGCGAGAAGGACGGCGGTCGGCGACGAGGTCACGGCGGGAGATCGCTCGTCGCGGGACCCCAAGCCAGCCAGCCATTCTCCCTCCCCCAGAGCATCAACAATTCCCCATTTTTCCCCCGCGCTGAGATAGTGCAACAAGGGGGCCTCGTTCCCACCCCACTCCAAACGTCATGCCAACGAAAACCGCGAAGGAGCACGGAGTCGGGGCACAGCCACGCGGACGTCTGCAGCTCATCCGCCAACGCGCCACGAGGACGCGGGTAGGACCCACCCGGTCTCGCGGACCTGACCGCTCCTTCAGGTCCCGTGCACACATTGGCCTACAGGCCTGTCTGCCCCCTTGTCTATGAGGGTGGCTTCTTTTCTTTGCTTTTGAGTAAATGTGTGTGGCGCCGTGTCTTGTAAAGTAGAACTGTATAAGTGTTGCCGTGTGTACGCGTATTCGGTTGCAACTGTGTCGTTTCTTTTGTTTTCCTGATATCGGTGCATTCTGACTGTTTGGCTGTATATGTGTGCTTGCCGTGTGTCGCGTAATAAATGTGCATTGTGTGAACTGTTTTCCCATTTCGCTTCGTCTTTTCTTTATTGACCCTCCATCCTGCTTCACGTAAAAGGGTTCGCAGTGGGCTTAAAACGCCTGATAATTAATCGGAACCGTCGAGGCCGACGATAACACCGCTCGGTTATCCCGATAGCATGGAACGGACCGCTTATGCGGTTCGTGTCTGGAGTCGGCCTGCGGCGAGGTACGATCGCCCGGTCGACCATCCGCGTAGGCACTTAGGTAGATCGAATTCAGCGAGCAACCCTATCCTGCGCGGGTGGGCAATTGGCACGGTCGTGGTGGGGTTAAACCCCCACCCGTGACTAGCTCCCGGCGTTGTTCCGAGAGGGTCACGACAGAATTGTCCGTTCCGGTGGGCAAGGCGGCCGCCATTGGAGTCGAGCCCGCCACGCCGGCGGGCGCGAATTCGCAACAATATTTATTGGGCCTGACATCTTCTGTTGGATCAGGCATTGCACGGCGGAGGTATGCACTCTCACGAGTGCCCTTCCAGTTTCTTCCTGCATTCCCAATTTCTGAAATGTATCAATTTCTGGGTGGTACCTGGAGCTGACTGGTACTTTCTGGATGAAACTTCACATCAACAATGTGAATAGAAAGTATGTGGAGTCGATAGATTTTTTGACCTTCACCTAATCTAAGGTCATGACCCAATTATAGTCATGTTAACATTTTTCACCACAACTCGACTGAGGTTTGTCCAATCGGAATGGAATTGCCAAGATCAAGGTACATTTAATCTTAATTTACATCATACCCCACTGAGTTAAAGGTCTTGAGGTCTTACACCTCATGAAGAAGTATAAAACAACCATTTAGGTTTTCCCCTTTTTTTGTTTTTACCAAAGTCTGAGCTGTATCTCGGATCTGGCTGGGACATTCATAATGAAATTTTGCATCAATAATGGGAATAATAGGATGTGGGTTTGACAACTTTTTGACCTTGACCTAACTTTTAAGGTTGACTAAATTGTACACATTTTAACATTTTTCACCACAACTTGCTGAGTTGTTTGTTTGTCCTATCAGAACAAAAATGCCCTCTCTCGATAGCCTAGGCCCGAGAGAAAAGTGCAGTTACGCTTAATTTTCATTATACCCTCCAGGTTAAAGGTCAAGGTCAAATGGCGGTCTTAAAAAAAAAAATTATATATATATATGTTGTCAACGCTGAATTTTTCCAATGCGGAACTCAAAGACAAACACCACTTGGCCTTCCAAGATGTTCTTGCATCCTAATAATGTACCTGCATTGAAGTTGCACACCTGCTTTTTGTTCCTTGTCCTTGACCTACTATTTTTCAAAGTGTGACTGAATTAACAAAAACCACCTTTTTGATCATAACGAAAAATTTTCCTCCAATTTTCATGATGTTGAGTTTTATGGATAGATTGTAGATGGGACACTTTTTGAAATTTACACTGAATCCCTAAATGTTGAAGGTCATGGTCATATGGTGGTCTGAAAAAAAAATATGGCCATCATTGGATCATGGGCAAAGGGTAAGTCTCAGGCGATCGCCGAGGGTAAGCCTCCCCCGACTGGGGGAGGTTTACCCTTGGTGATCGCTTTGTGATTGTAGATATCTGGTTTACTTTGTGCCCATTTGTACGAGTTTAAAAAAAAAAAAAACAATACCATCCTTTCCAATTCCAAAGACAAACCAATGTCTCATCTACATTAACAACTCTGGAAGAAAAATGACACAACAAACCTGCCGGATCAACCCAGTTTAGTTTGCGACGTACCAGGAGCGCCACGATACGAGTAATTTTAGCATAACCACCTGCACATCTAATTTGCGAAAATAGCGTCGGCAATCAGAATATTCATAAATTATAACCCACGTAATCTTATTCTTCTTCCCAAGACTCCGGGTTCATTGAGCTTTCTCGGGACCTGACGTGTAAGGATTAACTTTTTAATCACCTAGTCTGCAATGTGACAGATTGATCAACAGTTCATTAACATAATGAGGCTTGTGTCAACGTAATTCCTCCAACTTTCCACCAAAATGCTCTTCTATCTCAACCAACAATATTCAATTTGGGCAAAAATATTTGGTTTTAAGCTTATATTTGTCGACAATAAGTTGATAACAAATTACGTTTCTCCTGCCATACATCAGCTTAATTAATGTGTGAATGTCGCATGATGGCACAAACTGATCAAAGTATTTTGCTTTGAGTACGGCAAAAGTTCCATCTTAAATACAATGCAACAAAAAAATGGTATTCCATGCATTTTATAGGATTGTTCATCCCGGCTCGGCAGTTGCGCCAGATTTATAAAGTGTTTCGAAATACAATCTTGGACTTGCTGACGAGGAGCAAAAGGGTTTTTCAAAATGTTAATTTCAGCTTTTTGCCCCAAACCTCTCTCAGAATTATGTTTGTTAGTACTACTCAAGGAATAATGGAAATGGTGTTTAATGTTATGTTTGGCATTGGCTCATGTGTACCCATGCTTGCAGGCAGTCGTGTTTATTACCATCATTTGTTAATTACCAAATATTACCAAATTAATTTGTTCGGACTTTGTCTGTTATCGTTTAACAGAATGTTTGAAACCGGCACATCTGTAATCCCTCAACTCTCGAGCTGCAAAGTTCTTCACTGCTGTGCCATAAAGCCAACAAAATTGGACTTTTAATGAGGAATTGCTTTTTGTCAATGGTGAGAATAAAGATTTGGCTTGCATCCAATTGCTTTGGTGTAATCTATATTTTCAGCACAGGTTAGTTTGGACAAATAAAATCCATGTTACCTACAATTTAAAAACATGTGCTGAAGTTGATAACAACTTATCACAAATCGTTATATCATGAAACATCACAAATTACTGCACTGTTCATATGATGTCAACAAGTAAAAAAAACTTTTTGGAGACAATTTCAAGATCACACATGGAAATTCTCACAAATTGCTATTTAGAAACAACATTTGTTTGTGGGTGCCTGCTACACATGAGGGTGTCATAAGAAGATAATGTAACCTTGCCAGCACAACGAGGGGAGGGGTGGGGTAAACAGCCCATGCTGACGAAAGCCAGTGAGTCAGAAACGTGTCCAAGAATCGATTTACTTAAAAAAAAAAAAGTTGGCTAACTGATACTGTATGTAGGAGTAGCAGCTAAAACACTGCTGTTTGCAGTAAGGTGGTTCTGTGCCTTTCACAGACTGCAATTGGAGGCAAGATGTAGCTACTTTAACTGTAATGTTGTATCCCATTTCCCAGCTGCAAAAAATCCTCCTAAAACTGTGTAATGGATGCTGAAATAGGAAGGCTGTATGGTAGGGTCGCACCCTCTGTTGGTCAGAAACTTTGCAGAAAATTATTTTACACACACACACACACACACACACACACACACACACACACACACACACACACACACACACACACACACACACACACACACACACACACACACACACACACACACACACACACACAGTTATGGGAATGCCTTCTTGGGGTAGCTTTGCATAGTATAGTGATAAGTATTTTCCATATGGCATGTATTAGAATAAGCATGAGATAATTTTGTGATCTGAGATATGCATCGTTTTATGAACAGAAAGACGGTGTCTTCCTTCTCCTCGTGTGTGTCTAAAACCACCATCTCTTAAAAACCTTTTCTTAATGTTCTCCCCTCTGTCATCTTACTTGTTCTGACAGGTCGTCAGGCACAACTCCAGGTGGGAAATGCCACGACCGCCACACCGGCTAGCAGTACATACTGGGTGATAGGTTGGGGAAGGATTGATTGCCCCGCCCATTGACCAATTACGGGCCAATGCCAGCCGAAAAGGGAGGGGTTAGCTGTATCACAGATGCGAGTGGGGGCCAAATCTATAAAATGGTGCGACGCAACGGTGGGTAGCCAAATCCATGCAGAGCTTGCTGTGGAGCTGCAAAAGCGGTTCTTCCACAGCCAAACATTTTCCTACCGCAGCCTACTGCCACCCCTCCCCCGCCCCCCACAGCACGCCGCAACTTTCCCCTGTGTGCCGGCTCCATCTGCACCCCGAACTGTTGCCACCCCTCCCCCACCCCCCACAGCACGCCGCAACTTTCCCCTGTGTGCTGACTCTGTCTGCACCCCGAACTGTTCACGACAAGTTGTCTCCACTTGGACCAAGCTGCAATCTGCTGGGTGCAGTCTACGGTGTTTCTGTCCTGTCATTCTCTTGTCTATCTACTGAGGTGTGTCTGAGGCCTTAAGACTTAGTTAATTCAAGAATCTGTGATTTGGTCATCGACTCTGGGCACATATTTGGTTGGAGTTTAATTAATGGCATTGCTTCTGTTTTGTATCCCCACCCCATGTTGTTCTTTCAATACGCCATTATAAAATCACTTGGTCTCGGGGTGATTTGAGTATCTCTGATCGCTAGTTTAGTTATGCACATCTGTTCAAGGACAGATTGGGTTCAGGCGATTAGCGCCGAGGACAAGACCGTGCCAGCATCTGGCAATTTCACTCGGATCGCAAATTAGTGTGAATGGACGCATGGCACCCAATTGGCTCGGGTGTTCCATTTGAGCAAGGTATTGAGGTAAACAGACCCATAATCATGGTAAACAGGCCCACAGAATTATAAAGGCTTCACCACGCAATGCAAACTCATCAGCACTAAAAGTAGAAAGGCCAGATTAGAATTTACCAAGAAGTAGAGGTGAGCCAGTAGTGTTCTGGAAAAAAGTTTTATGGACAGATGAGACCAAGATAAACCTTTACAAAGCGATGGAAAGGCAAAAGTGTGGAGAAAGGAAGGAACTGCATATGATCCAAAGCATACCACCTCATCCGTGAAGCATGGTGGAGGTAATGTCATGGCTTGCATGGCTGCCTCTGGAACTGGCTCACTCATTTGTATTTATGATGTAACGAATGATGGCAGCAGCAGAATGAATTTGGAAGTGTACAGAAATGTTTTGTGTGCCTATGTACAAGAAAATGCCTCCAAACTCATTGGGCGGTACTTCACCATGTAGAAAAACAATGACCCAAAACACACCGCTAACGCAACCAATGAGTTCATCAGGAGGGAAAAAAAAACTGGAAGGTTTTAGACTGGCCAAGTCAATCTCCTGATATAAACCCAATTGAGCATGTATTTCACTTGCTGAAGAGAAAACTAAAGTCAGAAACCCCCCAAAACAAACAAACTGAAATTGGCTGCAGTAAAGGCTTGCCAAAACATCTCTCAAAGGTAGATACCAAGAGATTAGTGATGCCAATGGGTCACAGGCTTGATGCAATTATTGCATGCAAGGGTGGGATATGCAACTAAATATTAACTATTATACTACTTTAATTTACGTTACGTTAACCTGTTCCAATACTTATGCTCAACTAAAATGGGTGAGGGGGGGGGGGGAATGAACACATACAAAGTGCTATTCTACAGTGGCAAAACATACAGTATATACAGTACATAGAACTAGCAAGAAATAAAAGCTGATCTGTATTTTCACCTCATATTCATCTCTTTTAATCACAAATCCAAATTTCTTGAGTATTTGGCAAAAATAACAAATTTGACTTCACTGTTCCAATACTTATGGAGGGTACTGTATATCCAACTCAAATTTATTCAGTACAAGTTTGTTTTTTTGTTTTTTGCCTTAAAATTATTGATCATAATCGATGAATCCCTGTCGCGCATACGTGCAAATTGTGCTTTGTATCCTTATTTGCAGAAATGAAGGTCATCTTTGGTGCCTTTTTGCAATTTGGGTCTTGAAGCCCACATAATGAAATAGGATATATATATATATATATATATATATATATATATATATATATATATATATATATATATATATATATATGTATATATATGTATATGTATATATATATATGTATATATATGTATATGTATATATATATGTATATATATACATATACATATATATATATATATATATATATATAGAAATATATATACATATACATATATATATATACATATATATACATATACATATATATACATATACATATACATATATATACATATATATACATATACATATACATATATATATATATATATATATATATATATATATATATATATATATATGGATGTGTAAAGTATTATTGCCTCCACCACCTAAGGTGGGCAGAGGTCATGTTTTCACCCCCCTCTATTTCTCTGTGAACAGGATATCTCAAAAGTTGTGGATGAATTCATATGAAATTTGGAGGAGAGGTTTGGTGTGAAGGATGAAATGATAAGATTTTGATGAAGATCCAAATATTGGAATTTTTTTAAGTTGTTCTTCACCATTGAGAGATAGAGCCAACAATGACATTTCTTCTTCTTACGTATGGCAGGTTGGCTGTCGGGTAGCTATCATTTTGTTGGGGCACGACTATGCCGCTGATGCTGTGCTGCATACCAGTGCACGGTACTCATTTTGCCGACCTTAGAAGGATGACAGGCTGAGTCAACCACACCTGGTGTAAATTCAGTGGCCAAAGGGGCTCAAACTCAGGACCCTAAGATCCCAAGCCAGACACCCTAACCACGAAGAAAACGGTATGTAGCATGATATCTCAAAAAAGTTATGGATGGATTCGGACAAAACTTGGTGGACACGTTGGATGTGTGACAAGAATTAATTTCTTCAATTTTGGTGAAGATCCAAATCCAGATCCGAATCCGATAATTGTTTTTTTTAAATGATTCTTCACCATTGAGTGATGAGGCCTAAATCGATACATCGCATAATATTTCAAAAAGTTGTGGAAGAGTTATGACAGAAATTGGCGAATTAGTTGGTTAGGTGACAAGAACAAGCAAATTCGATTTTTGTTCAGGTCTGGATCCAGATCCGGCCTATTGATAGGATACAAAACGTAAACTGTTCAGCTTGGCGGAGGCATGCGCTCGACCAAGTGCCGTTCTAGTTATGTATGAAACAATAGATAAAGTTCAGGAGACAAGCAACTTGATCTTACGTAAAAGTTTCAATCCTGTTGAGTTCCGACCACAGAACTATCCAATTACAGTCAGAGCCATTTGTGTTTGAGTGGCGACATAAGCAAAAGGTATTCAGAAACCAAGCATTCAGACTGTAAAGCATGGCACTGTCAGGTGATTCACTGAAGGGTTAATCAAACAACTGTCAGTTACCGGCTGGTAGAGCCATCATCGTCGGAGTCAAAGAAACTCGTGGAGTCCAATTCGCTGCTCATGAGTGTGGAAGACGAGTCATAGCCTCCAAGAGGTTCACGCTCTCTTCGTTCCCCCTTTGCCTGCCCGTTTACCCTTGGCCCTGTGCGAGTTCAGGCATTCCCCCACCAACTCAGTGCACTTGCCATGTGACAGCCACATGCAAAACATTGGCACCAAACATTTAAACTAAAAAGGGATATGATGAAAACTTCAATAAAATCAGTAACAACTGTACAAACGTCAATTTACCTGAATGATTATCCTTCGTTCAACAACTGTGTCAAAAATGCAGGAATGATCGAAATTATGAGCTCAGCAGAATTACCAGTATCATGACGTTCTTTCCGCCTTGCTCGTTCCCGCCGTGCTGATGCCACAGACTCGGTTTCAGTTGTATCATGATCCAGGTTTTCCCGACTACCACTCGCATTGCCACTGCGGTGGAGGTAAGAGAGAGAGGCATGTAAGAAATGACATTCTTCCAGAGGTATGTTTTCACTCATCTCCAAGAAAAGGCCAAAGATGCAGTCTCAGCTCACTGGAATGATGGTGGACGTGAGTCCCCAATGCCACCTGTACGCTCGGTTGTATGTGGCCGCAAGTCTGACTCAGCACAGTGTGATCCCGAGTCAGAATGAGAGCCCTCTGTTGTTATCAACTGGGCAGAGAAAAAAAAATATCGAAGAGAAGACACCTTGAAAATTGTGGAAAAACCATATACCCTTGATGCAACGAATGTCCAAGAGGCAATCACAAATTCCAAATCATCATGCTTAATTGAACAACATTCACATTTTAAAAATTAGATTCATTGTTATTCATGGGCAACAGGATGAGATGAGCGTTTGCCCAGCTGCCTCTTATGGCAAAGTGAAACTAACTGACAGCTGAACATGGTGCCAACGAAAGGCGATAATGGGATATTACAAGGGTCATCACCATAGCATCAGACTTGCAACCTAAATATCCTTGGGTTCGAGACAGGTGGGTCTCCATGGCAATTATGTTGCTATGGTGTATTGCTCAATGAATACATTACAATGTTAGCTAAAAGGACATCATTCATTGAATAAATCAATCAATCAAGGAAAAACTGATGCACTTGGCATAATGCTAAAACTAATTGTTTGGCCTGTTCGTATTCGCACTGAACCCCTGGGCTCATGACATGGGGGACCCAGAAGGTTCAAATCCCATACGTATTTGCCCAATGTCTACGAATGCTCACGTAATTCAGATATATAAATAAATAAATAAATAAATAAATCACACCGACATCTACCAATGTCTTTGGCCTGCATGTTAAGTATTGTAGAAGCTCCTCCATGAGCCTTAAATGCATGTGTGTGAGAGTGTGTGTGTGTCAGGTAGTATCACAGGTGCGATGAAACCAATTTATAAATGTTTTTAAAAACTACCATGAAAAGGCGAGGTTTTATTCCGGTACTAAAAAAATTCTGGATCATTGATAATTCCAAACCTGTAATCCACAAGCATCTATTAACATCAAACCAAATGTCTATCAACTTGTGATTTCCCCCCACATTATGAGCAAACATTCCACATGAAAAGCTCATAACCACATTGGACAGAGCGGTAGACAAAGCATTTGTCGAGGTAATAAAGTATACATGACAGTCTATCAAAATAAATAAATAAATAGCACACTGGTCTGGAAAGGAAAATCAATATTCATGCGTTTTTTTTCAAAAAACAAACTTCAAAGAAAGTTGTCGATTTCTCCGAAACAAGTTTGTTTACATTTGGCAACAAGGTACTCCATCAGACAGTGGGGATAGCCCTGGGTTCAGATGTGGCCCCTTTCTTTGCAAGTTTGTTCACGCACATGTACGAGTCTGGTCGGGTTCAGAACGTGTGCAGGAATGAACTAACAACTGTGCGGAGGTGTGGAAGCATCTTCAGATTCATTAATGATTTACTGGCAATTAATGATGGTTTTGTGTTTGATCGGGTCGATGGTGATGTTTATCCAAAATAACTCGAATTGGAAAAGGAAGCACACACTTCAGTTTCTTTTTCAGAATTACAAAAATCAATATCAATAAAAATTAATTTCACACCAAACTATTTGATAAACGAGACCAAACTATTTGACCCAAAAGTCCCCGATAACCCAAAAGTCCCGGAGGACCCAAAAGACCCCCCCGAAGACTCAGACCCTGAGGACCAAAAATACCCAGATGACCCAAAAGTCACCGTAGACCCAAAAGACTCATAAGACCCTTAGACCCCTTAGACCTTAACACCATGTAGACCCCTTACACACTTCAGACAGATTAGACACTTGACCATTTTTATATTACAAATTAATTTCAAATAAATATAATATCACCAATATTACAAATAAATTTGTACAAAAGAAATGTATGTATTATGATTGATGTAAATCATGACAACACAGCAAATCTGTGACGTCAATCTCTGCAATGATGTATGGAGAGGCGAGCGTAGCGAGTCAATCCACACTAGTCCATAATAATAAATGTCAGTGTGTGTCAGTCAGTCTGTGTGTGCGTGCATACGTCTCCTTCATAACTCCAAAACCATGAAACCTATCTGCCTGAAACTTTGCATGTATACTACGAGAATGCCAAGGTGATACATGAATGAAAACTGGATATTTGGGTGAATTAAAACCAGCTTTTCGAGGATAATTAACGGCCTTATTTAATTATATCCTTTATAAAAGCACATCCACGGACACCTCGCTCTCCCTCGCTGGGGTCTTAATTCACCATGTTGTTCGGCCTGCTCAACAATGCCTTGAGTTGGAACAGGCCACAATGATCTATTCACGATAAAGCGCTCAAAATGTTGTTTTTTTTCCCCCACTCATATCATCGAATGCCTCATTTACATACCTTCAAATCGCTGTGTACATCACTTTTGTAAGTGCTCTAGTTTTCAAATTAGGAGCTTGGAGCAATTTCATGCATTATTCAATGAGATTTTCCATGATCTATTCTGATGGACAAATGAAAGTGTATAATCGAAATATAACCAATTATATTTAGAAATATATCTATTATTGTATAATAGAAATATAACTTGGACTAAATAACTCGAAATCTGGAATTAAATCTGAAAATGTTAAGAAATTGGAGTTTTTTTTTAACAGTCTTTTTATTGAAGGAAAGCATTAAACTCAACTTTTTCTGCTGTTCAGACGATTATATTGAGTGAAGAAAAGATGAAGGAATGTGCAGAAAGTGGTGTTTCGTTTTTTTACGGGTGGATGCCATTACAAATCAGCTTGCTGTCGCTTGCAAAGCCAGCCGTTCCTTATCAACCATTTAATTGTAGTGCTTGCTCGAGTGCTAAAGCCACTTGCGTCCTACAGTCGATAGCGGTACGGTTCGTGTCCCGATCGGGATGTACAGTTGGCAGTTGCTACAAGATAGAGGCACGTAGACAGCACACACGGATGTGGTACATATGGGTAGATTTGGATCTGGAAAGGGACTCCGTGGGTGTGTGTGCATGCCTGCATGCTTGGTTATGGGCACAATGGTGGCAAAGTTTCATCCGTATCTTATGATGATGATGGGTGGTGGAGGTTTTAACTTGTAACCTCAGCAACGTTCAAGCGATCATGTTTTCCTTTGTCTTCATGACTGTTTCAAAAGAAATTGGTTATTTCATATGAACCGGGTGTGCTTTACAAAGGGGATGCAGTCGTGGCCAAAAATAGTGACACCCTTGCACTTTTTTCAAATAACCCACAGTTTTCTCGAAAAATAAGTTGAAATTGACAAAAGGATTTCGTCTCCACAATACTTTATTTCAGTGTTAATATTACAGAACCTTTGCTTTTGATTCAGAACTTAATATATCCTTTTAAATCAGAAAATAAAATCAGAATATATCCTTTTAAATCAGAAAAGCACACATTCAAGGCACCCAGTGCCAAAGGCAGCATAGCAACCCCAAAACATCATTGAACCTCCTCAATGTTTGACTGTGTGGAAGGTGTTCCTTTCTTTGTAGGCTTAATTTTGTTTTCTGTAAACATAGAATTGATGTGCTTTACCAAAAAGCTCTAATTTGATCTCATCTGTCCACAGAACATTCTCCCAGAAGGATTTTGGCTTGTTCAGGTGAGTTTTGGCAAACTCCAGTCAAGCTTTGTTTTGCCTCTCTCTCAGCAGTGGGGTCCTCCTGGGTCCTCCACCATGGAATCCCCTTTCATTTCATTGAGTTGGCGACGGATGGTGCGAGTTGAAACTGTTGTACCTTGTGTCTCAAGGTCAGCTTGAATCTGTTTGGCAGTTGATCGAGGTGCTTTCTCCACCATTAGAACAATCCTTCACTGCAATCTTCAATCAAGTTTTCTCTTGCGGCCACATCCAGGGAGGCTGGCTTCAGTGCCATGGGCCTTAAACTTCCTGATAACATTGCGTACGGTGGAGACGGGAACATCAAGGTCTCTGGAGATGGACTTGGAGCCTTGAGATTGTCCATGCTTGGCTACAATCTTGTGTCTGACCTCCTCAGACAATTCTCTGGCAGTTGCAAAAAGGTAGAGGTATGTAGACAGCACACACGTACCACATCAGGCTCAAGGAAGAGCGATGACAGAACAAATCAGGACATAACATAACAAAGGGAATAGCAGGAGAAAGACAAAAAATAAAACAGTAGGGCAGAGGGACAAGGTAGACGGAGACGGACAAACAAGGGATGCAGGTAATAAAAAGGATTAAGGGAGAGAGCAAAGGGTGGACAATATGGATACATAAACAAAATTGTTTTTGACCAGTTTTTTATTTTATCAAGGTCTGCTTGCTGCCTGTCTGTCTGTCAGAAGGATGAGAAATGTCACGGCAGAGAGTGGAGTCATGAGCAAAGAGATTAAGAGGATTTTCCGGAGAGTCAGTGAGAACATTATAAAGATTAGGAATGGAATGGCACCAAGAACACCGCATTGGGGTACTCCAGCCTTGACAGGGAGAGGAGATGAAAGGGTTCCATTGAGAGCCAAACATTCTCCACAAGAGTGGAGGAAGTCAATAATCCAAGAGTGGAGTTGGCCTTAGATGCCATAGGCAGAGAGTTGGAGAGAAAGGCAGGATGCCAGATAGTGTCAAAAGCTTGAGATATGTCCAGAGAGACAGCCCTGATCTCATGTCTGACATAGAGTGTCTCCACCATTGTTGGGAGAGTAGAAGCAGCATGTCCAAGGTAGAGTGACCAGGTCTGAATCCATATTGATGATCTGAGATGAGGCTGTTGGAGAAAACAAATGATTTTATGTCTACTGCGATGATGGATTCCATGAACTTGCTGACGATTGGAAGTACAGTAAGCTAATTTGGCTGCAGTTAAGGGGATCTGTTTTTGCACCCTTTTAATGTAATGCTGTGATGTTGGCTGATTTCCAAGCATATGGAAGATGAGCTGTGGTAAATGACAGGGTAAAAAGGGTAGAGAGAGGAAGCGCAACAGCAGCAGAGCAGGTTTTTAAGACATGTGAGCTGATGCCGTCCGGTCCAGTTGCAGAGTCAGTCAAGGGTTGCCCGAAACATTTCTACATTTTCAGATGCAAAAGACAATTCAGGAGCAGATGGGTATGACTGGGAAGTGTGGAGAGAGAGAGAGTTGGGGTCGAGAGAGAGAGAGAGAGAGAGTTGGGGTCGAGAGAGAGAGAGAGAGAGAGTTGGGGTCGAGAGAGAGAGAGAGAGAGAGGTGGGGGCGAGAGAGAGAGAGAGAGAGAGTTGGGGTGGAGAGAGAGAGAGAGAGTTGGGGTCGAGAGAGAGAGAGAGAGAGTTGGGGTCGAGAGAGAGAGAGAGAGAGTTGGGGTCGAGAGAGAGAGAGAGAGAGAGTTGGGGTCGAGAGAGAGAGAGAGAGAGAGAGAGAGAGAGAGAGAGAGTTGGGGTCGAGAGAGAGAGACAGAGTTGGGGTCGAGAGAGAGAGAGAGAGTTGGGGTCGAGAGAGAGAGAGAGAGTTGGGGTCGAGAGAGAGAGAGAGAGATGCGGTCGAGAGACAGAGAGAGAGAGTTGGGGTCGAGAGAGAGAGAGAGAGTTGGGGTCGAGAGAGAGAGAGAGAGAGAGAGAGAGAGACAGAGAGATGGGGGCGAGAGAGAGAGAGAGAGTTGGGGTCGAGAGAGAGAGAGAGAGTTGGGGTCGAGAGAGAGAGAGAGAGTTGGGGTCGAGAGAGAGAGAGAGAGAGTTGGGGTCGAGAGAGAGAGAGAGAGTTGGGGTCGAGAGAGAGAGAGAGAGAGAGAGAGAGAGAGAGAGAGAGAGAGAGTTGGGGTCGAGAGAGAGAGAGAGAGTTGGGGTCGAGAGAGAGAGAGAGAGTTGGGGTCGAGAGAGAGAGAGAGAGTTGGGGTCGAGAGAGAGAGAGAGAGTTGGGGTCGAGAGAGAGAGAGAGAGTTGGGGTCGAGAGAGAGAGAG